>NW_006769874.1:2305209-2336334 GCF_000442215.2 Lipotes vexillifer | reverse complement strand
ACTGTTGTGGCCTCTCCCGTTGTGGAGCACAGGTTCCGGACGCACAGGCCCAGCGGCCATGGCTCATGGGCCCAGCCGCTCTGCGGCATGTGGGATCCTCCCGGACCGGGGCACGAACCCGTGTCGTCTGCATCGTCAGGCGGACTCCCAACCACTGCGCCTCCAGGGAAGCCCCCTACTTTTTTTTTTCTATTTGTTTTGGAGAACTGTGTTTTGACCCATTAATTCACTACTCCTAAAAACACCTGCTCTAAAGCTGTAATCCAAGATGCGTTAAATAGAGTTGATATTTGTTTAGCACTTCATAAACCCTTCATCATTTCATAACTGTTTATTAACTTTGCAGTTTTAGAGTTTACAGACTCATATACGTAAAAGAGCTGTGTGGGTTTTGTGTGTGTGTGTGTGTGTGTGCTTTTTTCAGAGCCATTAATATTAGCTAACAGACACTCTGTTCAAACTCCACTTTCGAAATTCCCTTTCGTGTACAATTCTATAACCTTCAACAAGTGAATAGAAGTGCGTCACCACCACTGTAGTCAGGATACAAAACAGGAACTTCACATTTTAAGAGTGGCTTTAGTCACAGATCCACTGAACTGTTGAAAACAACTATATAAACAACTCTTATAATAACTATAAAGCACAGCTGTTATAAAAGCTTCCACATAAAATGCACATATACTATGTATGAGATAAAACAAGGGAATAGAACTTAAGTAATGGATGCATGTTGTAATGACTAAGGTCAGATAATCTACAGCATTAATACCTTCCGAAGGCACATTTCTTGCTCTAAAATAATTTAGCAAAAGCCCTAAATTCTGAAGATGTGGGATATTTCAAGTAAACAGCATTGAGTGGTTGATAATGACCCAAGTTCATGCACATCGTGATTGTTCTTCACTGTACCCCCTCTGTTGCTGTAAATGGAAGAGGTCTTTCTGAACTTGGTCAAGAGAAAGAGCCCGGAGCTCCCTTGGATGAGTCTGAGGAAGGATGCTGTGGGCAGACGCAGAGCGATTCACCAGGAAGCAAGAGGCTGTGTGGCCCCAGAGCGGCGGACACAGCGGCCGAGCTCGGGACAGGAGAGCGCGCGGGTCTGGCGCTCACTCTCCTGGTGCAACATGCTGAGTGTGCTTTGGAGTCGTGGGATGCTGGCTCTGCAGCCGCGATCCCCCCGGGTCCTGGCCTTGTGTCTCTGACCTCCGCGCCAATGCATCTGCTGCTGTGATACCTCCCTGAGCACCTTGTTAGGAGGATAAAATGTGGCTGCAGATGTCAAGGAGCTTGCACGGACCTAGGGCAGAGCGCAGGTTCAATTTCACCAGTGGAGAAAGAGGCCGAGACCCTCCAGGGGCCTCTGGAAGCCGTCACCATGCAGGGGGGCCTCTCTGCCCCCTGCCCCCTCCCTGCAGCCACACTGGCCAGTCCTTGCTGCCCTTGAAGTCCCACCTCAGGAGTCCCTCCACGTGGCGAGCTCTTGTCCCAGGGACCCGCATGGCTTGCTGCTGGGGCCATTCAGCTCTCTGCTCAGATGTCTGTCTGGAGAGCACCTTGGTGGAGCCCACTGTCCCCCAGGCCCCGAGTCCTTCCCTGGCTTTATGTTTCCCATGGCGCCGGGGTTGAGGCTGGGCCCTGCTCATCTGACATACCCACGTGTGTGTGCATAAGCGTGTGGGGTTTCCCGTGGTCCAGCACAGGGGTGGGAACACAGAAGGTCTCTGCTTTTCCCCACAGTGTATCTTCCATAAACGTGGCCTGAGCTTTAAAGCTCTCCTGGCCCATTATGAATATGAGGTTCATTCTTGCCCACCGGACTCCAAATAAACACCAGACAGGAGTTTGGAAATCCTGGGGGCGCAGGGAGGCTTTGCAAGGACACGGTGGCATTAGATCTGACCTGGAAGCAGAGCTGGGCCCTGGAAAGGTGTTCGTGTGGTGGGGCTGCGGCCAGGTGAGCGAATATGGACAGACTCAGAGGCCTGACAACATGCAGAGGCGCCTTCCTGAGCAGCAGACGGCCTGGAGCAGGTTGAGCCTCTGCTCCCCAGGGACAGGATTCAGAGGAGAGCGAAGGGCAGAGGGCCGGTGAGGGGCCACCGTCCTGGGCATTTCATCCCAGGCCAGGCCCGTCTCTCGATCTGTGCTTGGTGCTGGGAGGCCCCATTGCTTCCCTCCTTGCTTTCGTGTTGACAGAAATGTTCCATGAGGGAATTCACATTTTCTATCCCCTCAGCTGAACATCCCCCACCTCGGAGCCTCTCAAACAGTCAGGAAGGATGTACACCCAGTTATAATGTCCACCAGGAATTGGAGAATTGCTTATATGGAAAGGGAAATTTTAAATTTACTTAAAATTTAAATATACTTAAAAATAAATAAAAATGAAGACACAACATAACAAAGCTGTTGAGACTCAGGAAAAGCAGTACACCTGAGGAAATTCATAGCCACTATTAAAAAAGAAGAAAGATCTCAAACCAATAACTTAACCTTCCACCATAAGACACTGGACAAAATAGAGCAAACTAAACCTCGACTAAACCTAAAACATGCAGAAGCAGGAAATAATAATGATCAGGGTGGAAATAAATGAAATAGAGAATAGAAAAACAATAGAGAAAAATCAATAAAACCAAAAGTTTGTGCTTTAAAAAAAAAATTAATGAAATTGACAAACCTGTAGCTAGACTAAGAAAGAAAAAAAAGACAAAGTCTTAAATTGCTAAAATCATGAATGAATGAGGCAATGTATCTATAGCAACCCTACAAAATAAAAGGAAAACAAGGGGATACTATGAACATGTGATGCAAACAAATCAGATAACTTAGATGAAATAGCCAAATATCTAAAGAGATACAAACTGCAAAAACTTATTCAAGAAGAAATACAAAATCTGAATAATCCTAACAAAGAGATTAAATTAGTAATAATAATTTTTCAAAAACTACCCAGAAAGAATAGCTCAGGCTCAGATGGCCTCACCACTGACCTCTACTGAACATTTAAAGAAGAATTAATACAAACTCTTCACAAACTCTTCCAGAAAATAAAAGAGGAGGGGACACTTCTTGGGTTCTTCTTAAGGCCAATATTACCCTGAAATCAAAACCAGACAAAGACATCACAACAAAAGAAAACTACTGGCCAGTATCCTTTATGAATATGAATGCAAAAATGCACACACAAAAAGTACTAAAAAATTGAATTCAGCAATATGTAAGAATTATATACCATGACCAAGTGGCATCAGTTCCAGGAATACAAGGTTAGTTCAACATCTGAAAGTTAATTGATGTAAAGCATCAAATCAATAGAATAAAAAACAAAAACCACATGATGATCATGGCAATAGATGCAGAAAAAGCCACTCAAAATGCAGGGAATAGTATGAAACAACCTCAGCCTCATAAAGGGCATCCATGAAAGCCCCACAGGTAACAGCATACTTAGTGGTGAAAGTCTGGATGCTTTCATCCCAAGACCAGGAACATGACAGGTATGTCTGATACACCACTTCTATTTTGTGCTAGAGGTTCTAGCCAGAGCAATTAAACAAATTTTAGTGGTTGTTCAGTCCTGCAGAAGCATGTAAGGGAGCGGAAAAGGAAGATGATAGCTATAGAACCCGTGGTTTCCTTCTGTAATGACGAGAAAGTTATAAAACTGACTGGAATGGTCACACAACTCTTTGAATGTAGTGAAAAACATTGAATTGTATACTTTAACTGGATGAATTGTATGACATGTGAGTCATATCTCAATAAACTATTTAAAAGTCTGTATGCATCCTCACAGATTTCAACAACCCAGCTAAAGCGAATTCATGTGATGCTATTCCCATAAAAGATGTAGATCAGAGCCCTGATGTGAACAGGTGGTGGGATGCACCCTCTATAATAAACCTCTGTCATGGCGTGGTTCTCTCTCCCCATCTCATTACCCTTGGTCCTTCATCTGCACTTCCTGGGGCCACATCCCACATAAATTACTGTACCCAAGTATTGTCTTGCCATTGTGCCTTGCACATAGTAGGTGTTTATCAATATTTGTTGGACAGAGGGATGAAGCAGGACAGCATTTCTGATATTCTTACAACCTCAGGGGCTCTAGCAGGAACCTAATACTGCACCATGTGACGATTCATGTATCTTTTTGTTTCTATTCTTCTGCTATGACCAGCTGACTCTGATTTCAAACTTGCTTCTGATTAGTTCTTGTGTCTGTTGACTGACAAAAAAATGCACAACATAAGTTGAGAGTTATGTTTTATTTGGCAGACTTTCTTAGGACTTCAAGCCCAGAAGACAGCATCTCAAATAGCTCTGAGGGATGGCTAAGAAGAGGCAACGGGGGGGGGGGGGGGGGGGGGGGGGGGGGGGGGGGGGGGGGGGGCGGGAAGCCAGGATATAGAGGAGATTTTACAGCAAAGACCAGGTAGTCCGAACATCAAAGGATTACTGTTAATTAGAGAAAACCAGACATCTCAAGTTAAGGAATTTAGCGCTTTTCTATGTATGGGAAGATGCAAGAGTTTGGGCTCATTGAAATCGTTCCTTTGATATGCACCTCAGCTACCTGGGGCCAATATCCTGTGTTTTCCCATCCTGAGTTTCCTCAGGGGCACTTTCAGGGTGCTATAATGTGATGGCTTGATGGCTGCGACATCCTTAGTTTACTGATATGGCAGGTGACATTTTTGTTCTCAGGTCTATCCCCAAACGGTTTCTGCTTACTGTCTTCTGTGTATGTCTCCCCTGTGCTGCTGACTCTTGATAGGTTCTTTCACTCAAAAGTCCTGAAAAAGAAGGATGGGTGAACCTCCCCACCGTGCAGATTGAGCACCGCTGTGTGTAGAGTTCTGTCATCAGGACATTGCATGGGCCACTGGTCAAACCCGACCCCTGGCAAAGTAGCTGTGGTCAGGTGAGGGGTCAGGGGAGAGGCATGTGGATAGATTGATCAGGGTCGCCTAGAGAAGTGTTTTAGTCCCAGTGGCTGTTCTGAGGCAGGAATCTTGCCTGCACTTGGCAGAAATCCTGATAATACATCTAGGATGGAAACGGGTCGGATGTGGGGTAGATCACACACACTACTGGGAAACACCACGGTCTCCCTAAGTCTCACATACTCCATCTACCAGCACAGTACAATCTATTGGTCTGGGTGAAGCGCCTTTTGAGGTTCTAAATGCATTCGATTAACTTGTGTTTCTTTTCCTTCCTGCCCTTCTAGACCCCATCAGTGAGTGAACTAGAAGCAGAGAACGTCAAGGGCTCAGCCTCTTGCCATTCACATCTTATCTAGAGACAGAAACTACTAGAAGTCTTATAAAATATCCTCCAGATTTCTAATTTTCTGCATTTTCACAGGAGATTTGGATAACAGCCGATATTTAGAATGCGTATATGGCCAAATATCTGTTAATGTTCATCCCAGATTTGACAAGAAGAGGATGTACAAGCTAGCATGATATCTGGGGTCAAATATCAGTGCTTTAAACATATAGCCAGATATTCACATAAACCATGTCTTCAGTGTATTATTTAGATTTGATTTATAATAATGTATCCTCTAATTTATATATGATTAATCATATTAATTTGTTAAGAACTATTTTGACGTGTCATGTTGTATTTCTTTCACTTTCACACTTGTTCTAACAAAAGACCTGAATTCTAAAGTCAGCGGCCAACGTTATGATTTATGCTTACAGAAGAAACTTCAAGAAATAGATTCGAAGAAAATATCGGATGAGCATTTTCTCGGGTCTTTTCTCTAAACGTGAATGTTGAACATCACTTTGCCTTCTTCCTCTGGGAGTAGGATCCAAGCATCTTTCAAAATAAAATGTCACACGGGGACATGCTGCTCCCAACCTTCGCACAGCGTCCCAGCTGCATCGCGTGCGAAGCTGCATCGTGAAGACCAATGCTTCACAAACTTCAGTGTGTGATGAGTTTTGAAGCCCAGAGTCTCATGACGTAGTCTGGAGTGGGTGCACAGATTCTGTATCTAACAAGCTCCCAGGAGCCACTGGTCCCCCTGTCGTACATCGAGTACAAGATTCTAGAGGGCAAGTTGTGTTCTGGTCTGTGGCTGGTCCTGATTCTGCAGAAGGACACCCGCTGGCGCTGTCGGCCCAAGTTCTGCCATCTTCAGGGAAAACTATTTTAGGGCTTTATCTCACGGAGAAAAACACACCTACATGTAGCAAAGCTTGTTTGGATTATAGACACCATACTCACCGTTGGCCAGACAACTGGAACATTCCAGATCGTCCAGTCATTAGGGCTTTTGTGCCCCTAGAAAACTCCAAACCACTCCCATAAAGACTGGTTCTCACAGTGATCCTCTACAAGCCATGGTGACAATGATCAGTTCCTGAGAGGTGGGGAAGGAAGCCATCACACACACAGGGAAGCATCTAGCCAGTAAGAACGAATAAAAATCAGAGAGCTGAGAGCAAGCTTTCTGCTCATGATGTGAACTGTGGTGTGCCTCGCCTTCCTGCTCTCCTGGTGGCATCTCTCCACTTCAGCCATCAAAACCAGTGATGGTTCTGGCTTGTGCTCTGGGAACAACACTGTGAAGGCAGCCTCATGCCTTTGCTGTCCGATGTGAGACTAGTTGGCTTTAAAGAACTATTACAGTTCTGCAGAGTCTCATATCTATCTGACTAGACCCAGCTGTTCACGTATGGAAATACATACAGCACATTCTCAGAACCCCTGTTAACCACTTGTCTACCAGATAATCCCATTGAAAGTGGAATTTTCTGGAGGCACACAGCTGGTAATATTAGGACCGTGATCCAAATCCTTTTTGAAATGGGTGAAAGTATACATACACTCATAAATTTGGGGGTAACTAGCTTTCACCATAAAATGCTTTTACTCTACCTATATTTTAAAGATTTCATCCCTTGAAAAAAGTCAACAGGTGCCAGTAATTTAGGGCAGAATCTGTCCATCTTTGACCACAGGATTATCTTCGTCTTCTTATTTTACATAAAAGTGTAAGAGTCTAACGGGAAAGCAGAGCACACACACACACACACACACACACACGAGCTGGGCTTTTACCACATAAATAAAAGTCATTGTAATTATAAAAATGTGGACAGTGTGTTTAATCCATCTGTTGAAGACCGTGTAAGTATTATTTTGTTCTCATTGTGGGCAGTCAGCTCCTTTTCCTCAGAAATCACCAAAATGTAGCTCAAGGCTGGCGTTCCACTAACACTAATCACTGAAAAAAAGTTAAGAATTCTGTTAACTCCAATAATTCATAGATGCCTGAAATTACATAAATGCGCAACCTCATCTCATCAGGCCTCTGACAAGAAAGAGCAGAGGCTCACAGGCCAA
Organism: Lipotes vexillifer; assembly: GCF_000442215.2. Classification (NCBI taxonomy): domain Eukaryota; kingdom Metazoa; phylum Chordata; class Mammalia; order Artiodactyla; family Lipotidae; genus Lipotes; species Lipotes vexillifer. The sequence goes on along the minus strand of NW_006769874.1, from coordinate 2,328,960 downwards.
CTGCACCTGGGCTAAGACGGCAGAGAAGGAAAGCTCCTCGGTTACTTTCCGCCACGCAGTGTTGATCTACTGCTTATTCTCTTACAGATCATCAGGTCCTACATTCGCTCAAATTTTTCTTATATGTACTGACTTTGCATTCTTCAAATAACTTGTCAGCTCCCACGGATGTCTGATAAGTTCTAGCAGAGAGGGGTGTTCGTATCTCAGCTCGGTGAACCTGGGCCCAATCACATCTTATTCAGTCTCCCAGCCCTTCAAACATTTTGTACTCAGACCCTGGCCAAGCATATTCTCCCCTGACGAGTGAGCCCCTGTGTGTTCTAAGGAAAATGCAACCCATGTGCTTCCCACACATTTACACTGGGCTCATCAAATTGTTTTCTTAGGGCTCTTTGACATCTAAGAAGTCATTTCGGCCTTTCTTCTTAGCCCTCTGGTCCCCACCAACAGCAGTAGCAAAAGGCTTTGAGTCTGATTTTCATCTCAGGAACCACATATGGTCTTAAGGAGCTTCAAATCCAAAAGGGGAAAAGAAACCTCTCCTCTTAATATTGGAAATTCTTGTATCCAGTTTTAGGAAAGGGTGTGGAAACCATGTGAGAAAAAAATGCCGTATATTCAAGTATTTTGTTTGATCAAGTGCTCCTTTACATTGGATGGTTTATTCAGACTAAATATCAAACGGTATTAAGTAATTTTTTAAAGTGAAAACACAAAATATCAAAAGTTTTCAGAAACAAAATGAACGTGAGGTATATCTTGGTGGATATTAAGAGATGAAATTATAAAAACACACCCAAAAGAAAGTGGTCAACTCTGAGTCACATAAACAGAGCGAGTTCCGTTGCATCCTCTCCAGTTCAACCCTGGCCAGGGCTTTGTGTCCACCCATGGGTGTTAGGTGTGATGCACTTTCCAAACCTACAACGAAAGCATTGACATTTATCTAAGGCCAAGGCAAGCACTTGACAAATTCAGCCAAGTTCAACCTCATTTCTGCGCTAGGCATTTGGGTAGTTTAATTGTCAAGTTCAAGATGTTTTAGCTGTTTCCAGCATCCTTCTGGAAATGGAACACTAAGCTGGGTGATGGACACAGAGACGGCAGGATCCCTGAGGGAGCCGACCCCACCATTCCCCGGGCCCCTGTGTGAGCATCGTGGGAGGACATGGGCCCTGAATCCCCTTCTCCTCCCAGGAACACTCCAGACACCGCGCATCAACAGAGGGATACGTCCAAATAAGCTTTCCGGTGTGGTCCCCGCTCCACGAGGACCAGGCGTGGCCTCCCCAGGCCAGAGGACTCATTCGGACTGTTGGCCCCCTGGGCTTTTAACTTTTAAATGTCCCAGGAAAATGCATAACAGGTTCACAAAACCACATTTCACTTTTTTCCTGAATAACCATCTTGTCGCATGAAGGGATTTAAATTTAACTCATTGAAAAACTGTGGAGGCAAGAAGACAGATTAGTTTCTCCTTTCATTGCTAATTATTCCCCTAAAATGTGTCTCTATAGCTGCTACATTTCTTCTGAGTTTTGATGGTCAAGAGAAATGACCTTTGTCTTGGAAAATGTTTTCTCATTAGTGAATCACACTAAGTCATGCACCATCCTGTGAAACACTTCAAAACGCAGCCTGGAATAAATATTCTGACATCCCGGCGTTCCAGAGACGCGGAGCCTTTCAAAAGGGATGCTAGCTGTATTCAGTTTAAACTCTGCATTTAAAAAGAGTCAGATTTTGCACTTGTTGTTAAGAGCTTTTATAATTTGTCCCAAACGTGCCGTGTGTGTAAACTGTGTTTCTAGTGCAGTCAGAGTCGTTGAGATCTGGACCGTGTCCTCCGAGACTGAAGAGCAGGAGTGGTTGCTGGTGATTCCCCTGCCAGAAAACACCTCCACCAGAAGTGTGTCCCCGCAGGTGGGACTGGCCCAGAGGGACCTTCCCCAGAGGCCCTCCCTCCCCAGCAGTCCCCAGCCTGTCCCGCCACCATCTGGACGCCCTGGCAACCCGGGCCACCTGCACCAGGCCGCTGGCCATTGGATCACAGTGTCCCTGCACTTGCCACAAAGCCTCCTGCGTTTCCTCTGCAATGAGTCAGCAGCAAACCTGGTCTTGAGAATAGCCTGTGGCTCTTGCTCAGGTGGCCTACGTGCTCTGGGATACTTCTAGGAGCATTTACAGCTCAACAGAGGAATTCTATCATTTATTTTGTTCTGGTTATGAAATAGATACATATTTATCATACAAATTAGTCCATTAAGTTTGAGGAGAAAATTTCCTTTCATCTCAGCCCCCTGTGATCCCGGCTTAGGGCCATGTGTGTATTACATATGCATTTATACAAAATGTACATTTACATTTTACATGCATACAGCTCTGCCTTCCTTCTGCAGCTCAAAGGATACTATAGCTGAAGGAGCTCCCAGCCAGGGCCCTGGGTTGTCAGCTTGTCACTCCCCATCACCCCGTCTGCCGTTGGCCTTGACACGGAGGCTGGAATCAAGAAGAAAAAGTCCCCCTACCCACAGAGTCTGCGGGACAGAGAAGCAGCAGCCTGCCCTCCTTCAAGCTAGAGAGAATCCTCATTAGACTTGGGGCACTGTGCTAGGCAGAAGGCCAGGATTATTCTCTTGGGACTATATATATATATATATATATATATATATATATATATATATATATACCAAGGAGGGAAATTGTTGAGTTGTATGGTAAATCTATGCTTAATTTCTGAGCACTGTCCAACTATCTTAAATAGAGACTGCATCATTTTACATTCCCATCAGCAACGTATGAGTTCCAGTTTCTCCACATCCTTTGCCAACCCTCGTTAATTTTCTTCTTCATTAATCATAGCCAACCTAGTGGTGTAAGTGATATCTTACAGTGGTTTTGATTTGCATTTAATGACTAATGATGTTGAGCTTCTTTTCATGAGCTTATTGGCCATTTGTGTATGTTTTTTCAAGCAATATCTATTCAAGTCCTTTGAACTATTTTCATTGGATCTCTTTATTTTTATTGTTGAGTGGAAAGAGTTTTTCTCATATATTCTGGATACTAGACCCTCATCAGATAGGTGAATAGCAAATATTTTCTCCCACGGTGTGGGTTATCTTTTCATTTTCTTGATATTGTCCTTTGAAGCGCAAAATTTTTAATTTTGATGGAGTCCAGTTTATTTTTTTCTTTGTTGCTTGTGCTTTTGATATCATACCTAAGAAACTGTTGCCTAATCCAAGATTTTAAAAATATATCTCCAAGTTTTCTTCCAAGAGTTTTATAATTTTAGCTCTTACATTTAGGTCTTTGATCAATTTTGAGTTAACTTTATATATGGTGTGAAAAGCGGCCCAACTTCATTCATTTGCATATGGATATTCAATTACCTCAGCACAATTTGTTGAAAAGACTATTTTCCGCCAATGAACAGTCTTGACATTGTTGTTGAAAATCAATTTGCCTTAGATATATGGGTTTATTTCTGGACTCTTGACTCTATTCTATTGATCAATATGTCTAAGTTCATGCAGGTACCACACTGCCTTGATTATTGTAGCTTTATAATAAGTTTTGGAATTGGGAACTGTGAGTACTCTGAGTTAGTTCTTTTTTGATATTGTTTTGGCTCTTCTGGGTCTCTTTAATTTCCACATTAAATTTATAATTGACTTGTACACTTCTGTAAAAAAAAAAAGGCAGTTGGAATTTTGATATGTATTGCATTGAATCTGTAGATCAGTTTGGGGATTGTTATCTTCTTAAAATGATTAAGCCTTCCAATCCATGAACATTGGATATATTTTCATTTAAGTTTTAAACTTTTCTTTCAAAAATGTTTTGTAGAATTCAATACACAAGTCTTGCACTTCTTTGGTTAAATATTTTCCTAAGTATTTTATTCTTTTTAATGCTATTTTAAATATAACTGTTCTCTTAATTTCACAATTCTGGTTTATCATTTCTAGTGTATACAAATACAACCAACATATATATTTCTCTTGTATCCTGTCACTTTGCTGAACTTATTTATTAGCTCTCATAGTTTGTGTTTGTGTGTGTGTGTGTGTGTGTGTGTGTGTAGGATTTTCCATATACAAACTGATGTCATCTGCAAGTAGAGACAGGTTTACGTCTTCCCTTCCAATCTGGATGCTTTTTACCCTGCCTAATTGTCCTGGCTACAACCTCGAGTATCATGTTTAATAGAAGTGACAAGTGTAGATAGCTTTGTATTGTTTCTAATCTTAGGAAGAAAACATCCAGTTTTTCACCATTAACTGTGATGTAAGCTGTGGGTGTTTCATAGATGCTCTTTATCAGGTTCAGGAAGTTTGTTTTATTCCTAGTTACGTGAGTTCTTTTATCATGAAAATGTGTAGCATTTTGTTAAATATGTTTTCTGCATGCGTTGAGGTAATTATGTAGTTTCATTTCTTTATTCTATTAATATAATGTGTAATCCTGATACATTTTTAGATGTCAAGCTTGCATTCCTGGGATGAGTCCCAGTTGGTCGTGGTGTTTAATGCTTTCTTGCATATTGCTGGATTTGGTTTGCTAGTATTTTACTGAGGATTTCATATTCATAGTTGTTATTGGTCTGTAGATTTCTTTTCTTGTTATATCTTTGCCTCATTTGGGATCTAGGTAATACTGGGCTCATAGAATGAGACCTCTTCTATTTTTTGGAAGAATTTATAAAAGATTTCTGTTTGTTCTTCTAAAACATTTTGTAGACCTCACCATTAGAGCCATTTGGCTCTAATGAGATCTAATCTCTTATTGAGATTTTCTTTGTGGGAAATTTTCTGATTATAAAATTCATCTCTTACTTTTTAAAAATCTATTCAGATTTTCTAATTCTTCTTGAGTGACTTATGGTAGTTTGTGTCTGCTCTAATCTTTATTATTTCCTTCTTGAAGCTTGCTTTGGGTTTTTCTAGTTTCTTAAGGTAGGTGTTAGGTTATTTATTTGGGATCTTTCTGCTATGTAACAAAATTTGTTTAGCTTCTTGCATGTGTTAATGTCTTTAATCAAATTAATCAAGTTTAACTTATCAAATTAATGTTTTTCATCAAATTTGGGAGATTTTCAGGCATCATTTCTTCAAATATTGTTTCTGGTGAGAAATTTGTTTTCATCCGTGTCTCACTCCCCTGTACATATTCTTTCTCTGCTACTAAGACTTTCTCTTTTTAACTCTGGTCTTGAGAAATTTGATTATGATGTGCCTCAGTGCAGTTTTCTTCATATTTTTTGTGCTTGGGATTTGTTGAACTTCTTTGATCTGTGGATGTATAGTTTCCATTAAATTTGGAAATTTTTCAGACATTATTTACGGAAATAGTTTTTCTGCCCCCAAGCCACCTTCTTTTTTGATGACTCCAATTACATTTATGTTAGTGTGCTTGCAGATGTCTCACAGTTCACTTACGTTCTTTCCATTTTTATTTATTATTCTTTATTCTCTGTGTGTGTGTTTATTTTTTGGAGGGGGAAAGCAGTTTCTAACTCTTCAAGCTTACTAAATCTTTTACATTTCAATGTCTAATCTGCCATTAATCTGATCTAGTGTATTTTTCACTTCAGACATTGTATTTACCAATTCTTAAAATTTGACTTTTGTCTTTTTTATATCTTTTATGCTTCTTATTAGATTCTTGAATATTTGAATTTTATTACAGTAATTGTTTCAATGTCCTCCTCTGATAATTCTACCATCTGTGCCCATCACTGGTTAGTTTTAATTGATTAATAGTTTCATTCATCATAAATGTTGTCTTTCTGTTTCTTTGCAGGCTCGGTAATCTTTGACTTGATATCAAACGTTGTGTTTTTTACCTTATCGGGAGTTAGATTCTTTTTAATTCTTGTAAATATTCTTGAGCTTTGTTCTGGGTTGCAGTTAATTTACTTGCAAGCAGTTTGAGCCTTTCTACTCTCACTTTTATGATTCATTAAGTGAGTCTGAGGCAGTGTTTATTCTAAGAATAATTATTACCCACTATTGAAACAAGACTTCCCTGACTACTTTAACAAATGTCTCATGAATTATGAGTTTTTCCAGTGTGGCTGGTGGGAATAGGCACAATTTCTAGCCATGTGTGTCTTTCAACCAACTGTTTCCTCTAATCCCTTTGGATGGTTCACTCTTAACCTTGTGCATATGTACTAACTAGTCCTCTGAGGAATGCTCAAGCGGGGCCTCTGCAGATCTCTGGATTCTCTCTGCATATGTTGACTGTGTGTGTCTCCAGCACTGAATCTTGTGCACTCTGGTTGCCTTGGTCTCACCAAACTGTCAACCTTTTCTCCTCAACTCAGGGGTCTTTCAGGTTTTGCCTGGTTTTTTGTTCCTGTGACACAGCTTAGAAACTCTCCCACGGCAGAGCTGCCTTGTTTTCAAAACATTGCCCATTGTTTTGAAAATCATTTTGTATGTAGTTTGTCTGTCTGAATTTTTAATGGCTGTTTCAGGCAAAAGGGTAAATCCTGACCCTGTTACTCAACTTTGGCTGAAATCAGTCTAGTGATACCAATCTTAAAAAAAAATATTTCAGGAAATAGAGTAGGAGAGAATATTTCTTAACTTGTTTTATGAGGTTATCATTATCCTGATATCAAAACTAGGTGAAGATAATACAGAGAGAGAGAGAGAGGAAACTACAGACTAATTGTATTCAGGAACATAAAGGTGAAAAATTTTAACAAAATATCAGACAGTTAAATCCCATAGTATCGAAAATAGATAATACATCATGACCAAGTAGAGTTCATCCCAGTGAAATGTATACAAATATACACACTTGTGTAATCATCGCCAAGACCAATGTATACATTTCTATTAAACCAGAACGTGTCCTTGTGCCCATTTCCAGTCAAGTCCACCTCCAGTGTAAACAAGTTTTATGATTTCTGTACCACAGATGAGTTAAGTCTGCTCTTGAGCTTCATATTAGCTCAGTAGTTACCCTTTTATGTCTGGATTCTTTTAATTAAATATATGATTATCTCAATAGATTCAGAGAATGCATTTGACAAAATTCAATCTATTCATGACAAGAATCCCTCAATGAAATAAAAATCATCAATGAGAAACTTACAATCTAACATTCTTTATTATGATTATTGTTAAAGAATAACTTTTATATAGTAACATTTACTCTGTGTATCATTCTGTGTTTTGGCAAATGATTACTATCATCCTGCCACTATCAGAATCAAAACGTCTAACAACTCCAGCACCAATGATTTATTATTAAATTATAAGTTCAATAATATAAATGTGTTGCTTATAAAAATCTCAGCACACACAAACTTGAAATACAGGAAAACAATGCCAATATTATATATAAAATCAACAGGAAACCTACAACTCTCATTACGTATACTTTGTAGTGGATACATTACACCATTGTATGTAATGATGAGATACTGAGTGTCTTCCTCTTAGGATCTGGGAGACAAGGATATCCTTTCTCGTCATTTTTATTCAACATTATTCTGAAAACTCTTCCTATTGAAATAAGGCAGTGAAAAAAGTTAAAAGCACAAAAATTATAAAAGAAAAAGAAAAGTTTTTTATTTGAAGAAGATAACACTTTATGTAGAAAATGTTAAGAATAAAATACTTAATAAAATACCAAGAAATCAGCAAAACAGTTACTAGAATGAAACAACTTCTAGGGGGCAAAATACAATTATATTTTTTATATATTAACAGTGAAACTTTTGAAATATAAAATGAAATTAATCCCATTTACAATATCATAAAACATAAATAAGTAGGTGTACTTGTAATAAAATACATGCAAATCATTTACATTGATAATTTTTAAACATTGTTGAAAGAAATTAGAAGAGAACTAAATAAATGGACAGACATACCACATTCATGGATTTTCAGACTCAATATTTTTAAGATCTCAACTGTCTACATATTGATCCATAGATTTAACACAATCCCTGGAAAATTCTAATAGACTTTTTCAGAAATTGATAAGTTGATTCTCAATCTTATTTAGCAATTCAAAGGACATAAAATAGCCAAAGCAAACTTCAAAAAGAACAAAGTGGGGAGAATCACACTATGTGATTTCATGACTTACTACAAAGGTGCTATATTTGAGACAATGACCATTAAAGTAGCTCAAAGGAGAAGGGGATCCATTCAACAAATTGTGTTTCGCCATCTGGATGAACATGGAAAAAGTTAACCATAATGCCATCTTTAGATCCCTACAAACATGAATTCAAGATGAGTCATAAAAGCTGAAACTAAAGTTTCCAGAAGAAAAGAGAGAAATATATTTTTATCCCTCAAACTAGTGAAGGTTCCTTAGAGCAAACCCAAAAAGCACTACACATAAAAGTAAAAGTTGGTAGATTGGACTTCATCGAAACAAAAATCTCCTGTGCATTGAATGGCATAATTAAGAAAATGAAAAAGCAAATCAAAGACTGGGAGAAAATATTTGCAAGGCATGTATCTGACAAATGTTTCATATTTAGAACATATATTGAGCTTCCAAAATAAATAATAAAAAGACCAAGAACCTTAATAAAAATGGGCAAAGGACTTGGACACTTCTCAAAGGAAGATGCAGAATTTGCCAATAAACACTTGAAAAAGGGTTCAACATCACTCATCATCAGAGAAAAACCAATTAAAATTACCATGAGATACCATTCTACTAACCTCAGTATGGCTAAAATTTAAAAGACTGGCAATACCAAATGCTGACAAGGTTGTGGGGCAACTGGAATTCTTACGCACTGCTGATGGATGTCTACAATGGTTGTACCACTTTGGAAAACTGGCAGAAATTTCACTCTTATCTTTTTTACCCAAATGAAATAAAAACATCCATCCACAAATAAAACTTACACAAAATGGGATTCATAATAGCCCCAAACTAGAAACAACCCTAACATCCACGAAATAGATAAGCAAGTTGTGGTATATTACACAATGGAACATGACTCAGCAATAAAAAGAATGAACCGATTCCCATAAGTTCTTGTTTGAATATGTCTAAAACATTATATTGAGTGGAAAAAGGCAGACACAGAAGAGTTCATACTGGATGCTTCCATTTGTATGAAGTTCAAGAGCAAGGAAACCTAATCTACAATGACAGCAGTCTGGATTGTGGATGACCATGGAGGATGGAGATGGACTTAAATTTAGGAATAAGGAATTTTCTGGGGTGATTGGCAGGTTCTATATGTTGATTGGAGTAATGATTACACTGTTGTATTTGTTTATCAAGTCCTCACTTCCCTGTATGCAAGTTTAATCTCGAAAGATAAGCTGAAGAATACAACTAAAATTGACAGAACATTGCTATTTAAATTGAAGAAACACTCCTATAGTGATCTAAAGTAGAAAATGTAATGGAAAAACACCACACAAAGAAATATGACCTAGTAGAAAAGGAAGAAAAACGTTCAGATTTTTCAGAACAATTTGGGAAACTTATTTTGTAGGAAAAAAATCGTACTGCAGTGATTCATGACTTCATTTTTAGAAATTTAGATGTTACTGCCACGTTGAACATTACAGGAAGAATAACATCTTAATGGAGACAAAATGTCCACTGTATGCAGCTGACCCCACGGAATGGCCACAAACCATTGGGGTGGTTTGACTTTGGATGGTGTAGTTGACACGAAGTGCCCGTCAGGGTTTATGAACAAACCCATAGGTACGAGGTTTTCCACTTCCTCAGTTCTGTAATTTAATTGTCCTATTCAATTGTATCAGCCTCTTTCCACACTCCAAAAAGGAGTTGATGGTGTCTGTCAGCTGACATTTAAACCCCACTGGTTTCTGAGTCTTCTTTTACACAAAACAAGGGGCACATCAGCCACAGTCCCACCACTACCTGGGATAACTTAATCTTATACATTTATTGCTAATTTGTGCCCTCATTGCAAAGCATTTTCTTAACATTGATTTCCACCCAGCGTCATGTTGGCTCAGTCCCTTTGGAGTCTGGAACCTAACATTAAGCCTTCGCCCAAATGATGCGGATTTTACTTGCTGCCCGCCTGTCTAGACAGGTAGACAGCTGATTCTGCTCCTTCTATTCCCCAGCGATTGACCTCCAGCCTATGGTGAATGGGTTTAATCCTCAGCCTCAGGCCCCTGACATGAAGTGTTACCTGAACCCTCCCACTTGGATCATCTTTGATGCCATGTCCTGATGTGTCTGGGGAAAGCCCTGTGGATGGTATTCACAGCTACTTTTTCCCTCTCTTCTAACTCTTTCCATGCTTGGGCCACAACCAGTTGAAATTTCCACTTCTGGTTTCTTCCCAGGTGTGGTTTTCCCCCTTCCGTATAAAACTGGGAAACTAAAATCCATGACCTTATTAGGCCTGAGGCTGCCTGAACCATAAATGTGCCACCCACATCCCAGTAGGTGACTCAAAGGAGCCGTAGGAGAGGGGGAAGCAGAGAGAGGAGTCTGGTTTTTCCATCCACTGTCAAAAATGTCCTCAGGTTCACATCTATACCATCAACCCCAAAAGATCCTTGATATGGGGGGAAATGGATGCGACCAATCTTCCTCCATCTCACTGTCTGCGTTTTGTGATTCTTTTCAAGTCTGACTTGAATTTTCTTGAAGACAAGAGAAGAGGGGCAACCAGACTACTTTGCAAATCTTCATATGACAGAAGATGTTGGAGAATCCCGTAAACCCTTAAGACGCGGTGGTGGTTAACTGAGATTTTGTTTATCTACTTTTAAACACAATCCCATCTGTAGACATCATTCTGTGATCAGCAGCACAATATTTATTTCCTTGATAAAGGGAGATTTATTAAGACATCTATTCCTGGGTAACTTAAAAAGTCCAGCCAGGGACTTCCCTGGCGGTCCAGCGGTAAAGAATCCACCTATAATGCAAGGGACACGGGTTCAATCCCTGGTCAGGGAACTAAGATCCCACATGCCACAGGGCAACTAAGCTCACACACCACAACTACTGAGCTCCTGCACCTCAACTAAAGCCCGTGTGCTGCAAACTACAGAGCCCACACACTCTAGAACACGCGCTCCACAACTGCAAAGCCCACGCGCCCTGGAGCATCACGCCACAGCGAAGAGCCTGCACACCACAACGGAAGATCCTGCACGCTGCAACTTAGACCCTACACAGCCAAAAATAAATTCAATGAATAAATAAAAAATAAATCTTAAAAAAATGTCCAGGGCTTCCCTGGTGGCGCAGTGGTTGAGAGTCCGCCTGCCGACGCAGGGGACGCGGGTCCGTGCCCCTGTCCGGGAAGATCCCACGTGCCGCGGAGCGGCTGGGCCCGTGAGCCAAGGCCGCTGAGCCTGCGTGTCCGGAGCCTGTGCTCCGCGACGGGAGAGGCCACGACAGTGAGAGGCCCATGTACCACACACAAAAAAAGACACTGCACATCACGGCTGCATGAATGGACTCAAGGAACAAGAGCAATGACCATGATGTAAATACCCAGCCCGTGTAACTGTCTTGATACTTTCAGTTACACAAGACCAAGCAGCTCAGAAGGAGAAGTAGGCCTCCAGGACACAGCAGACAAGACACATCACCACCACTTTCACCGCGATTCTCTCTCGTGCTTGGCTTTCCCTCTGCAGCTCTGCTAAGCCTCATGTCTTGGAGCCCAGCCCAACCCCAGAGATATCTACATCACAGCGCTCAGCCCTGGATCAGCGCACCCAGCCAGGTGTCCAGACTTCCTACTGGGATCAGCCCAGCAAGCAACTGATGCGCAGACATGACGGATCCAGAAAGAGGACCGAGATGGTAACCTGACATCCTTTACATCAACCTGACAGTGAAGAGAGAACTAGATTACCAAGGAAAGAAAGGAACACAGTCACAATCTTGGCCACGTACAGGACTGACGGATAGGAACCCAGTCCTCTGCCGTGCTGTCCAATACGGTGGTCATGCACCACATGTGTATTTCACTTAAGTAAAATTAAATAAAATTTAAAATTCAGCTTCTCAGGTACACTGGGCACATTTCAGATGCTCAGTATGTCAGCTGTGGAGCATCTCTACCGTCCCAAAAGGGCTGCCATACAATCCTGCCTCAGGGCTTCACAGAAGCCAGAGGCAACCATTTCTGGCACATGTGGCTAACGTCCTAATCAAGAAGGATAAACTCAGGATTTCTGGAGGGTTTGCTAGTTCCTGCAACAGGAGACGTTTTGAGAACGCTTCCTCCCTTTTCTGGTTGACCCTACGTACAATAAACAAGCCCTTGGTGAGCGCTCCACACGGGGATGGCCACAGAACATCACGTGTAGCCAGTGCAGTATTCCCATGAGCTACGACCGCGGGTTTGTTTTTTAAAAAGGAACTTTATTTTCTTTTAAATCTGAGTGTGATTTTTCAACTGAGTCACAGAATCTCTTGTGGCAGAAAATCTAACCTACTTAATTCCAAGTAAAAACTACCAAGTCATTGAACCCTGAGTCATTTCCAGTTTGAACTTAGCTGATTCAGAGACTGACTCCTGTTTTTCCTCCCAGGGTGTGGTCTGTATGTTCCAAAGGGGCTTGTATATCTTCTACGTGCCTTCAGTGGGGAGAATGTCTGGTTTGCTACCATCCTGGAGCCACTGAGAGGAATTCTCACTCTGGTTTTGGTCATCTGTCTCCATTTCTGCCAAAGCTGTGAACTGTCCTGGGGCCACCATCGTCACAGACACAAGGAGGGATTCTCCGTTGTCTCCCTCTGAGGGCCTGAGGAGGTTTGGGACTCTGGGCCACTGCGGTAGGACCATCTCAGCTCTTCTGCCTAGACCCTTGTGTGGCCACCACACCAAGGGGGCAGAGGAGTCTCTTCTAAGGCTTGCTTCTCACTGCCCTGTGCTAGATGGTTTCCATCCCCGCCTCTCTAAGGCAGGGCTCCTCTATCTAGAGTTCCATGGGGCTGGAGGTTAGACAGGCCAGGCAGGGCCACCGCTCAGGGACTCACCTGTCCCGAGCCCTCTTCCTGCCCCCAGGTCCCTCCTTCTCTGCTCTGGGAAGACATCTGTCCAGTGTGTGACAGCAGGATAGCCTGGCTTTGCAACCTTTACAGCCTACTCTCTGTGCTGAGCTTTATTCCTGGATTCATTGATGGAGTCTCAGAATGTAAAGCTCTTGCAAATTCAAGCTTGGGGTTTCAGAGTCATTGCCCTACAACAATTTTCGGAAGCTTATGTTGGAGCTCAAAGGGAAGAATTTGAATTCACAACAGCCAAGACGTGGAAACAACCTAAATGCCCATCAACAGATGAATGGATAAAGAAGATGTGTTACATATGTGTGATGGAATATTACTCAGCCATAAAAAAGAATGAAATCATGCCATTTGCAGCAACAGGGATGGACCTGGAGACAGTCATACTAAGTGAAGTAATTCAGACAGAGACAGACAAATATCATATGATATCACTTATATGTGGAATCTAAAATATGACATAAGTGAACCTATCTATGAAACAGAAATAGACACGTAGACATAGAAATCAGACTGGTAGTTGCTGAGGGGGAAGGTGGGTGGGGGAGGGACGGATTAGGAGTTTGGGTCAGCAGATGCAAGCTATTACACATATAGATGGATAAACAACAAGGTCCTACTGTACAGCACAGGGAACTCTATTCCATAACCTGTGATAAACCATAATGGAAAAGAATATAGAAAAGAATATATATATATACACACAACTGACTCACCTTTCGCTGTACAGCAGAAATTAACAACATTGTACGTCAACTATACGTCAAAAAAAAGTAAGAATTCGACTCTTAATTTTATAGTTGAGTTATACTGTGCTTTCAGTGGATGCTCCCGGAGACCCTCAGTGAAGGCCAGGGACCCATTAAGAGAAAAGGCAATGGACGGAGAAGAGAATTCTAGGGAGTGAATCGCAGTTGGAATGTGAGCTTTATCAGCCTTCGTGCTGCTCCCTCTTGGGCACAGATGCCAGCTTTTGTTATTGATCTCTTTGGAAGCAGATTTGTACAATAATTCTTTGCCTTGTGGCCTGTGGAATGACCTGCACATTTTGTAATTCTCCTAGATTAAGGGGTCTCTGATGGCTCTCTGTCCTGGCCTGGAAATTCTCCTAACAGCTGAGTGATCTACTCTGCTTTTCTTTGGGTAGTTCTGCAATTTAGGCTAGGAAAGAAATTTCAGATGAGATTCAAGATATAAGGTAATTACGGGTTGAAGAGATTTAACTAGGTGAATTATTATTAACACCTTAATATGGGTTTCAAATTCATACATAACAGCGTTATTTTGTACTCTGCGCATTCTCCTCGATTTCACCAGTCGTTTTCTCTACTGAAAGTCTAGTTTAGCAACTTTAAAAATGCTGACAGATCAATTTGAGCGCAAGAACTGAAAATATATAGATTCTTATATATCCATGTCTACAAAAATAGAAATATTCTGATTTCTTTCACGATGAACTGCTACCAAAGTCATAATCAATGCCTATCCAATGTCAAGCTTGTTTTTGCTATATATCTTTCCAACTTGACTTTATTCAATATAAACAAGGATTATTGCTCAGATGACTTCTCAGAAATTTCAGACTTGGTAGAAATGACAACATGACTAAAATATTAGAAATGTATTTGCACAGAGTGAGAAAACTCTTTTTGAGTAAAGACTGTCACTTGTTCCTTGTGTGAGCAGCATAGAGGTGAATTATTGTACACATTTTGGTTCTGGGCTGTGGGAAAAGCGGAAAAAAAAGTAAAGTGAGCTTTTCTTTAATAACTAACTGGCATAAATTTCACAGTTTCCAAAAGCAATATAACTGATGCATAAATATTTTCAAAATAGGGCTTTCTGTGTTTGTTTCCAGCAGCGTAATGCAAAACATTGGGCAAGGACCATACCATCCTCTCCTACACAGCCGAGTGAAATTAAGACACCGTTAAGGCAGACTTACTAGTCATTCTTGCTTTCCTCAAAATAAACATGGAATTCTTAGTTTTATCTCCTCATTTCAGTGGTAAAATCACTGAGTCCTTGTTCAGATGCTCTCCTTTATAAGAATTAAAAAGGAAAAATATGATTAAAAACAATTAAAGATTCTTGAGTATACCCATTTACTATTTTTATTATTAAAATACCACTAAAAGCAGCAAAAGTGGGTATAAAATGATCAAACGCTCTTACCATCTCCAAAGCTATGAACACATGCTTTTTCAGGTTGATGTAATTAGCACATATATTAACTGTATTCTGATGACAGAGATAGTTTTCTTTCTCTTCTCAGCCTGCATTTAGTGGATCATAAATGA
This sequence comes from Lipotes vexillifer, assembly GCF_000442215.2. Lineage (NCBI taxonomy): Eukaryota > Metazoa > Chordata > Mammalia > Artiodactyla > Lipotidae > Lipotes > Lipotes vexillifer. The sequence continues at coordinate 2,313,634 of NW_006769874.1, read as the reverse complement.
CCTGTTCTTTCTTCTTTGTATGAGAGTAAACCATTGTCATAACTTGCTTCTTTTCTTTTGGATTTACATATGTTAGAGGTCAAACCATGACCTTCTAAAACATGACCTAAGGTGCTAAGGGGGCCTGTGGAGATTTTAAGTGGACTCCAGTATAAATGAAATTCCATTTTACCCACGTGTCAACAAATAAAGGCTCTCATCTATGTTCTCTTTAAATTTCTATGCACGTTTCACCTTTATAGTACTTTCCTCTTTTGTGCTAAGTTTTAGGAATTTGGAAACTGGCATTTCAAAAAGACATAAAGAATATGGGCTAGTAAAATGCCTTCAGTCAACAAGGGGAACCTCATTTCATGTAGTCAGTAGTTCTATTCTACACACCTAGCAGATTTGTTCTGATTTCAGGTACATAATGGACCATACGGCTACATCACTGGGAATTTCACCATCACTATTTGAAGAAACAATGTCCTCTAGGACACGTAGGGCCGTTCGTACAATAGCAGAAGATTGCATTTGGGACCACACAAATCCTAAGTATTATAGACACGTTTTTCAGGCTGAGCTAGTTAACAATGTTGACTAGTTAACATTGAACTAATGTTAAGCCTTGATTTCATCCCAGGATGTTAATAGGTTTCAATTGAGAAATGCCCTGATTATCACATAAGTTAGAGAATGAAGCAGTTGGTGCCATGATCATTTTCAAATAAGCTTCCAAGTCCCCCTGGCTCTCAGAAGTATAACAGGCAATCTCTTCAGCCATCCCGATTATATTTCATCACTCACCTTACAATGTTTTCGTTTGTTGGTCATCGCCACAGACGATGAACCAGAGGGGATAAAAAAAGAAGCAACCGAGTCGTTTATTTGCCTCAAAATCAAACCAAATATTTGTTTGAGGTTCCAAATATTTAGATAATTTGCCCACTAATTTTTATTTTACTTCATGTGTTGCACATCCTTTTCCAGAGCCAAAATGCCCTTTCTTCCACTTTATTTGTTGATTTAAATGTCTTATGAAAAAGTAAACAGTAACAGATGATTTTTTTTTTTTAATGAGAACACTTTGGTTCATATGTGTCTTTTGAAAAGCTTTATTTTTCTCACTTTTCAAATATTTTCCTGTATGTTTAATTTTCAGCATCCCAAGTAGGTTGCATCTAGGCACGGTTTTCTTTGAGTTTATTCTGTTTGTGGTTCACTGAATGTTTGAATATATAAATTTTTGTCTTGAACCACATTTGGGAAGGTTTTAGTCATTATTCCTTCAAATAATTTTTCTCCAAGCATCACTCTTTCTGTCCCCACTCTGGCACTCCAGTGTTGTGAGTGTGAGACTTTTGATATTATTCCACAGCTTCCTAAAGCTGTGTTAATTTTTTCAATTGTTTTCTTCCTTTGTGTCATTCAGATTGAATGATTTCTACTGATCGATATTTAAGTTCTCTGACTTTTCAATCTACCATCTACATTCTACTAGCAAAGCCCATCCAGGGATTTTTCCATTTCATTATATTGCATTTCTTAGTTCTAAAATTTCCATTTGGTTCTTTTTCATAGTTTCTCATTCTCTCCTGAGAACTTCACTTTTATTCATTTCAAGAGTGTTTACCTTGTTCTCAAAGGGCATAGTTATGGTAGCTGACCTGAAGTCTTTGTCTGACAATTCCAACATATGGGTCATATTGAGATGGGCATCTGTTGATTGTCTTTTCCTTTGAGTATTGGTCTTAATTTTCTGATTTATTGTATGCCAAATATTCTTGGATTGTATCCTGGACATTTTAAAATATTATGTTATGAAATTCTGGTTCCCATTAAAATCTTCTGGAAAATACTAAATTTTGTTGTTGTTGTTGTCGTCACTTTTAACAAGCAATCAACTCAGTTATGTTGAAAGTGTCTTACCTTTATGGGCAGTATTCCAGTTTCACTATCATGCCACCTTGCTACCCGGGACATGGGCTGTGGTTTACATCATGGTTCGATGCCCAAAGTCTGGTGCTTTGTTAAGATGCTTTGGGTCTTTTCTGCACATGTGCAGTCTAGAGATGAGCCTAGGATTTGTGTCACTTCACACACAGAATTGGAGGGCTCCCTTCTTTGAGATCCTTCCCAGTTCCCAGGGCCCCACTGTGTTTTCCCTCGGGGTTGGAGGTGCCTGTGAAGGACCACTTGGTGTGCCAGAGGCAAGAGAAGGAAAAATAAATAATGGGTATTTTTTATACTCTTAAACTACTAGGTCCTTTTTATCAAGTTTATTTCCTTTGGCCAGAAAGACAAGTTTTCTCTTAAGTTTTTAGGTTCTCACGGAGCCCTGGGACTTCAACTACCAAAAGAACAGGGTCAGGAGAGAGAAGAGATAACCAAAAAAAAGAAAAGAAAAAGAAAAGGGATTTTCTCCCACACTCTTAATCTTGCAGGAGATGCTCTTCCTGGTCCTTGGACGGATAGATGGAGTTTGTCTAAACATGCACTGTTTATGTCAGCTGGGCAGTTCCTAGCCTGGGCAGCCTTCAGGTCAAAGCCGGGAGCTGAAAGAGGAAACTCAGCCAACAGGAGGCTTCTTAAACTACGACTTCCCTCCTTAATGCAGCAGCTCTGGCTAAGTTCAGAGTCCTTGGTTTTAGCTGGTGTTTTTACGGTAACTGGTAGGAGAGGTTACTCCCTGGACAGCCGCAGGGGCAAAGTTTTCTCACATTTCAAACCTCTCATATAAAGACTGTGTAGTGATTATGACCTACAGTTAGGGGGGAGAGAGGGACACAGAGAGAGAGGAGGGGAGAGGGAGAAGCAAGGGAAGGAGAGAAAGAAAGGAAGGAAGAGAGAGAGGACGGAAGGACGGAAGGACGGAAGGAAGGACGGAAGGACGGAAGGACGGAAGTGAGAGAGGAAGGAAGGACGGAAGGAAGGACGGAAGGACGGTAGGAAGGAAGTGAGAGAGGAAGGAAGGAAGGAAGGACAGAAACACAGCATGTGCAGTTCTGGGGTAGAAGGACATGTGCCCTGTCTATTCCTCTGGGCGCAGGAAAGCCGGCACAGAGTCCTGTCACCCTGAAGGTAGAAGTAAAACCAAGCAAAACTGGAGTTTCTTCTTCTCGTATAAAAATAAAGGGGAAAAAACCCATCAGTGTGTATGAGACACCTTCTCTGACGCTCAGTCTGTGCTGTCCTGAACCCAGAGCCGGGCCGCGGGATTTGCCAGCTCCCACCAGAGGCCTGGGGCACCACCTGTCTCCTCAGAAGGTCCGTTTGCTCCTTGGTAGGACGCTGATGATAAAACAACCCTCCTCCTGACAGCCTGGTTGCGAGAATTGATCCAGATGCTCTTGCCCTGCGACATGGGATACAGAGAAGTGAGATCAGGAGTCGTGCGAATGCGCCCCGCGCAGCGGAGGGCGTGTAAATAGATGGAGTGCCTCATCGCAAAGTCCACGACGGCTTCATGAAGTAGCCTTTGCCTGCGCAGGCTGGGGGACAAAGTTTCCTCCTGCTACAATCATTAAGGTGCCTCACAGCAACATTTCCAAGGACTGAGCCTCAAGCAGAGCCCTCAGCTGGTGCCAAGAAGGGTCATTTCCTGTCTTCCTTCCATTTACAGTTAAAAGGGAGCTAATTGGAGAATGCCTACAAAACTGCAAGATGAGAGAGTGTAGCTTGCATTCCAAAAACACGGATTCTGCACGCTGCTCACAGAGCGACTGCAGTGCTCTGCTGAAGGGATTTTCATTGCAAGTCTAAGCACCAGGAGAGACAGAGAAACGCCAAGCTCAGTCACCAAATGAAGATCAGAGCAGGCAGTTAAACTCCTTTCTGGGAAGAGAATATTACCCAACACAAAACTGACAGTAACAACAGCTGCCTACCCCGCGGGAGCGTGCTGAATCCAGGCACTTCACCTCCTTTGTGTTTGCTGCTTTTTCTGTGTGTCCAGTGGGTCCAATGGGTAGCTCTCCTGGCACCTTGGAGCTGGGAGGTGATGAGCCACAGACAGTCAAGTAGTAAAACGCGTTTTATTTCACTTGTCACCGTGGGACGCCACACAGATGTGCCTTTGCTGCTTTTGATATTACACCATGACTTGTTTTCACAGAAGATCTGCCTTTTTGAAAAACTAGCGTTAATGATATTTACAAGACCCCCACACACACACCATGTTCTTTGCATAGTGAAACAAAACATCTGCCCTATGTCAATTTGGTTTCTGGAAAAAATACTACTTTGTTTTATTTTTATTTTATTTTATTTGCTGGTGAATTTTAAATGTTACTATTCCCAGAAGATTAAAAGTGTTTGCATAATTAAATAGAAAACTTAGAGACACTATACCGCCCAAGTGAAACAGTATGCTTAATTCTGATATCAGGAAGCATATATCATCCTTCCTTTTCGATGGACTATTGACATTTATGATTAAATAATTTGTTTATTATTATACCGATTATCATTCTGTGAGTCTGCTAAAGATTGATACATGTCTTAATTAAATAAATATCCATTCCATTTAATTAAAATTCAAACTCAAAGCAGCTCTTCTACCTCATTTAAAGAGTATCTATGAAGCTTGAATTCAATTCCCAGATGTAGATAACAGTACCTATGTTTTTATGAAGCAATCACCCAAAAATCTGAGGAAAGAAGCAGATCATTTGATTTAGGGTTGAATAAAAAGCCAGAGAAAAGCATAAGAGGCTTCAAAACTATGGGGAGATGAGAAAACTGCACTTCTCTTCAGATCATATAAAAATGAAAAGCTTCTAACAAATTTTGTAAACATTTGTTGTAACGAAACAATACCAACAAGAATTTTTCTTTGTTCAAAATGTAAAATGATTGCATTTTATTATAGGAGAGAAAGATTAAACAGATCACTACTTAAAATTATAAATTCTATTTTGATTCCTAACACAGGAGGAACACCTCTTGTTCTGTCTCACAGCTGGTTTAGGGAAGAGCAGATATTATGTAATCATGTAGTGAACAGCTCCACGATATTCATTATGAGGGCTGTGCTCTATGGCACATGGGCCACCCTGATAGACAAGAGCGAAGGAGGAGGGAAATGACATTTTCTGAAGACCTACCAAGTGCTGATCACGCAGACATACATTTCTTCAACTGATTTTCAAACCAAATCTGTGAGGCAAAATAAAACCCAGAGACATTCGTGTCACATAGTAACGTACCTTAGTTCATGCTGGGTACTAAACGGTGGAGCCAGGATTTACAATCAATATCCCAAGTTCAAATTCACTGACTTGAACAAATAGGTGCTATTTTAATTGGTCTGTGACAAAATGAAGGCAAGAAATGCTAAATCTATTCAACGTAAGAGATTACCATTAATGTTTAGAATCTATTCCTTTTGATTTTGCCTTTAAAAAAATGAGAAAAGATGATAGTAGATTGTAGTAAAAATTTCTTTATAAAGTTTACTTGACAAATACATAAAAACGTGGAATCGGCAACCATATGTTGCCAATTTCAAATTTATTCGAAAATTCTGAGTCCGTGAAATCTCTGTATTCTAACGGTATAACCTATTTCAAACTAAGGTCTATCTCAGTTGACAATATATCATTTTAGTTAGCAAAATGCAAATGTTATAATTATTATTTCCACTGCATTCTGTGAACAAAACAAAAATGACTATACATACATGCTTTTATACTATGAGTCGGACATTTAAAAATGCAGCCCCATTCCTACATTCCTGAAACGATCTTCAAACTCTCCAGAGGAACAGCTCCAAATCACTGCACTGGCTTTGAATCACGACCATGTTTTCCAGAAAAGTATTTTTAGCATCCTCCAAAAGATAATCACAACTTTCTTGGTAGAACCAACTTCTCCGCTTACAAGGACGCCACGTAACCACTAAAATTCCTAATCAGAAGATCAAAATCTAAAATCCATTCACCCATTTCTGACGGGATTACGGATTCATTAAAAAATCCTTACAATGACCTAGTTTGTTTCTAAAAGGCAATTTTGATAAGTCCCTGAATCGGCATTTATTGGATTTGTAATCTTGGCTTTTCCCCTGTTTCCTTAAAGTATGAAGAAACTGCAGAGGGTTTCTTCACAGTGACAAAGTCCCATTTCACAGGGTCACCTGCAGCAGGACAGACTCCTGACCCAGCCTGGGCGCTGGTGCCATGGCCCCGAGATGGGCCGTGCATGTGGCACCCAGACACACTGGTAAGGCCAGTCTGGGTCCCATGATTCCCTGGCTCCACGTAGACTTTGCATTAGTCATGTTGTTGCTTTTTAAATCCATAGAAAAACTAATAAAGGCACTGAGAAAATTTTGGGACTCTGAATGAAAGGGAAATTTTAGAATGACTCACAGTATATTTTAACTTCAGACGGAGTCTGTAAAGGCTGATCGCTGATTGCAAGCCTGCTGCTTGTGAGAACTGCACAGCTGACAAAGCGACCCCTGGCAGGGGGGCTGGGATTTCTGAGGGCCGTGGTGGCATCTGGGGAGCCTGCTCACTCTGGAGGCTGTTTCTGTGACCGCTAGGCTGGACTTCGATCTTTCTAACTTGCCAAAAGTTGTATCTCCCACGTATTTCGAGGCCTTCGAGTTTTCAAAGGATGCACTCATAGAACTTTCTGGTGTAAAAATGGAGAAATAAATTTAATTTTTTTTTTCCAAAACTTGCTCGTCTTCATTCAGCAAACATCAGTTTTGCTTTTGGTTTCCATGGAATGTAGGTTGAACTGGAAAATATTTGTGGTTAAGACAAATATGATTTTATTGGCGTAATAAACAAGCAGTCCTTCAGGAATGCTTTGGAACCAGAAATGTTTAAACTGTTCTTCACTTGGCTTTTACCTACTTGAAGTGTTATCTTCCTCCTCACCCCCTCCTCACGCCCATTATGCTGGAAGCCCTAGACTCCTTTCCATATGGTGCAATTTCTCTATTCTTTGCAATAGGCGTTTGCTCATTTAGATTAGACAGCAGGATGGCGAGCTGGATGTATATATTATCTTAAAGAACACACTGGCTGAATGGTTTTCCTGTGTAGGGTGTCTTTCCGTTGCAGTGCGAAATGTGCAGTATCTTTCCTCTGCTCACAGATGGCACTGGACTCCCAGCATCCCTTCGTGGACGAGAGCCGTGTTCAGGCGCATGCAGATCTGGATGGTGTTTTGGTAGAGAAGGTGGGTGTGTAAGGGGTTCTGAGTGTGTATGGACGTTCCTGTGTGAGAAGAAGTGGCGAATGCATTGCCCTTGGGGGGTGGGGTATGAGGTGAGAAGGGGAGAATGAAGCCAAGGAAAGGAGGAATTCGCATCGTTCTTGATACAACTACTCCCTGCCCCTGCTTGAAACTGACAATGATATTCGTAACCTGCACGAGGTTTGACAGGAAGATTTATTAATTGGGTGCAAAGCAGGAGAACGGCCCAGCTTCACACCGGGGTTTGATAGACGGGGTGGCTGGAGAGAGAACGTGGGTGCCCAGGGCCCCGGGCCACCGCAGCCTGTGAGACTGGTGGTCGGAGCCAATTTCCCTCTGGTTCTGAGGGGCTGAAAGGGTGCGGTGAAGCTGTGGTTGTTGACCGACGGGACAGCAGTAGCCGGTGGCTCCCAAGAGGCTGGATCTTCCCGCCGAGGTGGTCCTCTCATCAGGAGGCTGCAGTCTTTCCTGCGTCTGTGCTGCTCTAGGGCCAGCCCCTCCAGGGGAGCCGATAGTCCCTCAGGGTCCAGGAGGCGCTTTGCTTTTCTCACCAAGCTGACTCCCTGGGCTGGCGGTAGATGCTGTTGGGGATCAGTGAAATAATGCACCAAGAGCTCTGACATGCTGTGGATTGAATTATGCTCCCAAAAGACATGTTCAGGCTCTAACCCCCAGGACCTGCGACTGTGGCCTTACCTGGAAGCAGGGTCTTTGCAGATGCGAGATGAAGCCGTTGGGGTGAGCAATCAACTGGTACAACTGGTGTCTTCGTAGGAAGAGGAGATTAGGACACAGACAGGCACAGAGGGGCGACAGCTGTGTGAAGACCAGGCAGACACTGGAGTGATGGGGCCCCTGGCCGAGGGAGGCCTGCGGCCACCAGAAGCTGGAAGTAGGTTTCCCTGGAGCCTTCGGAGGTGACGTGACACCTTAATTTCACACCTGTCACCTCCTGAGCTGCGAAGGGACAAATTTCTGTTGCTCTAAACCACCCAGTTTATGGTGTTTTGTTCCGGCAGCCCCGGGAAACTAACACAGGATGTAGACATTATGTAAAGGATTGTAGGGAACAGAACTGCTCTGTGTTTCCCTCTCCACTAACCCGCAGAGCACAGTTTCCATGCTCCATACACAGAGTCATTGTATTCATCCTGAATACTTTTCAAATACCGAAGTAATTGGTAGTTTGTTATACATATATTCACTTTTTTTTTTTTTTTTTTTTTTTTTT
>NW_006769874.1:2272677-2305088 GCF_000442215.2 Lipotes vexillifer | reverse complement strand
TGCGGTACGCAGGCCTCTCACTGTTGTCGCCTCTCCCGTTGCGGAGCACAGGCTCCGGACGTGCAGGCTCAGTGGCCACGGCTCACGGGCCTAGCCGCTCCGCGGCATGTCGGATCTTCCCGGACCGGGGCACGAACTCGTGTCCCCTGCATCGGCAGGCGGACTCTCAACCGCTGCGCCATCAGGGAAGCCCCATATGTTCACTTTTTATTCTAAATGTGCATTAAAAAGTATGTGGATTTTTTTTCCCACTTGATTGAATAAAATATGTTGTTCTAAGAGCACTCCAGATGTGGCTAAAGGAAATTCTTCTTACCACTCTTCCTGATACGTCATGTAATGGTCAACCAAGGGATTTTTTTTTTTAAAACAAATTACTAGACTTGTTTATCAAGCTAGTAGAGGTTGGGGTTCTTTTGGTTCACACGTGGAGTTACTGTTTTCTAGGATTCGCAATTTAAACCCACCCTCCACCCTCCACCCTCCACCCCTACCCCAGTGAAGTCAATGAAACTGAGGATTTCTTGATTGACACCTCTGGACTCCAGCGTACATGTGAGCTAAATGATTAGGAAATTGTTTTCCCCTTAGTGTTAACACTAAAGCCTAAATCAGTGTTTCTCGTTGATGAACATTTATTTTAGGTTATGCAAGGCACATTTCTCTTTTGAGTACATGTATTTGATGGAGATTTTTAGAATACCATCGTGTGGGGTGGATCAGCAGTGGCTGAGTTAGGATGACGTCTGGTTTCCAGTTCCGGCAGTGATCGGCGGGAAAAGGTTAACTTCTCTGCTTCTTGAAATCAGTAAAATAGTACCATGACATCTCTCCTCTTTCTCATCTCAAGACATCTCTGTAAAATATATATAGCAAGTTTCCATCTCCATTAAACTCCTAAAACCCTCGGAAATGATAGAGGAGTCCTGGGTTCCCACCACAGAGACAGATGAGAATTGAGCTGTCACTCAAGCTCAGCAAAGGCTGGACCAGTGCGGGCTCTGGGCCAGGCGCCCTGAGACCCACACGCGGACGAAGCTCAGCGAAGGTCCAGCCTGAGCCGTGGGCGGGTGAGGGATGGACGGAGCTGGCTCTGAGCCCAGCAGGCCCGGTGAGGACCAGTGGCCAAGGGGAAGTGGTGAGCGCAGGACTTCTTGGTGATGGAGTGTGACCGAAATGCTCCTCCAGCTGGAGCTCCGGGTGGGGCGGGCGCTGTCCTCCTGCACCTGCAGCACGGCCACACAGGGAGCTTGGTCGGAGCCGCTGACTCACAGCCTTCCAGATGGGAAACGCCTCGGGGCCGTGAAGACATGTGGCTTCTGTCTCTCGAGTGACCTGTGCTGTGCCTTCTGTCTGAAGAGAGGTGTCTCTGCCCCAACTGAGAGTCTGGGTCTCCCTCCGCCTCCTCCCGCCAGATTCTCTTCTCTTTCCATTTCCTACCAACGTGGTGGCACGTGATGGCCTTTCACTTCTAAGAATTGGGGAATGTGTCTTCTTTTTTTTTATACCCTTTGAGATAATTGTAAATTTATCTTGTCAGACCTAAGCAATTCCAGAGGTTATTTCAAAATATTCTACCGTATTTTATCTCAAGTTTACCTAAGACGGACGAGAGACAAAAGCAGCTACGTTCATCCAAACACCCTGGGAAGTAACTCATTTCCTACTGAGTTTCTAGGCACCTAGTTTGCTTTCTGTGAGTGTTTTAAGCACTCCTCCCCCCTTCTCTCCCTGCTTTTCAGCACATCTTTCTGATAATTGTCTGCTGTGTCACAACAGACAGAGTCAAGACCCAGTGTCACAAAAGGTGTACTCATAAAGGATAGCCCAGGGCAGAGCTCCAAAGGGGCTCCTAATTTTTCAGGCAGAGATTCTCAAAGGATAAGGCGCCTAAATGTATCTGAAGGTTTTTAAAATGCCTGGCGATCCGAGGCAGGAGGAGGGAATTCACAGGTCCTCCCCAGGTGGCCTCCCAGAGTGGCAGCCAGACCAGACTGGTTGCCCCATCACCTCGGGGCCGACACGCCCCGCTGACTCTGAACAGCCGGCACAGTGACCACAGGTCATCCGTAGTTACAGCTTTCAGGAGTAGACAGGCCTCAATACAAGCACCTGGGTGCTGGGAGGGTGTGGTCAGCCCCTGCTGGAGGCTCAGCGCGGTGTGATGTTTCTGGAAATGCAGGATTACAGGAGCTGCTACCTCTCTCCACCCCTCCTACAGTAGGTCGTCACTCACCATTCTTTTTTTTTTTTTTTTTTACATCTTTATTGGGGTATAATTGCTTTACAATGGTGTGTTAGTTTCTGCTCTATAACAAAGTGAATCAGTTATACATATACATATGTTCCCATATCTCTTCCCTCTAGCATCTCCCTCCTTCCCACCCTCCCTATCCCACCCCTCCAGGCGGTCACAAAGCACCGAGCTGATCTCCCTGCGCTATGCGGCTGCTTCCCGCTAGCTATCTACCTTGCATTTGGTAGTGAATATATGTCCATGCTTCTCTCTCACTTTGTCACAGCTCACCCTTCCCCCTCCCCGTATCCTCAAGTCCACTCTCTAGTAGGTCTGTGTCTTTATTCCCGTCTTACCCCTAGGCTCTTCATGACATTTTTTTTCCCTTAAATTCCATATATATGTGTTAGCATACGGTATTTGTCTTTCTCTTTCTGACTTACTTCACTCTGTATGACAGACTCTAGGTCTATCCACCTCATTACAAATAGCTGAATTTTGTTTCTTTTTATGGCTGAGTAATATTCCATTGTATATATGTGCCACATCTTCTTTATCCATTCATCTGTCGATGGACACTTAGGCTGTTTCCATCACCATTCTTTACACACACCTGGAGGAAAGAAATGTCCCCGTGGTTGGAGAGAGAGACAGAGACAGAGACACAGGTAGAGATAAAGGGCAAAGAAAATTACAGGAGCTGGAATTAGCCTCGCTTTTGTAAACTGATAAACATCACTACACAACGGTCTTTAAACCTGTGTGGCTCAATAGCTGCTTCTGGCTGAGAGCCTCATCAATTGAGTTTCCAAAGAAGTGCCAGTGCATCCCCTTCTCTCCCCGCCTGGACGGGCGTGAGGACATGCTGACCAGTCTCCCCGCCTGGGTCCCTTCCAGGTGGAGCCAGGGCCTCGGAGCGCCCAGCACCCTCCTTCCTGAGGAAATCCAGTGCAGGGCCCTTCCTGGCTCAGCAGGTGCAGTACCCCCAGCCCTCCTCAGGGGCGGCCCTGACCACCCACCGCCCTTCCCCACAGGCGGCCACACACCCTCCTCCCCAACCTCTTCTATTTAATACAAGCTCATCCTGTAGCCCCAGCTCCGGGTCAGCCCCTCGTAAGCCTCTGAGCACATGCAGGGTGTGTGGGCTCCTGGACCCCGTTTCAGGTGCCCGGCACGCCTATTCTTGTGTGAAAAGAGAAAATACACTTTCTCAGCACGCCCTGTAACTCTCTTCTCAACGTGATTCTGCCCTAGAGATACCGCTCCCACCCCAGGCCTTCACTCCTCAGAGAGGCGGGAGTGACCATCCGTCAGGGACAAACCTCGTGACCCTCGCAAGGCCACCCAGCCTCACCAAGGCCAGGGTCTCCCTTGGTGAGCCGGGAAGGGGCCGGGCCATCCACTCAAGATGAGACCAGGCGCCGGACTCTCTCTGATGTTTATTTTTTAACAAGTTGCAGTGACCCGATTTGATGGGCGAATTCTGTTTAGCTGACAGATACTTGCTACTTGCAGTGTTGATTTAAAGGGAGAAGAGGCGGGAATCTGCTCCCCACGAAGCACCCACTTCTCAGTTCAGAGCCCTTCCCTCCGGGAACGGGCCCCCCAGGGCCCCCCCCGCCCACCCAGCCTCTCCCAGAACCCCAGGTGCGCTGGACCTCAACTCTCGCTCACAAGCCACAGCCGGCCTTCACGGACTGTAAACAAAAGAAGAAATATCAAGGGAGAGGAGAGAAAAGGGCTGACCACAGTGGATGTGTTTGCTTTTTCCCATTTAAATCCCGTCAGGTTGAGAAAGGGCAATTACAGAAAACAGCAGGAAAAGGAGCTTTTCTTGTAGCTGTTCCCATGATTCTCTGAATCCCCCTACAGGAAGCGGTGGTCCCCATGGAGGCACAGAAGCTGCTAAAATCCCGGGTGGTCCGAGCCCGGCCTCGTGGCCCCCAGCATTCTGAGAACGGCTGCATGTGTGGCTGGTCCCAGCACAATTTGGGGTTTCTGTAGTGTGGTTTAATTCGCAAAAGAAAATTCCTTTAATCAGGCAACAGGAATGCTGTCCTGCAATGGGTGCCCCCGGGACCCACTCCGATGAGCCTGGCCGCGTCTGGGAGGGGGCCTGGGACCCCTGCCCAGGGCCAGACTGCACGGGCAGGGAGGCCGCCGTGGACACCATCCTGTCATGCCTTTGCAGCGGGCCTGTCGCCTAGGGTGCACACGAGCTTCCTGTGGGAAGCGCACCTGTATGGGGTCCCCCACCTGTGCCCACACGGGTCCCCCGGCAGGCAAAGGGGCCAGTCCCCTTCACGTGGGATTTCAGGAGGTGGCTCAGCATCCCCGCCCAAGGTGCCGGGATGCAAGGGGGGTCTGCCCCGGGCCAGCACAGTGTGGGGTTCCAGCCCTAACCTCCTGGGGTGCCAGGTGAGGGCAGACCCCAGGCCACAGGAGCAGCGGTCACTGTCAGGTGTCCCCCGAGAACTTTATCAGGTCGCTGGTGCCAGTTTTAAACACGCGCAGGTGGAGGAAGACTCCCCTGGCATCTGGGCTCTGACACTACGATTTATCGGCATTTCAACTGGCCGGCTCTGAAACGGGACCCCTGATTCATTTGGTGGCAGGTGATGGTGTCAAGTAGGTGCTGCGCCCTTGCGTGTTCTCAGAGGGGCCGACCTCGTGCCTTCCAGAGGGAAGGCTGCCCGCACGGTCCTGGAAAGTAACTCCAGTCTGCAGGAGGCGGGCAACGCATGGCTCCTGACAATTCTCTGTCGTTCTGAGGGAGAAAATGACTTCTCCAAAACCCCTGATTGGCAGAATATAGGCAACGACCTACTTTTCCAGTAGGAAAATAATAGTGACAATAGTACAATAGCAGAAAGGAGGAAAAGTGGTTTCAGAACTGGAATTCACAGAGTTTATCTGAACGCAAACATCGGAGAACAGTGGGAAGTGGGGTGGCGGGGAGAGCATCTGGTCGCTTTGCGTCCTTCAGGCAATGTCTCCTCTTCCCAGTCCCATCTGGCTGAGGGCTCGAAGGCTTGTGGACAGCTGACTGCTGGCCCCGCGGTTCACGGGAGGCGTTCCCTGGTTGTCAATGCCACAGCGATGTTGTTTAACCTCTCAAAGACGGGTTTAGGAAAAGACATTCAAAATCTGCACAGTTTTGTTTAAGAAGCTGAATTTGCAATAGAAAAAAAAAAAACCCAGCTTTTTAGACTCATTCTTTTTTGGATCTGCCTTGATGATTACAGTAAGTGGCAGGAGGATGGGCAGATGCACGGACAGCATACATGAGCCTGGGTGTTCAGTGTTGCAGTCCCAGACGTGCACCTGCCCTGCAGGGGGTTGCTTTGTGCTCTCCCTAGTCGGAATACTTTGGGCCAAAACAAGCATCCCGTGGACGAGGCACATGGTCCTTTGTTTCCCACTCCCTGTGGCCCCAGCGCTCGCTGTGCCGAGCGTCCACCCACAAGAGCGTGAGTCCGTGCGCCGTCTCTGCTGTCAGTGCCCTTTGCCTGCCCGACAGGGGGCTGGGGACCGGCAGGTGTTTTGTTTTTAGCTTGTCTCTCGGTCGTGGACCCTTGGAAATCGATTGCACACCCAGCAGGGTCTGGGATGGGTATTTGTGAAAGGAGGGTTTGCAAAGGTATGCTGGTGGTGGGCAGGGCTGGTGCGTGCCCATGGGGGATGAGCCAGCAGCTGCGGACACCCCGGAGGGGTAAGGCCGAGAGAGCAGAGCGGGCCACAGCCAGGACCTGTCCCCCGCCCTCGGGTCTCGGTGCCCGACAGCCAGGCCGGCACGGGGAGGGCCCAGGGCGCCCTGTGCCGCCCTCGGAGAGCTCAGCTGGTGCAGAGCCAGCTGGGGGGCAGCCCCGTCTCCAAACACACTCACGTTCTGAGGTTCCGGGGGTGAGGGCTCTGACGCGATGGGACACACAGCCCACGGAGCAGGCGCTGTTCCACGGCCCAGGTGAGGCCTCTGAGCTCAGGGTGTTCAGGTGGCGTTCCCGGCTGGCGCAGCCTGAGTAACGAACACGCTGGTGTCAGTGTTGCCGCAGGACCTACTGCTTCTGGAAGCTACGGGCGGAGTGTGTTTTCCCGTGTGTGCACAGCGCCAGCTCCGACCCCAGGGCATCCAGCCTCGGTGTCTGTGTTTTGTACTCTAAAGCAGGCAGCTGCCTCCTAGGCTGCTCCGCCGGAGGGATTTCGGTGCTCCAACCAAGGAAGGGTGGATGGACGAGCGAATGGGGCCCTTCGACGTCCGGGCCTCTGCAGCGCAGGGAGCCGTCCGCGAGGGGCGGAGACCCTCCCCGGGGGCCCAGCTTCGTCTGGGGGCGCGCGGCGGCTCCTGCGGGGCCTGAAGTCGCCTCAGCTCGTGCTGCCGGGGTGCCCTGACGACACCCTGCACGGCTGCATACGCCCACAGAAGTGTGAGGCCGCGACGGACCCGGGGCTGGGCCGGAACGCACGCACGTGCCCGTCTGCCTCAGGGCCGCGGGGTGGGGGGCTGGGAGGACCCCCCAAGGGCCCCGCGCACACCCGCCGGGGGGCTGCCAGCGATAACAGCGGCATCAGCAGCAATAACGATAATTGCAGGTGGAGAGGTGCTTCCGCCTCCTTGAGAAAAGGTTGAAGAGGAAGGAAGCACCCGGTGAGCACTTCTTTGGGGACCTCCCACCCATCCTGGAGGACTCGCGCCGCAAACCGAGTGCGGGCCTGGTGGACTAACTGGCGGCCGGAACAGTAGCACAGGGGATCGGAGATTAGGGCCCTTCAAAATCAATTTTGAATTCAAACTTTTAAATGTGTTCTCTAGACACAAGGAGGGGACCCTCCAGGCAGGCTTGGTCTAGCCAGCTGCTGGTCCTGCTTGCTTCTCAAAGCAGCCAGGGCCCATCTGCTGGCCACTGGGCTGCGTGAGGGCGGGGAGGGGAGGGGAGGGGGAGGGAGCCTTACCCCTGCTGCAGGGACCCGGTGTTGCAGCCCGAGGGCACCTGCTCTGGACCTTTCCTTCCGTCCTTCACCCGCACAAGGTTCACCTGCCAAACTCCCGCTCTCGGAGGGACAGCCAGGCAGCCGTGAGCCTGTGGCCCTGAGACAGATGACCTGTCCGCACCTGGAATCCCGTGTCAGTACAGCTGCAGGGCACGGGCCTCCAGGTGGGGGTCCACCCCAGATCGCAGAAGGACCCCAGCAGGGCGGCAGTGGCTGAGGACTGTGGACCGTGGAGCCGGTGGCCCCGGCAGGTGGACCTGTCAGCGTGAGGGGCTCAGCGACGGGGACAGGCGGGCTCTCCATCACCCTTCTCAGCAGAAAGAGTAAAATCACCGGAGGCCTCGACCTTTGATTGGGGCACAGACAGGCCAGTCTCCCGGTCCCTGAGGTGGGAGAGGAGGACTCGGAACATAATGGCAGGGAGACAAACACATCTGCCCTCCCGGCCCGGCCCGCCCCTGCCTGCCCCTGCGGGATCCACAGCAGGATGGGCGGACACTGGGTCTGTGGGTCTGATGTCTGTTTCACCGGGAGCCGAGAATCCTTCCTTCTCTGTCTTCGCCATGTTTGTCACTGAGCAGAACCGGATTTTATCGGAATAAAGAACCGTGTGATTCTAGCCAAGGTAGCTCCCCTTGGTAACTACAGGAAGACGTTTCCATCTCGCTGGGTCACTCCTTTCTCAGCCGACAGCCCGGAGGTCTCCACAGCATCCTGCATGTGCCGGGGACGCTTCCCTCCCGTGAGCCTAGGTGTGTGGGCTCCTGCCAGACACGCTCTGGGGGGGACACACCCTGGGCACGCTCCGGCGCCCTCTCTGCCCCCGTGTAACCCTGGAGGGCCAGCGTCGAGCCTCGCCTGTCTGTGTCAAAGGGGTCTGAGGACTGTTTTGGAAACATAACTGAATGCATTTTCCCCTGAAGCTTCTGAGTGACGTTCATGCCCAGAGAAGGACCAGGCCTCGCAACTCACCTGCTGCCTCAGAGCCTCCACAGTCCCAGGAAGAGATGCTGGGAGCAGGTCCCGGGGGTAGCAGGCCGTGCTAAACGTCAGAGAGGATAAATGCCCCTCCCTTCAGGGACTGGGATCCAGGAAGTGGCAGGGCTTTGCTGCACTAGGGTTTGGGGTGGTAAGCAAGGACCACAAACCGGAGGCCTGAGGCCGAGGTGTCCGACCCCGTAGTTTCCGCCCTCACCTCCTTCGCTTTGGGTGCTGCCAGCAGCCCCGGTGCCCGCAGGGGACCCCTGACCCCAGTCTCTGCCTCTGTCTTCACGTGGCTTCTCCCTGGGCCTGCGTCCACATCTCCCCGGTTTACAAGGACACCAGTCATTTTGGGTTAGGGCCGCTCTAACAACCTCGCCTGCACTTGATTCTCTCTGCAAAGGCCCCATTTCCAAACAAGGCCGGGTTCCCAGGCTCCGAGGTTCCCACCTCAGCACACCTTTCTGGGGGACGCCCAGTAGATGCCCTGATGGTCCTGCGTGGCAGCCACGATCTTAGCAAGGCTCCCGAGTCCTGCCCACGGCTGTCCCAGAGACGCCTGAACTTAAATTAAAAACAAGGAAAAATAGCACAGAAGAAAGTAGATTTTTTTTTCCGTGACGTTTTACCTCTAATAAACTACAAAATTGTGCAAAGTAGCTGAAATGTTCACTTTAGCAGCAATTTGTGTGAGATGTTGCCATGAGTCCAGACTTCTGTGCAAGAACCTCATATTTGTGACCTTCGACCCCATAACACTTTTAGGATTCAAGAAAATAACCGTCACGTCAGGCAGGGGCGCACAGGACTTTGCCACAGCATTCCTTGTAGTATTAAAAAATTAGGAACTTACAAGTTCAACAGAAGAATGGGCCGCTTTATTATGGGGTAACCACAGATTGGACTACATTGCTCACAATGTAATAGTGAAAAACAGAGTCTCAAAGTGTATATACAGAAGAATCTCCAGTGTATAAATATATGCATGTAAAGCCTGAAAGAAAATACATCAAGATGTTAACAGGAGCTCATCTCTCTGGGTGGCAGAAATATGTCATCTAAATTTCTTCTGTATACTCTCCTGTATTTTCTTCTTAATTTTCTACAGTAAATAGAAATTATGTTTATATAGAACAAAAAGGCAGGAACATTATTTCAAAATAAATACAGGTTATTTTCTGACAGCCACAAAAAAATGGGGAACCAGTCAGAACAATTTTGGCTTTTGAGGGCTCTTCATGACACGCATATTCTGTGACTGCCCAGGGACTGCTGGGCTCCGAACCCAAGCAACTTGAGAAAAATCAGTGGGAAAAAAGGACTCTGGGGCCATCTTGAAACACTTATCTGTTTCGTTTCAAATGTTGCTTGAGCTATGTGAGCCTTGGGGATGTGAGTGACAATGATGCCTCCTACAGAAGATGTGACAATGCCAGGCAAGGTTCCCTCTCCCCTTCTCCGTGCGTTTCAGGAACCCACATCCCAAGGCCAGCATTGCAGCCCAGCCTGCGGGTGCTACGATGCGTGAGAGTTTATCCCATGCACACAGAGAAGGCAGAGCAATGTGGGAGTGTGGACCCTGCACAGAGGTCCGGAGGAGCAGCCTGGGGTCGTGTGAGGTGCGTGAGAAGCAGGTGTGGACGGGCCGACGGGGCGCACGCTCCCTCTGTCCACACTGGCTCTCCTCTCCCTGTGACCCTGTCCGACTCCAGGATAACACACCTGCTTCACGCGAAGCCAGAACTTGCCCGTGAGCTCAGAGCCTGACGTCCGTCTCAGAGCAGCCGGGGGGTAGCATCAATCCGCAAGGGACCCCGTTTACTTCTCCAGCCTTGACGTCTGTGGGGTGTGGTCATTTTCCCTTTGAAGGGCTCTCACCTCTGAACCTTTCCCTCCTATTAAAACCCTTTGTAACAGGAAGATTTTGCTGTTCCTGCTTTTATGAGCTCATCACCCCTTTACCTCTGCAGTTATGAGACGTCTTCTCCTGTAAAAGTGAACAGTGAACAGTTTGGGGGTTTCTTAGAGACATTGTTCAATCCGTCCAAAGGGTCCGATGGCCATAACACACCTGTCAGTAGAGCACCAGGTCACTCCTTGCAGCACCTGTGGGCCTCGTAAACCCAGGGCGCTGAGACCAGAGCCGGCGGAGTCTGGGGGAGCTGGAGGGGTTGAAAAGGGAAGCTTTTGTCAGTGGATCGACATCTACACGATGGCGAAACCCTCACCGCATCACTCCATAAAGAAGAAAAATTCAAACTCTGATCCCCTTCATGCTGGTCACTTACCTCTATAGAAAAGGATTATAGATACAAATAGACAATTGAACTATTTTTAAAATGTGAACCAATAAATCTCAGTTGTTTCGAATTTGGGGCTTGTTCTTAGGCTTCAGTAAGAGAAAGGTGGTTTTCTGAGATTTGAGGACCGAGAGCTGTGTGTCTAGGGCCAGGGGCCAGGGGCTTTTTCTTCCACAGAAACCTGTCTTTGGTCTTTTTCTACCAAAATGTATTCTCCGTTCACATTTTTTTTTTTGCTTGGCCCATTATTATTTAGAAGCATTCTCAAACACCTCTACACCAATAGAGTTAAAAAATCAAAACCTCAAAGTGAAAAGTAGGGTCCTCAGTTTTAAAAATAGAATTTTATATGCCTTCATTTTTCACATTTGATTTAAAATCGTGATCTCATACAAGGGAGTTACAAAGTCTGAAACCGCAGCCAGCTAGCGCTTGGCTTCTCCAGGCTCTGCTCTTGGGCACAGCTTTCCGCAGGTCTTCGGCAGCTGGCGTCGGGGACGCCGTCCCGGGGCCCCTCCGAGCGGTCCCACGTTTGCGGCCTCCTCCTCACCGTCCTCATCGCCAGCATCAGCAGAACCATCATCGTAGCACACATCGACTGGCTGCCCAACAAGTGCCACCACTTATTAACTAAGCCCCGCAAAGTTCTGTACAAGCACCGAAGCTTAAGTAACGTGCTGAGGTTCTGTGGCTACTAAGACCTGGACTGTCCCACTCTGTAACCTAGAGCTGAACCGCTCCACGTCCGGCCATCCTGCAGAACGTTGCCCACAGTTGGAGGTGGAAGCCTCCTCTTTCCTTCCTGCCCAACTGTGTTTTGTGAGCACAAGGACGTATCCAAGGAAGCAAAACCCTCCTTGTGGTAATTTTGTGTAGACACACGGTCACTTGGCAAGGCTGCAGTTATAGAGATGGTCTAGCACCGGCTTGAACGTTAAACTGAGTGGTAGTTGCAAACCTTGCTTCTCCAAATCCTGGGACCTCCCTGGGGCCGCAGCGGGGCTGGAGCCTCCCTGGGGCCGCCGCGGGGCTGGGGCGCTCGGGGTGGGGGTCACCCAGGCCCATGCCCCTCCTCAGGTGGTGCAGCCCCAGGTGACATGTGTCTTCGCTCTGGGTTTTCCCACTAAATTGAGTTTGGAGAAGGGATAGCATCATGGCTATAGGATGTTTGAAAAACACGGGGACTGATGGTTTTTAAGGTCGTTTTTTTATTTGGGGATTTGATAATTTTGTATCTTAGATATTCAACGGCAAGAATTTATCATTTTGCCCACCACAAATACTTATGCCAGTTTTTAGTTGGCTAAGTGGCTATGAAGGGTCAGCCATGGGCATGGCTCTGACCTACGAGGCACGGCGAGAGGGCTCGGCGGCAGAGTGGACATACCTGGCAGGTGACCTCACGGGTGACCAGGTGAGGACAGGCTGAGGCTTTAGTCATCTGGAGCAAACCTAGAGGGAAGAAATAAACTTTTCCCTCCAGAGAAACTGTGCAGAGAGAAAATGTAAAGCTTCGGATGGCCTTTGAAATAAAAAGGTGTACTTTGCGATGAAATGCGAATAAGAGGTGCAAATTTCAGAGGGAGACTAGAAACTGGTAGGAAACCACAACTCTGTGGGCTCGGGCTCTTCACTGCTCCTGGGATGGGGGAGCGGTTTCCTCCAGCAGCTTGGTCGGTGAGCTGAGAGCTTTCCTCTTCCTGCTTCAAAGGGCGAGCTATTCACTAAGGGTTCCTTGGCCCTGCGGTCTCCTTCACCCTGAATCTCTCCCCTCCCTGGGGACGTTGTACCGGCCCCACCTGTATGTGCACCTCCCTCTGCTGACGTGACCGCTTCCACCACGAGCAGGGGTCCCTGAATGCGCCCGGGGGATGCTACGAGCTGAGCTTGGCAACAACTGAACGTAAATGAGGAAGGAGGTCTGTCCTCCCTACCGGGCGCTGACTGGAAAGCCTTCGGGATGTCACGTCCCCCGAGGGCCCTGAGGCTGTCTGTGACAGCTGGCTCTGGGGGTGGGTTTCCTCCCGAGGTCACACCTGTGTCTGTCTGCGTGCGTGTCCCGCAGGAATATGGCGTTTTGCTCTCAAACTCTTACCTGGAAAGACAGATGCGTACAGCAGGAGTCCAGGCGTCCACTAGGCCAGAACGGAATCCCACTCCGCCTCGACCATGATCAGGTCACCTTGTCTCTACGACTCACTGGCCCCAGGTGTGCTGCCCCACCTCCTGCCCCCAGCCCCGCTGAGGCTGCCGGGAGCGCAGCTGCCCCCGCAGGGAAGAAACTGCCAGAAGACAATGCACATTAAACTCCCCGTCCCTTCGTCGTTCAGATTCCTCAGGATGCTTCTCACAACATCACACAGCTTGCAGTGTGCAAACGTTGGAAGGGCATTTGGAATGTAGATCTTTATCTATACTGAAATTTCAGAACGTATTTATCCGAAATCTGGTGTCTTCAGGATCTCATTTCCGCGAGAAGATGAAAGCACTGGACCTCGCCCACCACTCTCCCCCAGCACACTGCATCCCCACGTGGTGCTCCCTCACGGAGAGGCGGACGGGGACCACAGACCTGAGGCATCCAGGGGACCGAGCAGATGGGAAGGGTGTGGACCTCCGACCGATGTCCTGGGGGGGACCATTTCCTCCCCCCAGAAAACCACCACTGTCCGGTTGCTAAAGCCAGAACCTTCCCGAGCTTCACCTTCACCAGAGGCCCCGAGGCCCGGGTCCCTTTCTGGGGTCAGTGCCTCCTTTCTGACCCCTGCTTCTGCCTCGGCCAGTCCTCCTGCAGACAAGGCCCTGCCTGCAAACCCGTCCCTCTGCTTAAGCACTTCTCACCACCCGTCGCTGACAGAGACCTCGAGGTCCCCCCGAGGCACCACCTTGGGGCTCCGTCCCCTCCCTCACTGCTTGTCAGCCACGCGGGGCTGCTTGCTGCTTCCCAATGGAGCCAGGCTTGCCCTGCCCCAGGGCCTTTGCACGAGCGGTCCCTGTGCCTGGCGCATGTCTCCCCCAGGAGCTGCAGGAAGTTGGATGTCACTGCCTGGGGCGGGGATGCCGCCCTGGGCTTTGTATAAAATAGCACCCTGCCCACCACTTCCCTGCCTTCTCCCCGTGGTCTTACCAGCACTGATGTATTTTGTATGCGTTGGTTGATTGTCCTTTATTACTAGCACTGAAGGTCCCGAGGGGAGGGGAGACGAGCTCTGCCCTCCCCCCCGCCCCGCCCGCCCCCCACACACACAGGGCAGGCATGGCAAGTGCAGGCAAGGAATTAGTCAACTCAGCAGCTCAGCAGAACGCTGATGCCCTCATTTTGGTTTCCTGTCGAGCGGGAACATTTCTTCCCACTGCATATTAACTTACAGAAGAGGGGCAGGGAGAGAAGTTCCTAGAACTTAAAGGCACTTGAGATTTTTATTGTCAATAACAAGTCTAAAGTTTTCACTGTAAAAGTAAAATGTTTAAAAATGAAAGAATCCGTGTTGCAGACGGAGGGACGGCCAGTGGTAGAGGCACAGGGCAGGCAGGAGGTGCAGACACCGGTGTCCGAGCCTCACAGTCTTTGAGGAAAGGGGTGATTTATTTTTTTAATGTCAAATGATCCCATGGATCTTGGTCAAAGCTGTAATTCAACATCTGACCTTTGGAGGGTCTGGAATATTCAGAAGGACACTGTTTTTCTGTACCAGCCCTCTTTTCCAAGTTTATTTTTATTTCAAAATTTTAAATTATTAAAAGCAATTTAATTGCTAGATTTAATGTCTCATCTAAGCAAGTTTACTAAGTTGGAGACTAACCTTTTCCAGCCTCCCCAACCGTTTAGCTTTAAAGCACATTTGGCGCCTCTGGAGAGACATGAATTTTTCCTAGACAAGGTTTTTATGGTTTCATTTTGTAACATTTAACTACATGCTTGATGAAGAAACCACAAAACCTCATGAACCTACACGCAATAATGTCAGATGAAATCGCTGGTTTTGCTCTGGGCTTCAATATTGCCAGATGACTTCAGTCAAAACCATGCAAGTTAAGACAAAAACTAACCCGGGGACCAAATGAAGGGTTTGTAGACCCCACCAGCCGGTGGGTCATCCGAGCGCGGCCCGGGACCCCGGGGTGACATGGCTGCTGCTGACACTGCCCTCTCTAGAGAGAAGCCCATCCCCAGGCTGCCCTGTACTCCATCAGGGTGGCAGGCTGTGCTGTGAGATTAACGAAAATCATGGTTTCACAAATATTCCGAGAAGCAGGAAAACCCAGCAGGCAGCATTCCCAGGCCCAGCCAGAGTCTCCCACCCGACACGTCCCCTCCGAGACTCACCCAGATCCCCGGGGGGCGAGGGATGCCAGGCCCACCAGCTACAGCGGAGAAGATGCCTCGACATTGTTCTCAGATACTTGGTGGACGCTTTCCAAATGCCGCAGCTTCCTTGGAAAGGTCACCTTTGATTATTAAAGCTTAGTTTACCCATTCTTGTGAGGGAATGGAACTTGGATCAAAATCTGGTCTCCAAACATTTTAGCCAGACGGATTTCTGTGCACAAAACCTCAGACACCCAGCTCAGGGGCTGTTATTAAAGCAGTAACCCTGAAAGGACTCCTGTCCCAGAGCAAGACGGGTGAATGCAGACACGTATCGCCTGATTGAACAGGGCGTGGACGCTCCAGGCAGGGACGCGGTCTGGCTGTGGGAGGAGGGGCTCCCACCTGTGTGCTGGGGCTCTGGCCTCGATGCCCCTCGCGCCCCTCCCTCAGTTCCCCTCCCACCTCCGTCCCCAACAAAGCCCCAGGAAGATTTCCAGAAACCTCACTTTCCCGCAAGATTCAAACTTCCCCGTGAGAATCGTCGTCTGTCAGATTTGCTCTCTCTCCCTGAGCTCAAAACCAAGCTCCTTAATGCCTGGACCCTTCCCAGGGCTCCCCAAAGCCCCACCCCCCCGCCCCTGCTTGGCCGTCCTGCCTTCCTATCTGTGATCTGGGGGTCTTCTCACATCCAGGAAGGCGGCGGGAGGGAGAGGCCAGGGGAGGGAAAGACGAGGGGAGTGAGACAACTGATTTGAACCTGACTGGACAGGGGAGTCGTGCGATGTGTCCTCCTTTGCATACGGGGTGGTCGACCGTCTCTCAGCTTCGGGGGGCTTGGGGGGCACCGTAAAGCCTCCGCCTGTGCTGGGACCTGGGCCTTCAACACACGAACAGTCAGGACACAACTGTCAGCCCAGATGCAAAGTCTACGGCCAGCTGAGCCCCGGCTGCAGAAGATGGCAGGTTGTGGGCGACTCACTGGGGGGGCAGGGAAGCCGGGACTCAGGGGGACCCCAGAAGGCACCACGGGGGGAAAGCCCTCCTGGAGGTCGGGCCAGATGATGGTGGGCAGAGGCCGGAGGGTGAAGGTGGGACGATGGCTTATCTTCCCAGTGAGTCAACCTGCCCGCTGACAGACGGCGGCGGCCTGAGTGCTGGTCAGAGCGCAGGGCTCCCATCCCCCTGGAGGCCTCTTCCCCTCAGGTCATCAGTGTCAGTCTCCAGTTCATCCATCGCATCTTCTCAGCACCCCCGGAGCACCCGGGTGGTGTTCAGCCATCCTGACAGTTCCTTGCGGAGCCATGGTGGCCGTGTCCTGAGCACACACAGCGTCACACGGGGTGAGGACCTTCTACTGTCCTTTCGGAAGCGCTGGGATCTGCATTCAGTGATGGGAAAGCTGTCGGGTGTCACGCACACACACACGCGCGCGCACGCACACACACACGCGCGCACACACAGACCCAGTGCTCAGTAGAGCAGCCCCGGCGCCGCCCACTCCTGCATCTCTCCGCAGTGCTGCGCCGCCCCTTCCTCAACCTCTGTTTTCCAGGAAAACACCTGGTCCCAATAGCGTTCGCCGCGGGCCCAGCAGCCCCTCCACGTTCACCTCCTGTCTCAGTCCGTTCACCGCCAGAGCAGGATGCCGCACACCGGGGGGGGGGCTTGTCTGCAGCAGACACTGGTTTCTCACAGTCCTGCAGGCTGGACGGGAGATTCAGGGTCTGGTGAGGAAGTGGGAGCCCACCTCCTGGTTCACAGACCCGCATCTCCCCGCCATGTCCTCGGGTGCTGGAAGGGGCCAGGGGCTGTGTGGGGTCCCCTTGAAAGGGCACTGATCTCATTCTCGGGGGCTTTACCCTCTTGACCTCATCACCTCCCGCATTGACCGTCACCTTGGGGTTAGGGCTTCAGCACACAGGTCGCGGGGAGGGGCACAAACACTGAGACCACAGCACCTCCTTCCCTTATTCTGCCACCTACATGTTCCCCTCAGATTTCAGCCTGGAGTTTGGTCATTACAGTGACTCATTGCTCTTGTCAGTGCCAACCTTTTTCTCCAAACTTTACATCGTCACAACATTTCAGCTTTTCTCCGTGGAGCCATGATTTGCTTTCTGATTTTGAACTGATTGTGCTTTGTTTTCTTGAAATAGCAGTTTTATTTATTTATGACACAAAATGATAAGCCTAGACTTTCAAAATAATGATGTCAAACCCGTCCTAATAAATGTCAAAAAAGAAAATGCAAAGAACAAAACACACAGTAATTTCATTTCATAATTGCGAAAGTGCTGCCGAGGTTCTGGTCCGAAAATAATGTAACAGTCTGCCTCCCTGACCTGTGTTTATCATAAACACCGGTTTTTAGAGCTCCTCTCATGGCCCTCGATTGACCAGCATGACTTCTTTCCCATAACAGAAATATCAGATCATAAACATAATTCCAGAGAGACATGTGATAGATAAAAAAAAAAGGCCGTAGCAACTGAAAGGAGAGGATGATTTAATGAACTGATATTATGATGAATTTTTAAATGAAGGGTGTAGTTAAGGAAGTGTTCTTGCTAAATTTATAACTAGATTATGTTAATATTCGAGACATTGTCAATAAAAAATTGAAAAAATATTGAATGTGTACTTTAATTTTTTTCCAATTCAGATTTTCTTATTTTTTTATGTTGAGGTATAGTTGACATACACTATTATATAAGTTACAGGTGTACAATATAGTGATTCACAATCTTTCAAGGTTATGCTCCATTTATAGTCACCATAAAATATTGGCTGTATTCCCTGTGTTGTACAATATATCTTTGTAGCTTATTTTACACGTAATAGTTTGTACCTCTTAATCTCCAACCCTTCTATTGACGCTGCTCCCTCGCCTCTCCCCACTGGGGACCATTAGTTTGTTCTCTATATGCAAGAGTCTGTTTCTTTTTTGTTATATTCACTAGTTTGTTGTATTTTTTAGATTACACATGTAAGTGATATCATACAGTATTTGTCTTTCTTTCTGACTTATTTCACTTAGCATAATACCCTCCACGTCCATCCATGTTGTTGCAAATGGCATTATTTCACTCTTTTTTGTGGCTGAGTAATATTCCATTATTATATATATATATATATACCACATCTTTATCCATTCATCTGTTGATGGACACTTAGGTTGCTTCCATATCTTGGCTATTGTGAATAGTGCTGCTATGAACATTGGGATGCATGTATCTTTTTGAATTAGTGTTTTTGTTTCTTTCAGGTATGTATCC
Source organism: Lipotes vexillifer (assembly GCF_000442215.2). Taxonomy (NCBI): domain Eukaryota; kingdom Metazoa; phylum Chordata; class Mammalia; order Artiodactyla; family Lipotidae; genus Lipotes; species Lipotes vexillifer. The sequence continues at coordinate 2,286,995 of NW_006769874.1, read as the reverse complement.
AAGAGTGGAATTCCTAGATCATATGGTAGTTCTATTTTTAGTTTTTTGAGAGACCTCCATACTGTTTTCCACAGTGGCTGCACCAATTCACGTTCCCACCAACAGTGCACGAGGGCTCCCTTTTCTCCACATCCAGGCCAACATTTGTTATTTATTGTCTTTTTGATAACAGTCATTCTCACAGGTGTGAGGTGCTATCTCAGTGTGATTTTGATCTGCATTTCCCTGAGGATTAGCAATGTTAAGCATCTTTTCATGTGCCTGTTGGCCATTTCTATGTCTTCTTTGGAAAAATGTCTATTCAGGTCTTCTGTCCATTTTTTTTTTTTTTTTTTGATGTTGAGTTGTATGTGCTGTTTATCCATTTTGGATATTAACCCCTTATTTGTCATATCATTTGCAAATATTTTCTACGTATACTCCAATTTTTATAAATCGATATTTTAAACCACAACCATAATAACTAACATTGATTGATACACTTAAACTGTGTCAGATATTCTTCTGAGTTTTACGAATGATTCAGTCTTTATTAAAATTTTAATATTACATTCTTAATTTTTAGTTGTATTTATTAACAATTTAATCTTTACGTAAGCTTATGAAGCAGGCTCTGTTACGTGAAATGAACTCGGTTTCACTGGAGATATAAATTTGCTAGTGAGTTTTTTTGGCTGAATCACTACTGTATCCTTGTACTTCATACCTAACAGCAAATAGTCTCCAATTCCCACTTTTTCCTCACACTGCCCCGAGACCATTCCAGCATTTAGTCACTGAGTCACAATGTGACAAACAAAAAGGAAATTTCCAGAAAAGCTTATAGCATAAAATTTGTTTAATTATTTCCTTAATTTTGTTAAAATTATGATGCCACTGTAGTCATTTTACTACAGAAAAGTACCCTCCCCCAAATTCATTCCCGACAGAGAAGCTATACGTATACTTTATTATCCAGCAAGCTTCATCACGAAAGGAACCTTGTCCTGGAAACAGGCAGGGCCTTTGAAACCAGTCTCATGGTTCTGTGCCTCGGTTCCTTTTGACCTCCTCCCATCATATTTTGCAATGACTTGAGGGTGAGCTTAGAAACAAATTTCCTGCAACAAAGGACGGTGTTTAAATGTCTTTTTGCACCTGTCTGCTTTAATTCTAGTTAAGTCATCTTCTGGGGATGAAGATGGGATCCTATCCAGAAAGATGTCGAAGCAACAGCTTCCTGTAGGCACGTGTGCTCAGACACACAGGCCAGCGGGGAAATCTCACTTCTACCCCAGAGGACAAGCATATTTTTGTTTCTAAAATGGTCGCCTTGGAGGGTAAGAAAGGGTTAAAATCTGCATCCTACTTCCAGGAATTCAAGGTGGAGGAGGTTTTATTTCATCTGAGTAAAGACAAATGAGAAAGCTCTAAACACAATCCTGCAAGTCCATGACCCTCTGAGGGACTCTCGCATTCCACGGTAATCTCACATCTCCCCCACTCACCTGTTTGAAGATAATGGATAAGCTTGTGAGATCATCGAAACCACTTACATCACGACTAAGGAGCACGGACTCTTCCCATGGAAACTTTAACAAACACCTTTGCGACAGTACGTACATATATAAAAACAACGTTATCCATCTCAATTCTGCAATTTTGGATCTTTTTTTAAATGACAAATACAGAATTCTCTTTATATTTATAATGTTCTGTATGCAAATGGAACTGGAGAAAATTTGCAAGTTACCAAGATCTAATAAAAGCCCTTAATGAAATTACCACTTCATGTCTCAGGAAGTAAAACAGCAGCTTCTAATATAAACTCTGTACATAATAAGCCATCAGAAAATTCTTGCCCACAGCAAGCAGCGAAACATAGGAATGTAAGTTCAAACAGACGCATAAATCACTCTAGACATATTCACTTTCACTGTGTCTGCAAAGAGTTATTCCAGATTTGGGCTTGAAGGTCCCAGGATGCAAGGACAGACTTGGCAGGAGAAGGGCCCTCTTGAAGGAAAAGCTGCCCGAGCTGTTCCCATCAAGGGTAATCGGGGGCCCTGACATCCAGGGGACTGAGGTGGGGTGTGCACAGGCCTGGGGCCCCCATCCTGGCCTGGAGAGATGATTCCAGACCCTGAACATTTGTGACAAGCCAGCTCTGTGCCCTGATCTGAAGAACGTGGATCCTTGGATCTGCTGGCGCTCACAAAGGAACACTCTTTGCCTCATGGAAGTGCCCAGAACATGCAGACAGGGAACTTTTCTGATCTGTCGTCCTGGATGTCTTCGTTCTCAACACACTGGTCGGGATGGAAGGAGGGTACAGGCCATTCAACGGGTCTGAGAGCATATTTTGGGAGGAATTAGACCAAGAGTTTGATAGATTTCTCCCCGCAGGACACACCCCTCCATGTCTCCAGGAGCATCCTGTTGCATCACCTTGGCTGAGATCTCAAGACTGACCTTGACCTTTGCATCCAAAGCAACTGAGAATTTACAAAACAACAAGACTACGCTTTAGCTCTTAACTCAACTTAACTCAACTCATTGTTTACTGCTAGGGTCAGTCTTTGCCGAGGCTCTAGGACAGATTAGATGAGTGAATATCCTCCACACAATAATCAGAGGCATAGAGAGCGTTTTATGAAATCCCAAATACCCACGAGCCCCAGAACACTGACTGTTCATCAAGCAGGGAAGCCTCCCCAGAACAATCACCCCAGAATACAAACCCTGGTTCTCATTCCCCAGCCCCTGTGCTATAGGCTTGACGCCCTTCTGTCCTGTCATCCTCCTAACAGCTCTGTGATGTTCACACTTTATGGATCCGGAAATCCAGGTCTAGAAACGCTGAGTAACCGTCCCAGGGCCCCTGAGTGGCGATAAAAGCCAAGAGTCAACCCCATGCTGGGCCTTCTAAGGGTTCTTGGCAACGGCACAGAGCTAGCTGCCTGCTCTGGTGACATGTCTTCAATGGACCATGAGAATCCCTGCGACCATTTGGTGATGCTATTTTTTGTTTGTTTGTTAATCTGTACCTTTTCAAAACTAACCATGGTCAGAATAAATCAGCCCTTTTCTTAGCGGCATTATGCTGATAGCATTTTGTGTCACTTACCATAATATAGGAGCAGCCCGATTATGCTTAAAATGTCCAGTTTGCAATGAGGGGAAGGTCCTGAAGCAGGTCCTCCAGGGGCAAAGGAGAGCAAAGGAGAGTGGCTTTGAGGTCCGGTCCCTTGCATTTGGTTATTGGGACCATTTACCTGCCTTGGGGCATGATATAAATGTACACTTCTTATAGATTCTTACAGTTTTCTCACCGGCAAAACACAGACAATCATATTCATTTCTGCCCCCTCTTCACAGGCCTCAGAGGCCCTTCCCCGTGCTGGGGCTCCAGTTGCTGTCCTTAGCTGCCCTCAGGGATTCCTGCAGCAGGAAAGAATCTGTTATCCTTGCTTTTTTCTTTGTTCTTGCCCCGAGTGATGGCTATTTGCAGAGGTTCTGAAATGGAGTTGAGTGGGGAGACAGGAGGTCATAATGCTGGGGTGCAGGTAGGCAGTTTGGACAAATACGTGTTAATTTGGACCAAGAAATCCCAGGGGACAATGGACTGAGTAGGGTCTGGAGTCCAGATTATTGAGAACTGGTGCTGGCTATACTTTTCCTCCAGAACACACAAGAACAAAGTGTGTTTCCCCTTTCTTGGCCAACCTCATCTCTGCCCCCCAGGGTCACCACCCAGCTTGACGTCCACCTGGCTTTCCCTCCAGTGGCCATGTGGTCCCCAGGCTACCCCTCCCTCTAAACAGAAAATAGTACATGTTTGTCGTGGGTCTCGGAGACCATTAGGCAAAGTGCTCTGCGTGCAGAGCGCTGCGTGGGGGTGGGGGGATGGGGGGAGGGGCAGGTGCCTTAACAGAGGAGCCCATCAGGGGGTCTGGAGGAGGTCCCTGAAGGGCCTTCAGCCAAGGAATGACTGACTGAGGGAATACTTGACTCCAGTTTCCTTCCTTCTAAATATCACTGCTATGCTCAAGGGGATCATTGTATGTAGGGCCACAGGGCAGCTTTGTGGGCTCTTGCGCTGAGACCTAAAAAGAGCTGTGGCCCAGCACAGAGGCTCCCTAACGCTGCTCTCTGGACGTGCGTCCTCCCTGCCGCTTCCCCAGCACCCGGGGCCCAGCTCCTGACACCACGGACCGCGGGGTCTCCAGAGGGCCTGGTCAGAGGGTGCCAGGTGGTCCCTCGCAAAGTAGAGCATCCTGGCCTGAGAGCGGGGCCCAGGCACGCACACGCCCACATGCTACTGATCCCGGCCCACACCTGAACGGACAGCTGGGCGGGGGAGAAACCAGGCCAGGGATGCCCTTACCTGCAAACGTGCCGAGTGATGGCTCTAAAAATTCAGTGAGAGTGAGGAAGACCTGGAGAGCCCGGTCCCCGACCAGCTCAGACCAGCCAACCAGGAGCATTTCAGAAATGCGTGACTCAGCAGAAGCCGTGTTGGTGGCTTGGTGCCGACCACGGTGGGACTATTTACAGACTTCAGTAGATGCTGAAAGCTTTTGTGTGGTGTGCGGCCGTGAGGGTGCCTGTCGTCAGCACTGACCGGCCCCCCACTGCTCCTGGCCCAGGTCGCGGCCACCTGGAAGTCATGACTGCCGTTGCGCACCGTTGCTGAAGGTCCCCGTGCCCACCCTGGGCTCCGGCACCTTCTGGGCTCAGAGGGGGTGTTGAGCTACCGGTTTGCAGACTGAAGGCTACTGCCTCGTGCTTTACCACCCAAGTACTTTAGAAATAAAAAGGTATCCCAAATTACTCTACCCTAGAGCCAAACGTGCATGTTCACTGTGGACGGAGGCGCGGGGAGTGAGCCTGTTGGTGGGTCCAGCCCCAGCGCACGCGCTCAGCGCACGCGCTGAGTCACCCCTGGGGTGCTGCTGCTTTGCCACGCACCTTGCGGGTACCCCCCCCTCGGGAGCGAGGAAGTCCACTGTGGCTGGCGTCGGGCTCCACAGCTGCCTCTGCAGCCAAGGCCTGTTAGCAGATGCAACACAGCGGAGGTTTGAAATGCACCTGCTCACCCATCTGTCCTCCTCCTGTCCGGATGGGGACACGACCTGTGGTGCCCGCTCCCCTGCTGGAGCCGAGAGCCCACGGTCTGCTCGTCCTGGCAGGGGACGCCCTCCTTCATCCCACAGCCCGATAGCCCGATGGTGAGCACGTCCCTCCAGCTACCCCACGAGCCTGGGCAGTCATTCCCGTGGTCCAGTGTCACCGAGTCGTGGTTGGTATATCTAGGGGCCATGGACGGCTTACAACTGTGAGACTTTGCACAGCCCTTCAGTGCTGATTAAAGCCCACACAGTGCTTTGACCATTTTTAAAGATGATGCTGACTTTTTAAAAATAGCTGCATAAATTGGGTTATCTCATGCTTATTCCCACGATGCCTTGGCTTCCCATACTGGACCCATCCTAAAAATAATCGCTTCACTTCCCATCTGCTTCTCTCCTCCCTGCATTACAATTTGTCTCTTTCTTACTCTTTTTGCTCTTATTCTGTTAACTTTAGTTGAATTATTTTTGCTTCTTTTTTCACCTTTCCCCCAGGGTGGGCTGGGTAGCACCGTAGCCTGCTTCTCGGTCCCTCGTCTACATCCCAGGAGCACCCACTTGCCATCACCTCCATGTCTGGACTCTGGGAAGGCCGCAGGCTCCCTCTGCACTGAGCCCCAGAGCCAGCATCTGTTCCCTCTGATTTCTATTCTCAGGAAGAAAAAGCTACATAAATCTCATCCCGTACCCGAGCCCACCTCTTCAGTGAGAAAAATAACACTCGCGCTAAAGTGCTGTTTGCAGCAAACACCAGTCACACTGGGGAACCTGAAGGAGGCCTGGAAGGACTGAGGGTCTCATCCGATCACTCAATCCACAGTCACTTCAGATCAGAGCCAAAGGGATGAGAGATTAAGTGCCGTATGGAAGTTGCTCCTACCTCGTAAATGAGAGCAAAGCTCCGCCGTCTGTGCAGCCCCATTACAGAGGTGTGAAGGAAGACGCCAGCGTCCAACACGAAACACGACTCCAGGTGAAGGTCACTCCCAGGCCAAACAGACCAAGAAGGCCTTAGGAAGGGCTGACAAGCTCAGGCCTCCTTTGGTGACTTCAGATGCACAGTAAGCTGGTTTTGTATGTGAGAGCAGAGGATAAAAACCTAAAAAGGGAAAGTAACTGACCGGTGTGAGAAATAGTTTTCCACCAGACTCTTCATCGAAAGCCTGTAGGTTCTCAAATAATTGGGTGAGTTTTAATTTTCTTTCTCTAAAAAAAATTTAGGTAGAATTCTCTCAGTTGGTTATCAGTGGTACATGCTGAGTAATGTTTATTTGGGGGCGGGGGATGATGAATACTTTAATCAACACAAAATATATTCAAGAAGAAAAAGTACTTGCAAAAATCAGAGATTGCAAAGCCACGTGGAGTTGGCTTCGCACCCACATAGGTGATCAACGCCACACGTGCTTTCCCACGTCACCGGTGTGCATGTACACACCGTCAGACTTGGAGAGGTCAGGGGGTCTTCCAGTATGTTGCAGAGTCTTAAATATTCACTACTGTCTCTCAATGCTTCAAAACTTGAACATTTTCAAAGTATTTTTACAGGCTGAAATACTAAGCTTGTTCAGTTGGCACCTACAACAATATAAAAATAGATGAGAATTTCTAGCGAGTAACTTGACCAATTCTGGGGAAGAACTGCAATGATTCTCAATCGACAAATCCCTTGATTTTCCAAGGCAGGCCCTCCACCTTCACTTCCCAGACTCTCATCCTCTAAAAGCAAATAAAGAAGCAAACCTCAGCCTCAGAAGTTTTGACACTAGTACAGGTCACTCAGCCTAGATTTTCACGAGGTCTCTGCTGCCCCCAGGCTCAGGAGCTGCCAGCTCTTCCCCGTGTGCAGAGAATGTTCTGGGATCCAAGTAGCAATGCACAGTCTGCTAAGAAATATAACAGTTTTACCACCTCTGGAAACAGATGGTGAAAAGTGGTGGGTTCCGCCGGACGCAGCGGGGCTGACGGGCTGCAGGGAGCCGGCCCCTCGGACCAAGGCAGCGTGTTGGTTGGCGAAACAGCAGCACAGAGCTCGTGCTTCAGGGTCCAGAGCAGAGACTTTCAGGTCACATTCAAAACGCAGGTCCCTCCGTGAAGTGAGGCACCAACCTCTGCATTTGTGTGTAGCAGAAGTTGGTGGAGTTTGTCTTATTTACTCATCCGATGATGAGCCGCCCTTGGTGAGTGACTGTAAGCTGGGTAATCGCATCAGGTAACGGGATTCATTGCAAAGGTAAACTAGCTATGTTGTCGAGGTTTATTAAGTCCTAAAAATATTTTTTCAGCCATCTCTTTTACCTTTTGAAACTTCTTAAATGGAATTGTATCGTAAAAAAGAAGTTGAGAATCCATAAAACAAAGTATTTTACCCGTAAGTAAAGCATATTGTTTTCAGAAAGATGGTCTGTGTTTTGATTTTTCATCATCAGGTCATGTAGGTCAACTGTGAAAAATCTAAGGAAACTCATACCAAGATCAAGAAATAACTATGCTCAACGTTAAAGAAACGAATTTAGAACAAGGACTGAAAGCTCGTGTAAATGTGCCTGCTCAGCTCACAAACTCACATCTTTGGAATTTGAAGGAAAGGAAGGAACTTTTGTTTGCCAGGGAGAAAACAAAGGAAAAAAAGTAGTTTTTAAGTTCCAAAATGAAATGAAACGTGTTTTGATTGAGGAGTTTAGAACCTATCAATTCACAGAGCATAGAAAATCTAAGAAAATGTGCTACCATAAAGATCAAGAGGGGATGTGTAAAACCTTAAGAGACGGCTTGAAAGTTTTGGATTCCTGGTTCTATTAGGAGCCGTACTTGAAATCAGATCAATGAGTGACTGATTCCCTTTGCCTTTTATGACTCTTATTATTATTTTATTAGGGTACAGCTGCTCTGCAATGTTGTGCCGGTTTCCACGGCACAGTGAAGCAGATTAGCTCTATGTGTATATACATCCCCTCTTTTTTGGATTTCCTTCCCATTTAGGTCACCACAAATGGTCTATTTCCAGACCATCTCATGACGCAACTCAACAAGGTTCATTAGAATCCGCAGGGAGGAGGCCCCACCCGTCCCCAACCTGAGGACGGGGGACCGCGTGAAGCATGGGGAGGACGGGTCATCGCTGCTCGCGAAGCGGGCGACCAGCCAGCCAGCCACCCGTCCCCTGCGCTTGTCGGCCAAGGGGGAAGCTGCTTTCCCTTGAGCCGCTGGCCTCCTCCTCTGAGACGCTGCGTGGACGCTTTGCCGCTTTGCTGGCCACACTATCCCTGCCGTCCCGGGACCTCGACAGTCGCGGTGGACAAGGTGCCCGGAGGGACCTGCCTTCCCCGTCCCCTCTCCTGGCTTCATTATCCCACCTCCTTGTCTCACCGGCCCTGCCTGCCTTCCCTCTGTCTTTTGCTCAAAACACACTTTTTTGGCGTGCTCCTCTGGGTCTAGCATCCTCTGAGGGATGGTGCCCATAGCAGGATTGGAAAGACTAACAGTGTGCCCACAGCGGCACCCTGGGAAAACAAAAGCATTCCCACCCTCCTTCTAGATACACGTATAGAGGGAATACACACACACACACAAAATGAGGGTCTTGGAACCAAAACACGAGGCAGGCATTTTCATTCAGCCACACGGAAGTTGAAATAGGAATGGAAAAACTAACAGTGTGCCCACAGCGGCACCCTGGGAAAACAAAAGCATTCCCACCCTCCTTCTAGATACACGTATAGAGGGAATACACACACACACACAAAATGAGGGTCTTGGAACCAAAACACGAGGCAGGCATTTTCATTCAGCCACACGGAAGTTGAAATAAAATCAAAACTAAGTTGTAAATGTAAAACATACCCAGTGTGAGTGTAGATTTGAGCTACACTGAACTCACTTTCCTGGCCCAAGCCTGTCAGGGAGGCACCCCTCTCACCAGGAGGACTCTGCTCGGCTCAGAGGGAGATGCCCGCCACCCGTCTCCACCGCTGCCGGGCACTGAGCCTGACTCTGATCACTGCCGGACCAAGGCCTGGACACGACATCATCTCTCGCTACAGCAGGACCGTATCATTGTTTTCATGGATTCTGAGCCTGTATATTTGAGTTCTCCATTTTTAAGTGTGGCTTGAAGATCAGCTGAATTGATCTGAAGCCCTTAAAATTCTGTTAAAACCGATCTGGACCCTCTGTCGGTGGTGGCCTGAGCTGGACCAGTTCATCAGTTATGTACCTATTTATTAGTAACTTGACTGATTACCAGGAATACACATTTGAAAAAGACACAGGCCCTGCCTTCAAGGAATTTATTTTCTGGGGGAGACAGATCTCTATCTGGACCACAAAGAGAACCGAAGTGCCCTCACCCAGACCGGCAGAGCAGAGAGCAACACCAAGGTGGGTACAATTAATTGTTTTTTAACACATTGGAGGATAGATTTATAGTTCCCATTAAAAACTGAAAATAAATGGCATTTTAATTTCTCATTTTATATGAATTTTAAAAATACTAAAAATGCTTTAAATCACAATGAAAAGAACGAGCAAAATATCCTGCCGTAGCTCCTAATAAAACCCTCTCCTTGAAAACCAAGGAGCACAGTGAGGGCAAGGTCCCCAGGGTCTCGGAAAGCCAAGAGTGGAACAAAAAGATGCATTTATTTGAGCTCAGCGCCTGCTGGATGTCCAAGGAGGCCACCTGCAGCAGAGCCCCCAGAGCCTAATACATAGATGCTGAGTGTACGTCAAGTGCTTTCACATTCTTGGGAAATTGTGAAGGGCTGATTGAGCTGCGAGTCCCCACATTTCTAACCCAAGAAAAACACTGAGCCTGTATTCACCTCCTGTGTGCAAACGCACAGCCGTGGCAAAACACACCTACCGAGGGTGTGGGAATTCTTTTCCCGAATTAAAAGAAAAGAGGGGACCAAAACTTAATGTGAACTGGCCATCTAGTGAATATTTAGTGCCCTTTGCTATTTTTATAAAGTAACTGCCTTTGTGAATACTCCCTTTGAATAGAAAAGAAACATAGCTTTCTTTATGACTTCGTTTGCTTCGCATCAGTCAGTCTGCTGGGCAAATGTGTGGCTTAACTGTGTCATCTTCCTCAGGCGGAGGCGCAGAGACCCTGGGCAGTTTGCTCTGGCTGCCTGCGGAGAAGCGCGGGGGACCTTCCAGGGTAGCCCCAGTCACCAGCGCAAGGTCTGTGTCCCCTCCTGGGTGTTCTGACCCCACGTCTCCTTCAGGTCAGGGCTCCGACTCCCTGGATGGAGAAGCATGACCAGTTAGGCTGCCAAATATCGCTGGAAACAGGTTTGAGAATGTGATAACCTCTCCGCAAAAGGTCCTTATTATGGAAGGGTTGTACCCTTGATCCTGCATTGATCCTGGAATTTGGAGTCTGAGCCGCTGCTGGCTCCCTGTGTGGCTACAGGAACCATTTTCTGATGGGAGGGAACTATTCGTTACACTGCAGCCTCCTGTGTGATGCCACCTGCAGGGTCACCACTCGGTCATGTTGTCTAGAGAAGAGTCCGATGCCATCAGTAACACACGGATAAGTGATGCTGGGCGGGGGTTGGAGAGTGTCTTTGGAAAATTGAGGGTAGGAAGTGCTCTGTGTGAACTAGAGGAAAAGACACTCTAGTTCCCAGCTGACTACTATGAATAGACATTGCTCTAGGAGCATCCATATTCCCCATCTTTTTTCAGTACAATAATTCTGACTGTGGCATTGTGATTTGTGAAAATGCCCACTTTACTGCAAGATCTTGGCATAAAGAGGATAAATCACTTGCTCAAAATCACACGAATGGCAAGTGACAGATCTCAGGTTTCCACCTGGATGGTGACATTAAAAATAAACGTGAAAGTTTTTATCTGAAAATTGTATCGCTGAACTTCCCACGTCATAAGGACACCCGTCACACTTCGTTTTAACCTGATTACCTCTGTTAAACACTTATGTCCAAATTATACAATATTTGAAAATAATAAAAGGAAAATATTTCCACTTTCTGAGGTATTGGGGTTAGGATTTCAACATCTCATTTTGGGGAGGACACAACTCAACCCATCATACCCTCTTTGTGTGCTTCTTGATTTTGCCTTATATTTTACTTTAACATTATTATTGCTGTATCACAGTTTTGTTATAGTTTTCCTTCCTCTTAGTTTCAAATTATTTTGTGTTTCTTTATCTTCTTAATGTCCCATGTCCCTCCTGAGCCACATAAAGCTGCATTTTTCATTCAAATTTTATAAAAACATAATTCAATTTTTCAAAACACTTCTCTGTGTTGTATGAGCTAAGACAGCTCCATTTATATTTGTTGGGATTGCTGGTGCGATTAGAGAAATTTTATTTTACATTTTACACTTGCCTCCTTTCTCCTCCTTCTGGCCTGTGCTGGGATGGAAAGTTCCTTTCTCCAGACACTCCTGACAAAGTACCACGTCTCCCTCTTTGCCTTGGTTGCTAGAAAGACCACGTTTATGGCTGTTTTCCCACCAGGACGGTCCACTCTGTGTGTGTTTGGTTCAACAACTTCCTCTGAAGCTTTAATTTTATTTCTTTTAAAGGTATATTCTATTTGCACTGATGTTCTAATGTATCCATTTTTTCCTAATATAATAGATGTATTTTGTAAGCTGTGGAACAGTTTTATATTGGACTGCCTTTATTGAGGAAAAAATGTGTCTTTGACAGAAGGAAAAGTACCCCATAAATATTTATTAAATCTAAATTAGCCACACTAATTTGTCAGGGAATGATAAAAGAGCCTGCCACATTATTTTTCATTCTTTAGCTATCAGCACCTTTAATCACTAACTCTGAGAATCTGAATATAACTTTTCTAACTGGAAATCTGAAAAGTCGTGTAAAGGTAGCACAAATCAAATTTTCATGGTTCATTTTGGCCCGAGTTAAGTAACACTAAGTCATGAATAATTTTTAAGAACTCTCTAAACACTGCTTTATTTGCATGGCCTAAATGGCGTTGAGTAAATGCAGTAACTATTTTCCTCCCTGAATGTCTTCATTATGTTTTAAATATTCTGGATTTACTAAGTACTTGAACACATTTGGTTAATCAGTATCTCTCTGCCCCTTAATCTTTAAATAAAAGTGGGGTTTAAAGGAAATTATGACTCATATGTTTCTAATTCCTTTAGTCTTACTGAAACTTATCTAAATGTTGCTTTGTAATACTTATCTGATGTTCAAGAGTTTTTGAACTTTTAACTGTTTTCCCAAAGTCAAGATCTTATGTTTGTAAAAACAATTAGCTCGAAACCCTACATATTTCAAACCTGAACTCATAAGGTTTGCAATGACTTTTATACGTGAGCAAGTGTTATTCTCGACAAATAGCTGGGGATTAAATCTTTGAATTCCACTTTCCCTTGTGGCAATAGGTAAGGACCAAGGAGATTTGTGGCAGCAGAAGGGATGGCAGCTTTGTGCTGAGACTTTGGGACAGCATTTGAGGAGACGTGACTGTGAAGCTGGCACCCCTCCATCCGGCCTCTCTGGGCCCTGGATTGGTGGCCGGTGGGGTCCAGGCGGTGCTGGGCCCGGGAGCGGCCTGGACTGCTGTTTGGACTGGATCTCTGCAGGGTGACGGCCCTTCCCAATGTCTTCGTGTTGGGTTTGGAGGAGAGATGCTGTTTTTCTGGAAGTGAGAGGTCAGGGTTGACAAAGACTTGCGGAGAATTATGGAGACTGAGGGCGTTCCCTCCCCTTACAGGAGGGGGCATGTTACTAGTTTCTTCCCAAATCTGAAGAAAGAAGCAAGCTCAGGGGCTGGAAGCACTTCAGAGGCTTTTTCTCTTCAGTTGCCCTTAAACTAGAATTCCTCAGGGATACCTGGGTTTAGAAGCAGAAAATTAATGTAATAAATAATGTATATAAAGGTGACCCACATGGAGAGAGGAGCTTTTTCTCTTCCTCTTTATCTCTTTCACAAAAAAGAATCTTTTACTTCAAATAAAGAATCTGGCCAGTTTATCTCTGCGATCCCCGCAGCGGGTCTTGCTAGTCCTGTGTCTGTCTCCACGGCAAACTGTCCTTAATGATACCTCCTTCCAGGTGAGCTGCCGAGGAGCTCCGTCTACAAAGGTGGAGACAGCTGATGGAGACCCAGCCTCCCAGGCTGCTGCTGTGTCTGTGTCACCCTGGACCCAGAGGCAGAGGGCGTCAGGAAAGACGACTTGGGTTTGAGTCCTAGACCCCACAATGTGTAACTCTGTGACCTTGGGCAAATAAATCAAACTTACAAGCCCTGCCTCTCCTCGTTTGAAATATGCAAATAATAATACTTATCTGGTCTGTTTCAGGATTGAATTTGATGAGTATTTGCAAAAGGAAGTCATAGACTCAAGGGCTCTGCCAGTGCCAAGTGCTGCATTGTTTCTGTCATCTGTGTGCACCACTCCCACGGCCCTGCCCCCGCCCACCTGCCCACTCACATAATCCCATTGGTCTGGATGGGGGTAGAGGTCATCTCTGCAGCTCCAAAGGGTGCTTTGCGTCAGAGCTGCCATGAGGGCACGTGATACCACGTCTGTAGGTGGAGCGTCCGCTCATCCATTGATCCATTTAAACTCATTGATTTTTGAAAATGAACTGGTCAGAGGCAGTGTTGAGTCTTCCCCACCAGAATGTGACTGGGATGCTTAGAAGCTGAAGTGCAGCTTTAGCCAAAGGCCCTGTGTCTGGGGCCCCGACCACCACTGTCGCTGAGCCAACTGCTACTCCCCTTCCTGCACAGCACACGCTTTCCTGGACCCCAAGGACAAGGACAGCTGGACGCCCCTCCCCCAGCAGAGTCACGAGTGCAAACGCCACACAGGACATGCTCTGTGCTTCCTTAAGACACAACCTTGGGACCTGTAAGGTGATCACGAGAGACCAGATCAACGAGGTCAACCAGAAGTTCCAGTCAAGAGAGTGTCACAGCTCAGCCAGTTCTCAGAGGAGTAATACGGGATTTGAGGCAGCGCTACACTTTGATGTTTCAGATCCGATTGAATTTCCAAGGCATAATTAAAATTGTCTGAATGAACAAGCACGGCCAGCCAGCTTCACACCTGGACCTTGGGGGGAAGGAACAACCAGCACTTCTCTTCACGGAGTAGAGGACCCACTGCCTGCTGGACCGAGTTCATAAAGTGTTTTCACGTGTTTACTTCAATTCCCCCCAAACCCCCCCCCCCCCC
>NW_006769874.1:2260828-2272605 GCF_000442215.2 Lipotes vexillifer | reverse complement strand
CCCCCGCCAGCCGTAAACTCTGGGCAGCCTTCAGTGCTTTTAAAGAAGATCTGAAGACGCACCAGCATCAAAATTGGAAACATCCTGAGCAATTTGAGTGAAGGTCTCACTTTGGAGGAAGGCTTGTGACCGGCACACAGGGTTTAGTAACCTGACCTACATTAACGCAGTGGGTGGGCCAGCCCTGGGGCTAAGTCACCTCGCAGAAGACGTGTGACGCTCACAACTAAACAGTCACCAAAAACATGGCAGCCCGGAGTCGAAAAGCTTCCAACTACGAAGCTCACATATGAGTCCCAGAAGCAATCATGAATGATGGTGCACTTTAGGGTCATTACGTGTTTTCTTTTTTTTTGCTTAAGTTTCTATGTTCAGCTGGGAATAAATCCCTCAAGCAGTGTTCCTCATATGCTGGTGCCTCACCCACAGGGGCGTTGTGTGTGACTGTGCAAAAAGCTGGAAGTACCTTTGGGTTAAAAGTCATTTCTCTCTACAGTGGCCTTAAAGGGGGTTTGGAGAAGAAAAGGGCAAAAGAGAGAGAGTTTGGACTCGTTTCCCTGGAGACTGCATCTCCTTCCTCTTGTGCTCCCACACCATCCGGAGACCACCCCTCCCTGTGAAGATGGGCCGTCGGAGCCCAGAGACGGCAGGGAGATGATGGGTCGATCAGCCCAGAGTTTTCCCCGAGCTGCGAGTGTTACTCGTGTTGGCTGGGAGCCGCCAGCTCCCCGCTTCAAGGCAGAGGAAGCCGCAGGTGCCACCCGGGCTCCAAATGGCCCACCTTGGATTCCTTCAGTGACCCGAGGGTCTGAGGCATGTGTGGGCTACGAGTCTGAACACGGGGACCAGGTCCAGGTGCCCAGACCCACTGAGGGCACAGCTAATCAATCACAAACTCACCCTCGGGCTGCAGTAAGTGTGAACCACATCCTGCCAGAGTTCCCTTACAGCCGTCTCCTGGTGGAAGAGTCCAGAATAGTGGTGCAAGTGTGAAATGCCTGAAAACCATCTTCCTCTTTGGACGCTGGACGCCTGGGCTTCCATGAGGGATCGCAGGTTACGAGCGTGCAGCTCGGGCGGGACATGCACCCTGGCTGGATGGACACAAAGCCACTGTTTTCCCGGGCTCTCAGCTCCGTGGTCCCATCGCCATTACTGGTGACATCAGTGCAGTGGGTGCCTTTAGCTGGGAGAAGCCGAATGAGCTGATAGAAAGATCACGTGCCTTTTGGCAAAGCCAGTCCCTCTGTTTCCTGACAGAGCCTCGATGTGGTGAGGGCTCAGTTCCTGGTCAATGGGTAAAAGGGTGTGGGATGAATTTTATGTGCCAGGTTGGCCAGGCCATGTTACCCAGTTTTGGGTCAAACAGGAGCCGAGATGTCTATGTGAAGGTATTTTTAGATGAGATTAACATGAAGTCAGTTGACTTTGATAAAGCAGATGACCCTCATAAGGTGGGTGGGCCTCATCCAAGCAGTTGAAGACACTAAGAGAAAAGACGGACGTTCACTAAAGTGGAAGGAATTCTGCCAGCAGACGGCCTTCAGACTCTCAGTTCTTCCCCGAGTCTCCAGCTACACACACAAACACACACACACACACAGAATAGGTCTGTTTCTCTGGAGAATGGTGCCTGATACAATGAGTAAGAAACCAATTAAAATCTCCACCGAGGGGAAGATGGCTCCAGATGGCCACAGGCCCGCTCGCTGGTGTCGATCGTGACCTGTACACAGCAGAGACTTGATGTACATTTGTTGACTGAACGAGAGGACAAAGTGCAGATCCCACAGGCTTCATCTGTGGTCCTCGAAGCAGACCAAGGAGCAAGGACGTGGGGCAGGTAATCAACTTGAGGAGGGAGCATTTAATTCCAAGGACCCTCTGAGGGATCTTGTAAAATGTTCCTCAGAATCACCCCGCTTTGAGTTGCGGAAGGTGGGCGTTGATCCAGCCACCTCTGCCCTTCCTTGCTTCGGGGTTACCCCACGGCAGCCTCAGCCTGCCTCTCGAGGGGCTGGGCATTACCACGGACTGTGAGGCCGGCCTGTGGCGGAGAAGCAGGAGGCCCCGCACTGGTGGGAGGCCGTGAGCTCGAGGGGTCCCAGGCCTGCTCGGACGAGCTCAGCTGTGGGCCAGGGCTCTGGGGACATGGGACACCATCAATACCAGCTGCTTCACTGCCCCCCGCGAGCCCGGTGTCCACGGAAACTCGCTGCTTTGAAACGTGACACAAAAGTGTAGAAATACAGAGGAGTCCCAGCCTTCCTACACTCGTGAAGACCTTCGAAAGTCATTCCATCACTTCATTTCTGAGCACAGTTTTCTGATGAATACGTAATTTAGCTCTACATAACTGTACACAGCCTTTAACCTCATACATCCTAAGCCTGGCTTAGGTACATGACAGGTCCAGACGGTCTTTATGGGTAAACAGCACAACAACAGAAGAAAGGGCAAAATTACCTAATAGGCCCTTTCCATCACCACCAATTCCTTTCATCTCTTTAAAAGAAACTGATTGCAACCTTGACTCTTGCCATTTGATGGGAATTCCGTATCCCAAGCGTGTGGAGTCTGTACGAGAAACCAGTTAAAAAGTGAAAGCTTTTAGCTTTGTTTGCCATCAGCCTAGCTTATGTGTCTGGCTCCAAGCTTTTTGCAAGACTTGTCATGCCTTCCACGTAAATGTTTCAATAAAATGTCAAGGCAACAGAGAGGCCATTATTATTATTTCACCTCTAGATCTCTAGCAGGGCATGAGAGCATTTGAACATGAAAATAGACCTAAGAAAAATATACATTAACGCTCATGTGATAATTTAAGCCGTATGCTTCACGTTTTACATATATGATTGATGCTAACCCAAAGCAAAGTTCCGTTTAAAACAGTCACAGCTGTCAATGAGCCCTCATTTCACATTTGCATGTTTTAAAGAATTCCAGGGCAGTGAAATATGGAACTCATTGTCTTGTAACCATTTTCTCTTGTGATCCCATAATGCTGCTTAGCTTTTGAAATAACCCACAAGAGTGAGTGTGCCTTGGGATGACTCACCCTGGCCTTCAGGCTTGCATTCAACTGGTTGTTTTTCATTGGGGATATTTCTGAGTCACAATGGAATTACATGAATTGTATCTGGGGAAGCCTCCTGGGACCGCGAGAAAGTCAAAGCCCAAGACTGATTATTATCTCCAGAGCGCAGAGGAGGAAAGACCGTTACGAATCCGCGATGAGCTGATACTCTTGATGGATCCCCCTGTTTAACCAGAGACAGACGGCTTCGCTCGAGTCAGTTCAGGATGAGGGGCACCATCCACGCGAGATGCTGGGGGCCTTGCAGATCCTGGGGGCCTCGCGGGTCCTGGGACGGCTGAGGGCTTCTGGCCTCGCATGGCCTCGGAGCCGCAGGGGTGCAAAGGGCCGTGCCCCCGGGCACAGGACCCAGGCACAGAGGGGACCCAGACATGCACGTCCCCAGGGACGCACGGCTCCTGGATTGACCAGAGATCCGTGCCTCTCTGATCGTCTCCTTGGAAACCGGGCCACACTCAGCTGGGAAAAGTCGTGCCTGTCTTTGCTTCTGTGCCCAGAATTCTGCCAGCTGAGCTCTGATGTGGCTTCCTAGCCCAGCACAGTGATGAAACAAGAAAGAACCTACCATGTTCCTCAGCTGAAATGAATAATACACAGAGGGAGGGAACCGGAGTTTCATTAGGAAACGCTTTTGCGTTTTGCTGGGAAATATGAATAATTCCCAATGGTTGAAAGACGAATGAGAGACTAGGAACTGCAGGGGCAACAGTTGGGGTTCAGATGTGTGTGAAGGAAACTGAGCGAGAAGGCCGTGGAGGTCGTGGCCGAGCAGTGAGTCCTTTCCTGGAGAACGGTTTTCTGATGCAAACACACAAACCTCTGTCATCCTGAACTGTTCTGTTGTAGTGACAGGACAGGCACCTGTGCGCAAGGGTGGACGGGATGGTGGGCGGGCCACCTCCCGCCCTCGTACTCAGCTCGGGCCAGACCGCGCGGGATTGTTGTCCTGCACGCCGTGCTGGCTGAGGTGTGGCCTCGTCCTCAGTGGACGCGGGCAGGGCCTAGGGGCCTCAGGGTGAGTGAGACCGAAAAACCGAGACAGGTCCAGGCCAAGAAAAGAAAGGAGACAGTGCATCCCCTCCCAGGAGGGCCCAGGCCGGGGTCTCCAGAAAAAGACGCCACGCTGGGGTCCGCTTGAACAAGCAGGGTCCTGAGGAGATTTGCAAGGAGAACACGGCCTCTGCATCTGTGGGAAGCCCGGAAACCAGGGGAGACAAGAGAGACTCACACACCCAGAGGTGAGAGCCTGCAGGAGAGCGGATGCTCGGCCGGCGTCTCTCACCGGTTTCTGCCTCGGTTTCCCCTAATTCTCGATTCCACGGCATCCTCTCGCTTCTTCTGGGCCGTCCCCGCCTCTCTTCCTCTGCAGAGTCTGCGCCCCCTCCTTCCTCCTTCCTTCCTTGGTTTATTTCCTATTTGGGAAACTAAGATTTTCCCAGGACCACAGGCTGTTTGCACTGCCCGGGAGCGGGGTGGGGGGGGGCGGATGCTGCCCCATCTTTTCCCGAGTTGGTTGAACCCCGTCTGGTGCAGGTCCAGCAGCCGTGAGCCCCACGTGGACCTTTGGGGCAGCTGAGAAACTGGGTCTCCTGGGAATGGCCCTGCAGTTCAGGTGACCACATGGAGGTGGTGGCCTGGGGCAGCTGAGTCCCGATAAGCAGGGCACATCCGCAGTACCCCCAGCTCCGGGTAAGCCCTCCCTGTGTGAGTTTGTGGACGCCACAGTCCCTGAGTTCATTGGTCCCCTGAGGCCTCAGAGGCTTTGCACTGCACGTTTATTGTGAGCATTTGGACAATGTATCATCTAAGAGTGAAAAATAGTGAGCCAGCTGCAGGTGTAATTCACAGTAGCTGTTTCTAATGGAGTAGTTAGTCGGTGCCCGTTGTTTCACTAAATGCTGTATATATATCGCATCCCACTGAATCACCCAGAACACCGCTGATCTTGGCTCAGTTTCCAGATGCAGAAACTGAAGCTCAGACGCAGAACAGTGTGATTCCAGAAAAGGACGGAGCCTCTCAGGCTTCAGTGTCTGAGCTTTGATGTTGACTCTGAAGGAAGGCGGGGATTCGAATGGGCAGAGGAAAGAAGATTAGGGAAAAATTATCAACACAGGTAATATCTTGTTCTTGGAGTTCCCGAGACTCTCAGGTATCAGGCGTCTCAAGCACAGTAGGGTGTTGGTAATATGGCCGTACAATTCCAGCAAGGCTCCAGTAGAAAGGACCTCTAATGGGATGTCTTCGACAAAAATGAGTTACGCAGGAACTTCTGTTTTTAAGAAATAATGATTTTTTTTTAACTACGACAGACCAAAGACTTCTGGGAACCACCAAAACAAGTTAAAATGAACACTTGGCTATTTCCATCATCATCAATAGGTTTACAAAATAAATAAATAAAATTACTCCATCAGCCAAACATTCAAAAGATCTATTGTTATAGGAAATGGAATTTAAAAATATATTATGGAATTAGGTTTTGCTTAAACCCTTAGTACATAAAACTTACAAAGAGAAATTCAGCTCTGCTGTGGTTCAGATCCCCTCACCCTGCTGGAATCTGCTGTTGACTTTTTGCAAATATACGTTGGTGTCTCCTTTAGCTTTTCATATTGAATTTTACCTATCCTGCATGTGTACATCATGGGGGCCGGGAGCTGGCCTTTCATGTAAATGGTTTGTCCCTGTGGAGGGCAAGATTCGAGGTAGGTTAGTTGAGGAGGGTCCTGGATCCTTAGGACTGTGTGACAGGCAGTGGGTGGGGTTCGATGCAGGCGCCGGTTCTGGTCACACACTTGACCTCGTGTCGTTTGCCGTCCATTCTTCTCCTGTCCGGTCCCCCCTCCAGGATTCCCCGCTGACCCTCTCATCCGTCATTGTCACGATGTGCAAACCCCGCTCACCTGCCTGCTTCAGTTTATATCTGCTTCTTGTGCAACATTTCACCCAAGGGTTTCACCTGCCCCCCCGCCCAAGTTTACTTATGTCTCTCACTGCTTGGTGAGTTGACATGCAAACAGTCCATTTAGAGAACCTGTCATGGACTGAATGTTCGTGCCCCCCCCCCCGCAATTTCCTATGTTGAAGCCCTAACCCCCAGTGTGAGCGTATCGGGAGGTCTCAGCTAACTGCAGGTGGTGTGAGACCTGAACTGAACTGTAGGACACCCAGGTGGGTCCAGAGCACTGAAGCCTTTGTTAGCGTCGGTAAAACACCACGTGCTTGGCGTCAGAAGTGTTGTGAGTAGTAACAGCACAGAACCAGATGTGTGTTTTCTATTTGTTTTGTATTTTCCCATAGCATCTATGATAATACAGGGACGCACGAAAAAGAACAGGCCAGAGAGGAGGGGAACAGTCAAGTGCTAAAACCGGGGTGTAGATGATCAGACTGCCCCAGACAGCTGCAGAAATAGAGACCCCTATGCGCAAGTTGTGGGATGCGGGGGGCGGGTATGGATTTTCTTTGTAAGGACAGAGATGCTCATCTCAGGATGAGAGAACCAAGTGGACAAGGAAATAGCGTTGTGTGATAAGGATGATTTTTCACGGTAATGTTTGGGCTGCACAAGGCACTGTACTCACCCACTCAACCAGTCAAGCAAGTGAACAGGTCCCAGACACCCCAAAACATTCACCGAGTGCCCACCGCACGCCAGCCTCTGCGTCTGGAGCTGGAAGCTCATGAGCGAGACGCGGGGTGGGAAGCTCTGCCCTCCTGGGCTTCTGGACATGCGTCAGAAGAGGACAAAAGGAAGAAACAGATGAGTTGGCACGTGTACGCCCCGTCCGGAAGACGGTGCAGCTCCAGGTCCCACGATGCTGGGAATGGGGTGGGGGGTCACTGGATCAAGGGGTTAAAAATGTCAGCTCCTGGAGGAGATGGTGGCCGTTCACAACACCTGATGCCTCTGAAGGACCGAGGTGACTCCGGGGGGACGATGTGAATGGCAGGAGAAGTGGCCGCAGGGAAGTCCCCGCCCAGAGTCGGTGTGACAGCTGGACCGGAGTGGCTTCATCCAGGATGGGAGTCTCTGCATGGAGTGTTTGGGTTTGGAATCGAAGCCGCGGGACCTGCTGGCAGAGTGTGAGGGCTTGTTTCTCAGGCCTGGCCTGAGGAGGTTTGGACTGTGCTCAGGGCTGGTGGAAATGAAGCTCACAGACAAAGGCAGGCCAGTCCCGGGCCGCACAAACACAGCCGACACTGAGAACGTGGTGTTTCCTGGGTTCCATTCTGATTCTGCCATGGAGGCCCAGGGAGAGAGAAAGGGACACCCACGGGGACTGGGAGGACAGAAAGCACCCCGGCCACCAGCTGGGGCCTCAGGCCAGAGAGACCCGCCGGACACACCGCCCTCCTCAGCCCGTCCCCCTGTCCTGCCGGGGCGTGACTGACAGCATCCCCGCCTCTGAGTCGAGAGCTCTGTTCACAAGGACTTGCCCAGGACAGGATCAAGAGAGGCTTTTCTCAGCTGGGAAGCCTGAGAGCAAAACGAGAAGAGGGCCCGCCATGAGAGGAGGAAGCCAGGCGACAGGTGGGGAGGGAGCGATGCCCCCGAGCAGGTGAGGGTGCCGCCCACCGGGGGAGGAGGGGGCCAGCGCACCCCACGGAGCAGGGAGGAGGTGCTCTGCCCGAGGCGCACAGGAAGCGCTGGGGGGCGGGGAAGGAGCGGGGAAGGTGGACCCAGAAGAAGGCGTAAAATCATCCTGGAGGAGGTGCGACGCAGAGTTGAGTCAGAACAGTCCAGTGTCATCAGAGGGTGATGCTGAGCGGAGTGATTTTCTAAATCTTCTCCAGCCATGCCTCGCTGCCTGGGCACTGGGGCGCAGGTAAAGCACATCTGGGTTTGCTCAGCATTGGGGCTCTGCCTGGCAGGGTCACAGAGGATGCTGCAAAGGTTGAGGACATTTGCAAAGGGGCAGTTCTAAGGACAAGCCAGAGACTCTGCCCTGAGCAGAGAGGAAAGCTAAGGTCCAAGTGGGGACAAACCGAATGAGTCCGGACAGGCTGGACAGGATTTGCTCATGGGATTGGAAGGTTAGGGTTCCCTTGATTTGGAAGGAGCAGAAGCTGTGGGAGTGGGCACGTGGATTTAGGGATGTGGAAGCGAGCCATCTGTAGGCACAGCAGGTCTATGGAAGAGGACGAACGAGCAGAAAGGTTCACGGCAGAAAATACCCAACGAGAACACAGCCGTGGAGGGAACTGGCCGCAGGGGAGACGGTGGGCCCGAGGCTAAAACGGTCAAGGAAGGCACCGGGTGGCCAGGAAGAGGCTGGCGTCCGCCAGGGGATGCGGAGGGGGGACCAGATGGTAGAATCCTCAGGGCTTCCCTGCAAAGAGGGTTGAGTGGAAGGCTGCGGACATGTAGAGGGGGCAACACTGGCCTTGCACGGGAGAGGGCGTCTGTAACACCGTGGGGGAGACATCAATGCTCTCCTACTCCAGGGAGGACACGGAAATTCAGAGAGGCTAGAAATTCTGCCCGAGATCACAAACTACTAGGAGCAAATGCAGGCTAAACAGCCCCTCGCAGGCCAACGGTCCGCCTGCAGGAAGGGGTCAGACTTCCACTGCCTCCTTTTAGAAAAGGGCAGTATTCACTCAGTAGCACTTGACACACACGAACAGAGCCTTCCGTGCCATCTCGCGATACTAGAAATGCTTCAAAGAGGAAAATGTTACGACTGATGAGAGAAAAAGGCAGAGGCCGGGGCGCACCCAGTCCTGGGGCGCTCATGGGAGCCCTGGGAGCGGCCCTGGGATCTGGAGGCCGTATGACTGGGGTCCACCTCGCTCTCAGCACGTGTGGCTCTGTCTCAGAAGACAAAGTGTCCAAACCGAACACATTTTAATTGATTGAAAACGCATCCAATTTATAATCAAATAAGGGCCCTTTGGGCCCACTGCCCTAGGACAGCCATCTATGGGGCTTTTCAGCACCCTACAGGTAACCAGCTGGGATTGGTGAAAGGTCTCCTTTCCAAGTTTTATTTACGTGAACGATTTTCTTTTTAATAGTCAACGTGCGTTTCATCAACAAGATGGAATACAGCCTCCAAGCCTCACTCTCCAAAGGGGAAACTCTGGAAAATTTGTATGTTTAGCATCTAACAAAAAGATAAGTTGTTGTACATTTTTTTCAGGCATGAAATACTAAATAACATGAAAAATGGCGAGCCCACTGCAAATGTATTAAATAGCATTTTTGTGCCTCAGGAAGAATATGAAAAATAGAAAAATCAAAAGAAAACAATTGCTGTTAGTAACCAAGAGAAGATAATGTGAAGAAGAGAAGTGACGAGAACGGAAACAAACTTATTGAGAAGAAAATACTAATTTAATCATGAAGCAGGTCTTGATTTGATGTGAACTGCGACCTACAGGCAATTCTTTGCGGAATCTGAGGTTTTCAAAACAGTGGGCGTCACGACCAGATTTAATGACATAACTGATGTTATTACAAACATGATCTATGGTATCTAGAACTATATTCTTGAGTTGGCACATGGATTTTCAAACTTAAAAGGAGAAATAACAGACGGATGTATTCATCTCAAACTTTGCAGGTAAAGGAATTCTCGACAGCCCTTAGGGAGCTCCAGTGAATTACAACTCAGCTCCCCCAGTACAAAAACAGCACGTTTTGGAATGAATGGTTTCAGCTATGGGGGAAAAAGTGAAATTGTTCACATTTGGGTGACAAAATAGTCAAACTGACTGACCAATGTGGAGAACCGCCTCCGAGATCAGCCTTTCTGCCACAACCTGTGGAACCTGTGACAGAGGTGGCTGGTCTCGGTTACAGCAGCGGGAGTTACAGCAACAAGCACTTTTCGCTGCGCTGGGGGTCCGCCGATCTCCGAAAAGCTTCCCCACCAAAGTTGCCAACTACCTGCTGCTATTATTTTCCTTTCTCTGTCTTGATAGAAGTAATGAATGACAGGATATAACTCATTTCTCAAGATTTCTTTGGATACACATATCTTCCAGGCAAATATATTAGGAAAAGTAAAAAGTAACAGTAACTAAAGCTAGACAGAAAGGGATAAAATGGAAGACAGAATCTTACTATAAAATCTATTTATTATTTAAAATGTTCATGGCATAATGGGACCATTTTCATCCATCCAAAAAGTAGTTTTTGAGCCTTTCATGTAATTACTACGTGCTGTGGGGAATAGAAATGTCTGAGTCAGAGCCTCTGCTTCAGGGACCTGACGACATACAAGTGCACATTTAGGGAGGATTCTATGACCCGGGTGCAGTGTTTCTGGTTTGTTGCAAACTGGGAAATGGTAAGTGCTGCGCGACCACCAGAAAGAATAGCCTTTCGTTACAGGTTTGAACATCAGAATTGATAGGTTCTGCGTTTATTTTATTCCTGTCTCCTAAGCCAGGGGAGGACTTGAATTTAAGGCTCAGCGAGTATAGAGTCAGTGTCAGAAAGCCTAGAAGTTGTCTGCAGAAACCTCTCAGGACCACCAACCAAACCAACATCCTAAACTTATTTCAAAACACATTTAAATTATTTACTTTATCTTACTTCTAGAAATATGTTTATTTTATTATAACAGGGCTCAGTTAATAAAATTGCTTACCAAATTAGAAAGACCATTTTCTTGGATGAAAAAGCAAAGAGTTTGACATAGTCTGAGTAATAAAACTTAGCTTCTCTGTTCTAATACTCAGAGCATCATGAATATGTAAATTTAAACTGAAACATTCAAAGTGGTTCCCCCAGGCACACTTACAAGATCTTAGGAAGCGATAAAAAGGCACCTCTCCTCTGAACTACAGCAGCCACAGAAGACTGGAAACGCAACACGTAGGCAAGCTGGTCAGGAGTATAAAAATCCATCTTTTATTAACAAAGAAGCCACCTATTGACTGAGCATAATTTCAACTTTAACTGAAAGAAACCAAATGTTTGTTCTAAAGGTAAAATATTAATAACAAGGTGTATGAAACCTTTCCACTATGAAACACACATGGATTGAGTTAACTGGTCAGCTTTATCAGAAAAGAGCAAGCGTTCAGATGTCCAGGGAAACTAGGCAGAAAGAAGGCATTTATTTCACATAAAATGTTGAAGACGGAGTAAACACCACGTGTCCTGAATGTACTGTTAAGTGTCAGAGAGTGAGCGTGGCTCATGGCAATGCCCCCTCCTGCTTCTTGGGCAGCCAGCCCTCTGTCTCACCCTGAGCTGGGCAGCAAGTGTACAGTTAAAGCTCGGAAGCTGGAGATGCAAAGAAGAGATGTCGGTGGTCAAGGAAATTCAGCAGACACCTGCTAAATGCGGCTCAGGACAAGTAAAACATAAAATGTGCCATGTGCAGCTGGCCTCTTGTCTTGGCCCGAGGCCCTCCACCATGTCCGGTCTCTGATGAAGACACTTGCCCCTCCAGCCAGTGCCCGGGACAAGGCCTCACTCTAAAGACGGCAGAACAAACCCAAGGGGCCTGGGAGGCCAAGGACCGGGATCCTGGCTGCCTCCACCCTGAGTTGACTGATGTCTGTCTGTCTGCTTCCTGAGTGAGAAAAATGGCTCTTTTGCCACCGTGACGTGGCTTCCTATTTTCTTTTTCTTATCACGGAAGTCACTTCCCCACAGGAGTCTGATCTGAATAAACTTCCATCCCTGCCATGTTTAAAGTCCCCTCCTTTAGGGAAA
>NW_006769874.1:2237801-2260324 GCF_000442215.2 Lipotes vexillifer | reverse complement strand
TTTAGGGAAAGACCTGCAGTCTTCATCCTGATGTGCAGGGTTCAGGGTTTTGGATTCAAGCTTTCCCGTCCTTTGGACTCTTTGAAGAGGAAGATTCAGAACCATGTGATACAGAACTGTTCTGACACACGTGTGACCCCACAATGCCACTGTCGAGTGCCTGTTTATACAGTGGGCTGTGGGCATGATCTATGCTGGTTGCACAGCCCTTAGAGGGAGGGGTGGAAACCTCTTTCTATGGGTGGGAGGCCCGGTCTCCTCCGCTTCCCCGCATGACTCCTGCTCCCTCTCCGTCCGAGGCGGCATGCCGATGTGCACCCCTTCCTTCCATCTGCACCACCACGCGTGGAGCTTTGCTGCCCCCAGCTTCAGGATGCACTTGTGTGCTTGACTGCGGCTGGGCACAATCTCCAACACTCAAGAGCGACTATGTCCATGAGTTACCAGGGCCTCTGGGTGGGCGGTGTGTGCTTCCCTGCCCATGACCTGCTCGGAGCCCCATGATGGTCCATAGATGTGAGCAGACAGGTTACAAGCTGAAGCTTGAAATGCGCTCATGCAGTTGGGCACATCACCCTGTGCTTTAGCCACAACGACGGAGACATGCCCCAAAGGCCCACTCATCCAGGGCCAGGTGTGAGGCATGGGGGCACGTCCAGCCAAGCACAGACAACCCAGCCAACACACACAGGGTGACAAGAATATACAAGGGTGGTTTTAGGCCATGGAGCATTGGGGTGGCTTGTTCACAGCTTTATAGTAAATGAAGAATGAAGCTTTTTAGAATGAAGAAATATCAAAAATGTCTAAATATCTAATTAGTCAAAAATCTTTACAAATTTTGGCCCATGTAGTAGTATATGGTATTAGGGAGAAAATCATCACCACCATCACCACCATCACCATCACCATCACTCACCATCACCATCATCATCATTATCACCACCATCATCACCATCATTATCACCATCATCATCACCATCATCATCACCATCTTCACCATCACCATCATCATCACCATCATCACCATCATCATCACCATCATCATCATCACCATCACCATCATCATCACCATCATCACCATCATCACCATCAGCACCATCATCAGCACCATCAGCACCATCACCACCACCAATCATCATCACCGTCATCACCATCACCACCATCACCATCATCATCACCATCATCACCATCACCATCATCACCATCATCAGCACCATCACCATCATCACCATCATCACCATCATCAGCACCATCACCACCACCATCATCATCACCATCATCATCATCACCACCATCACGACCATCGTCACCATCACCACCATCATCCCCATCACCACCACCACCACCACTATCATCAGCATCGTCATGATTACCGCCATTTCAACTACCACCATCCCCATCACCACAGACCACTGAGCTTAGCGCTGTCTACATTCTTACTTTCTCTCTGGAGTAGCTCTATTGTTTATATGATTCGGTGTCCACTTGGCAGTTTATGATTATGTCGGTCATTTCTGCACGTTGATTACAAAAGTTGACACCTTTCATCTCGATAACTCTAAAAAATTCTGGATGTGATGTTCACGGGCATGATTTACGAGTTGGTCAGTGCACTACTAAATAATCTTCCACTTGGAGATTTTTGACAAGGAGGCAGGAGAGCATTTTTAAACATGAGAAGGATGCAAGGGGAGGTTCGGTGGGGAGGCAACTATCCCTAAAAACAGCTACACCAGGCACGTAAGGGAAACAATTTCTGTTTCGGTTTTGAAATCTTAACACTTCGCAGTAAGAGCCACCTGCTCCGGCCCCGGCGCGCCGGCCGCTGCCTCCGCGGGCTCCGTGCCCTCTCCCGCCTGCTTCAGAAGCAGTCCAACCTCCGCCCCCTCGGGAGCGCTCCCTCTTAATTCCTTTCCAGCAACATCTTGACTGAACAATTGAAATGCTATTGATCTTTTACAAAGATCACACTTTTCTGAGTAGAGAAAAAAATAGTGTGGGGCACAGGGAGATTTACCAGGAAGGAATAGAGAGTCCTGGAGAAAACAAGACCAGCTAAGAAGCTGCTGCGGTGACCATACCATGACCTACCATAGGTAACGCTGCTGTTTGGTGTATTTGAAAACTACTAAGAAACTAGATCCTAAAAGTTCTCATCACCAGGAAAAAAAAAAACAACTTTTTTTTTGTCTCTATGTGAGATGCTGGATGTTATCTAAACTTATTGTGACAACCGTTTCACAGTATATGGAAGTCAAAGCATTATGCCGTGCACCTTACCCTGACACAGTGGCGTATGTCAATTACAACTCAACAAAACTGAGAGAAGCAGCAGCTACTGCAATGGTCCAGGTGAGATATAATGAGAGTCTAACCAAGGGCGGACACTGGGTCTGGAGACTGGGGCTGGGGACCAAGAGGCGTGGCCTGACAGGGTCTCTGGCGGTGTGACTTGTGAACAGCATCAGCTTTAACCACAACAAGAACCTTTTCTGTCTCTTCCATGGTCCACACAGCTTCCGGCAGGACGGGAAGTCCTCCCAGCCTTTGGTACCTAGTGAGTGGACGGCTGCTTCCCATCACGAGGGCAAACGCTTGCACCCTCTGTGCCAGGCCCTCACCCTTTACACACATGGATACACGTAACCTTCACCCAGGGGTGCATGCCACTGTCGTCCCTGTTGATAGAGCAGGAGACCGAAGCCCCCAAAGGCTAAGTAACTTGTCCCAAGTCCCATGGCCAGAGGGGCAGAACCAGGGTTCACTTCACTCCAGCCCAGGGTCCCTGCCTTGCTTCCCAGTGGTAAACACCCTCAGAATGAAGCAAGAGGCCAAGTACGGTTTTGATAGCATATTTTATTTTAATCTAAGAAAAATGATTAAATTCAAAGTTCAGAAATATAAAAGATCATCCAATAAATTTAGGATCCTAACTGTTTCTTAAACAATGGTGACACACACTGGAGCTGGTTTTGTGTTTCCAAAGTTTCCATTTTGACTTTTGCACGGTTTAAATGAGGCACCTCTTGAAACGTCTTCATGCAAATTCAAGACCCTTTGACACGTGTTGGGGCGTCTGTGGGACCGAGAAGATTTTTTTCCCAAACCAAAAGCTAGAGCCGAGACAGCATCACAGCGTGTCACCCCAGCTCCGGGGCTGTCCCCTAAATGCTTCATGGAGCCCATGGGCACCTTTGCAGAAGCCGGGGTCCAGCTCTGAGACGGGCAGCCGGCTGCCCTGAGGGCCCGCTCTGCTGCTCACAGGGTGGCATTCAGCTCCCCACGCGCCCCTCTCAAGTCCCATTCGGATGAATTTCCCATCGGCAAACCCTTGAGCCCTTGAGGCCTCCAGGAAAGAAGGGAAGGTGGGGGACCCACAGGCCTTTGTCTCCGGCTGCCAAGATCGAGACTCAGGCACAGCTTGGCCTGGCTGCGCCTTCTTTAAGGGGACTGTTCATAATTTGTTCAGGGGACAGTTTTACCTTCTGGGGGCCCCCTGGGTGGGCCACGGTCGGATGGGTAGCGGCCAGGTGTAAGAGAAAAAGCAGACTGACAAGCGTGTTTAGCTGGCTTGGTCAGGTCATGATGAAATTTACTTTTCTGAACGATGGACCCCTTCATGCTGCCTCAGAAAGGCAGAAAGAATTCTCTAGCATTTACTGCATGAATAATCCGAGCCCAAGGCAAAACTCAAACAGAAGCTTGCAATGGAAAAAGCAGGCACATCAAAAAGAGCTTGAAAAACATGCTTTTCTACCAGGGCACTACCTGTAAAGATTGCTTTAGTGGTTGGGTAACTCATTGCGTGAGCGAGAACTCTGGAAGGAAAACCAACAAACTAACCCGAAA
Source organism: Lipotes vexillifer (assembly GCF_000442215.2). Taxonomy (NCBI): domain Eukaryota; kingdom Metazoa; phylum Chordata; class Mammalia; order Artiodactyla; family Lipotidae; genus Lipotes; species Lipotes vexillifer. The sequence continues at coordinate 2,256,472 of NW_006769874.1, read as the reverse complement.
TCCCAAGAAACAAAAAGACCCATACACTCATTAACTGCATGACGAAGACAGCAGTTGATTACAAACTTCTATGGCGCCATGAAGCTTCCAACATGGCTTCAGCGATGCTGCCAGGGCAGTAGATTTCCAACGACGCCAACCTGGCGAGACTATTAGTAACGGCCCTGGTAAGGAGATACAGGCCTGGAGCCAGAGCGCCTTAGGCCAAGGCTTCTGCCAGGTTAACATGCGTAGGAGGAAGAAATTAAGCTTAAATCCACTCAAAATACATCTCCACCAACTGCAGATTTTGAAGGTCGAAGAAATACACATACATTGTATGTGATTTACTTTTCTGAAGCCACAGCCTTTCCATTTTCACAGATTAAAGCCATCTGTTTAAATATCTCATTTCTACAAAGTGAATTTACAGTTAAAGTACAAAGTGCAATACAATGTGTTTGTTTTGGTTTTTTTAATTGCTTTTTGGTGAGGGAGTCGCCACGTGTCTAGGACCCGCCGTGGATGTGTCAGTCGTTTATCCTTGCTTCCTTGGCTGAAAAAAAGACAGAAAAGAGATGTATTTAGACATTTGCATCACTCATCTCTGAAGATGAAGACTTGCCTTTTAGGAATAAAATAAACCCAGCTGGTAACAACAAGGGGAAAAAAGCAATATTTTTAAATAGATGTGAAAAGAAAGAGTGCTTTATTTGGGGCGTAAGAATTTTAAAAAATACTAAAAACATTGTGGACACTTCTCAACTTCTAGCACTTTCCTCCCACTTTCCTCCTTCCTGATCAGGAATATCAGGAAAAATATATCAGTTGTGAAAGCATTTATTTCAAGGATTGTAAGTGTGTTCAATATTTTAAACATTGCGCAGAATCTCCAGTCACCATGGATTTATCATATAAAAATACTTTTAATGCTAATTTATGCTTCAAATTTGATAAAGGCATGTTTTTTTTTTAACAGTTTTCTTTTCATCCTTTCCATTCACTATTTGACCTCTCTAAGAAATACAACCTGAAAAGTTTTGTTTACTAAATTACTGGAATTCTGCACTGTGCCAATTAAAAATAATATAGAATGAAAAGGAGAAGCAAAGTACAATCTTCCAGGTTTATTTCTCCACGTAGACCCATTCCGACCAGTACAAGTTGGTCTATTTAAAATAATTACACTTGAACATTCAGGAGGCGTCTGTGTTGGCTTTCATTCCCCAGATAAATATATGAACAGGGAACAAGAAGAGAGACTATATCTCCTGCTTTAAGTGAATGAGAAGTTTTGTTTTAATTAGCTGACGATAAAGATAAGCCATCAATGTATTTTACCAGCAACTAAAGCTGGTCAGACTTGCTGGAGGAGGGGCAGCACTAACGTTTTAAGCTACGTCAGCAGTGGCTGATAGCACTGTTCTGATCACTGCTGAACTGTGATGGAAACTGGAGAGGATACCAAGAAAGACAGCTAGCTCACTTTTCAATTAAATATAAGCTTCACGCATCCTACTTGCTGCCCTTCATTTCATAGTTCTTGGGTTTGGTTATTCATATAGTGAAAGATTTTGGTGGTTGGGACTCTGATTCTTCAAAGAAATCTGTATGGTCTTCAGTCACTTTATCATGTGCCAGCCACTGCAGGACATCATCCCAGGATCACAGTTTGCAGTGATAAACACCATAAAAAGAGCTGGGGAAACAGCTCTGGATTCCTTTTCTGGGAAAAAGCTGAGTGAGTCTTGTGTTTGGAACAGAGTTTATTTCAGGCTGAGGCAGCACCCATGTGCCCATCATTGGCGTTATCTTAGGAAAACAACCGTTTGGAAGTCTTCGGAGCTCAGCCCGGGTCATTGCTTTCAGACCAGCCCTGTTCTAAAGCACAAGGGATTTGCAGTGAGATTTTAAAAGTTGAAACCATAAACACTTGCTAAACAAAGAAGACCGACCGTATCACACATCTTTCCTAATGAAATGGTTTTAAATTGCATCCAAGGTGCGTGTGGAAGGTCTCCACTTCAAGCCCACCAAAAATACGGGGGCCTGCCTTAGGGACCAGAGACCTGGAATCAAGCAGGTGAAGACAAAATACATAACAAATTGACAAGTGGTCTTAAGAAAGGAGGATGTAGGGGCTTCCCTGGTGGCACAGTGGTTGGGAGTCCGCCTGCCGATGCTAGGGGACACGGGTTCGTGCCCCGGTCCAGGAAGACTTTGGAGAGCTTGTGGCCTGGGATGCTGGGGAGAGACACCACAACTATCTCCTTTAATTGCACAGGCAGAAATACAGATTCAGAAGCATAGAAGTATGTTTATGAGCACACATGGCAGGAAGTGAAAAATCCCTTTTGGAGCTGCCACTTGTCTCACTCGGATCCCTAGATGAAAAAAGAAGACTCCCCGTTCCTGCAACCTCCTTAACCAAACGTAAGGAATAAATTACAAATCCACATCCTGGAGAACTATTTAAAAATAAATATTTCCAAAAATAAGGGGACTCAGACATTTTTCTAAAAATAATAAAATAATTGAAATTTCAAGTAGCAAGAAAATAATAATTAGGGCAAAATGTTGACGCTGATGTTTCAGCAAGTTGGTAATTTCTGACAGAATCTTGCATGGCTATTTGGGGCCTCACAGGGGTGTAGACATGGTAAGTTGCTTCTTTTCTTGGAAGGAACTTCACTTTACAAGTTGACAGAACCTCAATTTTGATTGCCTGTAACTAAAACAGTAAATGATTAAGGCTACAATGTACACATACTCACCTGCCTATTAGAAGTGCTTTCAGCATTACCTCTAGGGGCTAACAGGGGAAAAAAAAGAAAGATTAAAAACCAAATATTCTTTATTTAGTAAAAGCTTAAATCGAATGTTTCAGGAAGAAATCCATATCACTGTAGGAAAGTGTCGTCCACTGGCAGACTTGTTTACATGAGAAAATATGCATCTGCACATACGCTGAGCATAGATTATAAATAGTGTATCATAAACGTCACGACGTAAACAATTCCCAACAATACAAATGCTCTGGCCCAACTTTAGAAGACAGTTCCATTTTACCCAAAACTCCAAAGGCGTGTCCAATAGCCGTGGAGACCTCCTTCCCCAAGTTTTCAAACTCTCCCAGGCAGAGAGGACCCAGGCAGCTGGAAGTCTAGGAACCAGCACCGGGTCTTTGAAATCTTTTGGTTTTATAGTTAAATCACGAGAATCATTTAACTTGTTTGGATCAAAATAACTGTTCCCAAATCCTGCTTGGTTCCGTCTGTGCCTCCTTCAAGACTGGGACCTGGGACATCACCTGTGGAGGCACTTTTCCTGCCTCAAATCTCCACCTGAAATTCCAGCCCTCCCCCTCCCCTCCCCCCATCACTGCCTTAGCTAGCATCACCCATCACACAGTGGATTTTTCTTATTTATCTCATTTCTTGCATCCACACTAAAACGTAAGCTCTAGAAGGATGTGAACTCTTGTCTGTTTTATTTACTGTGATTTTGCCAATGTTTAGAGCAGGGAGCACCTGTAAATATCTTTCGAATGAGTCAGTAGACGGAGGGCAGCATCCCTCATCCCAAATGCCTTAATTGTTGACGTCTATCCATTCAATTAAAAAAACAAAGAGCAAAATTATTGTGTTCAACCTTCTCTTGCTATATTCAAGCAAACAGAAATAGAGCATGAAAATTTGAAACACAAGCATATTAAGTAAATTGCAAAAATATTAAATAAATGGTAGCTAAATGGACTATCTCTTTCCATTGTAGTTTGAATGATCCGAGGATCGGGATAATTTCTGTTGCCACTCTCCACTTTGCTTTGCCTGAAATGACTACTTTACAGAGAAAGTAGGCTTTCGCGCCATTGGTTCAAATTTAAAGAATTTTAAACTGATACTTTGAATCTAATCTAAACCAATTGCACTATAAACAATTGCCAGATTTTTCTTGGTTTCTTTTATGGCAAATATCAGACTACTGGTCATTGGAGGTAGCTACAGATTAAAGTTAGGTTACAGCAGGAAAAGTTAACGTTTTTTGGTGTTTAGAACTTTACTATGTAGGTGAAAAGAATATAAATTTCATTAATGACACTGGATGGAATACTCCACTCAAGAAGGAGTAGGGAAAAGCTCCATTTAAAATACATGAAGGGGGCTTTCCTGGTGGCGCAGTGGTTGAGAGTCCGCCTGCTGATGCAGGGGACAGGGGTTCGTGCCCCGGTCCGGGAAGATCCCACATGCCGCGGAGCGGCTGAGCCCGTGAGCCATGGCCGCTGAGCCTGCGCGTCCGGAGCCTGTGCTCCGCAACGGGAGACGCCACAACAGTGAGAGGCCCGCGTATCGCAAAAAAAAAAAAAAAAAAAAAACATGAAGGGCAGAAAAATAATAAACTGTTAATTAATTTGAATGAAACAGAATGTACATCATCAAAATAAATATGGAGACATGCCACATCAATAAAAATACTTTTCGGTGAGAAAATGAGTACGTATTTCCCAGCTCCTACCGCAGAGCTCAGCGATGGATGTGTGTGTGTGTGTGTGTGTGTGTGTGTGTGGCGGGAAGGGTGGCTTCATCGGTATCAAATGATAGTGACTGTTTCCAGGTGACACGGCAAATGGCAATTTGGCTGTAAGGCAATATGCCAGAGAGAATGTAGCTGGCATGGCAGTCTGGCTGAAAAAGATAATTTGGTCAAAAATGAATATTTCCTAATTGCTGATTTTCTGCACAACGGTCATTTTGGAGAATCATGAGGGCATGGTATCATCTTTTGTGAACTTTTTTTCTGAATTCTTCAGAAGTTATTTTTTCTAGGCTCTATCAGTTCTCAATAGTTTTCAGGGGTCTTTTTCATTTTTGCATTTTTTGTAATGGTGAAAATTGAGATCAAGCTCCCAATAATACGTCTTAGTTGCAAAAATTTAAATGCAAAATCCTGTATACTTGCTTAAAATAAGTGTGGTTAATGAAGTATGTATATTATGACACCATTTTGTAGTGAAAATCATAGTCCATAAATACGTATGTATATGTGCATAGAAATATTTTTTGGAAAGCTATAGATCTGGTCTGATTTTGCCTCAGATAAAAGGTCATGTGTTATTTATGTCCTTTATTTAATTTCTCATATTTTTTAGAATAAAAAATGTATTGTTAACTAGTGAGCAAAAATAAAGAAAACAAAAGAAACTGGTAGCCAATTGGATATTTAGACTGTCCCAACTAACCCCTTCCTGAATATTTAGGTTTTTCTGACTTTTCACTATTTCAAATTACACAGGGTAGTAAAAAATAAATGATAATAAAGTTGAAAAAAGATAAAAGTTGAAAAACTCTTAGAGAAATTCTGCAAGATAAAAAAAAAAAAGGTTGCAAATCAGCTAATAATGTATCTAAATCCCCAATGCTCATTTTTGACCAAATTGTCACTTTTACCAAATTTAGCTTATCTGGGGGAAGAGAGGGGATTATACGTGCTATCTTCCTGGTTACTAACGAGACAATAAAATTCAGACACATCGGTTTAGTCAGAGGCACATAAAGAAGATAACTGATAACTCAAGATTCTGCAGTAATTTAAACATTTCTAATAAATGATGATGACATCAAGGTGTTATGCTCTGTTATTCGCTCCCCTGATAGCAGGGTTACACAGCCACCCTCTCCATGTCCCCTTGTAGGGCTGTGCGGAGACCCTGGACCCCTCTCGGCAAGAGGACGTGGCCTGCACCCCTTCTGCGCATCCGCTCTGCCCGCGAACCTGTTCTCTGTTCCCCTTGTGCGTTCTGTCCTCTGTGAGAATGCAGCCCCGGCCCCGAGGAGAGGTGTGGGGATGCCCCCGCTCCGCCCCCTGCCAGGGGCAGAGGGCAGCATCCTGCAGCCCGAGGGCAGCCGGGCCGGGGGAGTGCACTTCCTCTGTGGGCACCGTCTTCTCCACAGCACTGGCTCCTGATCTGTTGGACTGGCCACACCTCAAGTTTTCCATTATTTAACCAGATTATAAAACAACGGGGCATGTGATCGGCTAAGGCCCTTGAGCCAACTCAGAGGTCCAACGCTGGTGCTGACAGGGAGCTGGGGTTTTCAGACAGTTTTGTTTACAACCAAGGGTAGGTGTCCAGGATCGTGACCCTGAAGGTGCTGGATTCACGTCAGCTTCCTGAGGCCTCAGCGTGCGGGGTGAGAGCTGCCGTGGTGTCCCCAGAGCAGAGCAAGACCGACCGACCTTCAGCGTTTCCAGGAAGACCAGCTTCCGATCCCGTCTCTCCCGTGAGGGCACCCTTGGCTGGCAGACGCCTGACCAGGAGCCCCTTCTCACGGTCCCTGGGCTCTCCGACAAGGCTGTCCTCGGGTGTCACGCACCTCATGCCTCGGGCTCTGACCGGGCAGTGTTGAGGCTTTGTGTCAGAGATGCTCCAGGGGAGGCACCAGTGTCCCAGTGCTTGGCACAGGGGCTGGGCCGTCCCGTCCATCCTTTTGGCCCAGTGACGCTTTCCCGAGTCCTCGAGCTGGTAGCTGCCTCCTCAGGACCCGGGCAGCAGCCTACTCACACCCACGCCTTACGCGCGGGCCGTTCTAGGGCTTTTCTATCTTCCCTACAAACTGGGGACTGAGACTCAGCTCCCACCTCCGCCCCGTGATTCACGGCAGATCCTCGACGTCTGTGTTGAGCGATTGAATGACTAAGAGAACTAAGCACTTCGTTAGCCACAAAGTCAGAGTCCTGTACGTGACCGAGGGCTGGGATTTGCACACCCTTCTCAGCACGATCTGTACCTTCCGCAGAAGCTCAGGACTCACCCACGAGCGCAGTGGTTCCTGATGCCCTGGAACCCGCGGGCTCAACACAGGCTATGTGGCACCAATTCACACCAAGTGCTGGTGTTTAAACAACACACCCACTCGTGGTTAACGCTTCTGGAAATGACCCATCCACACTGTGGACTGAGCCACGAAGAGTGGGGGTGGGTGGACAATGTGGCCTTCTCTGTAGAACCGAAGGGCTGGGTTAGGCGGTGGTATCCAGGAGAGTAATTTCTCCGCTGCTCAGAATTCATCTTGAAACTAGTGGAGGGATCCCGTTCCATCTCAAAATGCCTCACACTCGCCGCCGCTCTGAGGCCAGTTATGCTCCTGGCAAAGCCGCCGTGCACTGGGCCCCTCCCCCCCGCCCACTCTCCCTGCCAAGCATCTCCATTTGCTGACTTCCTTTGTGTTTAGGAAGCATGCAGAAAAGACCGTGCCCCTGGCGAGGGACGTCCCTCAGGCACGCAGACGAGGCTCAGGGGTCTGGGTGCTCACCAAGAGGGGGGTCCTTGCAAACAATGGGCTGGCCTGGGCCCCTCAGAAAGGGGTGACGATTAAAGATTAAAAGGGCAGATTCTACACACTGTTGAGCCTGCACTTAATTTGCTCATTGAAACCACAAAACTGGACTCTTTCAGAAGTTCAAGGCTGGGTTCTGGAACAGAGGAAGGGCCACCGCGGCCCCAAGCCAACCTGGCAACAGCTGAAACGAGTCACTGGGTCAGCAGCCATCCCCCTCCCCGGCAATCATCAGAGCCCCAGGGTGGGGGGAGCTACAGTCCCCCGGCCTCCAGCTAGCCGGCCACTGGCTCCCCCACGGCTCCCATGTGATCCCCTGGGCCTCCGAGACACCTGGCTGCCAGGATTTCTGCCTAAAACTGCAATAGGTCACTTGTCTCTTGGGACCCTATGGGGGACCAAAATCGGAAAAGAAAGCATATGGTGAGTGAGAACGTCTGTCCAGGTCCAAGAATCACAGGCAGCGTCAGACAGCAGCAGATAGAGATCCTAAGCCCCAACAAAGGAGAGCAAGGGTGGGGGCGACTGCCTGGACTGGAAACGTCCAAGGCCCCCCTGGGGGCTGCAGGGCAGGGCTGCGCGCGGTTGAGGAAACCCCGACAGAAGCTGCAGCCCAGCAGGCGCCGGATTCCTGCGGGCGGACCCGTGCGCTTGGGCCACTGTTCAGGGTGGACCCGCCGCACGCCTCGGGTGGCTGTAGGGCTTGGAAGCCGCACGGCGCTCTTGGGTTTCTCATCTGCAAGTGAGAATGAGGGCAGGCTCACCCCCATCCCCGGCCTGGCTGGGAGAAAAGAAGGAGCCACGGGGACTGTGAGGCAGGATGGTGATGGGGGCCGGTCACCCCCTGACCCACCCAGCTCCCCCCTCCACCCCGGCCTGCAGACACACAGCAGCCTGGCGAATGCTGCACACAATGTTTCCACGACCAGAGCCTTCTGAGGCTGACCCCCATCAGAGGGCAGCAAGGACCCACATCCTGCCGGGAAACGTCATCATCACCCCACAAGGTCAGCAAAGTGGGCGGCCGTGTATTTTTACCACCGTTTGCAGTCTGGGCATGTTCGGGGCAACGTGAGGTGCACTTAGCTTCCGAGGCCCCATACGGAGGGTCTTCAGAATAAAACTCAACTCTTCCAGGAGTAACTTCTCACAGGAAAATTAGCAGGAGTCCTTTCACAATTACAGGGATCTAGCCTGGAACCAAGTTCGGCTGAATCACGCGGAATGACTATTATGACGAGTGCTCGGGACACAGAAACTGATAAGACAGATGCAGTCCTTTCCCGAAGCCCACAGTCGAGGTCAGCGGCCAGGACTTCCGCGTCCCAGCTGAGCTGCAACTACGAGGAAGCATGAAGGCCACCATCTACCGATGCTCCGGAATCTACTCTCAAACTTGTTTCATGTTTCAAATATGCTGCAAGTTTGGTAACAGAATAACAGAATCATAAATTAGCAGAGATGGGAGAGGTCTCTGCAAACCATCAAGTCCGCACACGGCCCCTGGGCTGCTGACAGCGTTTGGGTTCAGGGAAGAGATACACACATCTGGTAACGCAGCTGAAACACTGTTTCAACCATTGAAATGACTGGTTTGGAAACGGGAATTATTGAACTGCTAATAAACCAGGCTGAATGCTTGGTCGGGCTCATGCGTGGAGTTCCAGAGTTACTCCCAAGGGCGCCCAGTTTGCTGTTCAGCATCAGAAGGCGCCCCTGGAGAAGGGCACCCCCTAGCCCGCGCCCCCTGGACGGACACCGCTCAGCTCCCACCTTTCCCACCTGGCTTCCCCTTGACCGCTTACGGCAGTCTGTGAGTGCTTCCAAGGACGGGTGACCTACAGTCATATGGCACATCAGACTTCCCTCCAGCCTCAGACTGCAAGGACAGTCTCTACGTCTTCAGACTCAACAGACGCCGTCGAGAGTGGACACGCGCGGGAGCAAAATAAGGAAAGGGCTTCCCTGGTGGCGCAGTGGTTGGGAGTCCGCCTGCCCATGCAGGGGACGCGGGTTCGTGCCCCGGTCCGGGAGGATCCCGCATGCCGCGGAGCGCCTGGGTCCGTGAGCCGTGGCTGCTGGGCCTGCGCGTCCGGAGCCTGTGCTCCGCGGTGGGAGGGGCCACAGCGGTGAGAGGCCCGCGTGCCGCAAAAAAAAAAAAATAAGGAGAAAGGCTCTTACTGTGCCGCTTCCTCGTGTTAGTTTCACTTTCTTCCCTGGTCACGCCCAGGCAGCCCATCAGCTCTTGCAGGGAAATGGACTTGTCGTTACTCACATCACAGTATTCAACAAACCTCTTCACGCATTTTTTGGGTTTGGATTTCTTCCGAAGGAATCTCTTGAAGGGCTTGATTTCCTTTTTGCCGATGTCCCCACTGGAGTTTTTATCCAGCAGTTTGAAATACCAGTGGACCACTCTCTCCTCCAGCGTGTGGCTGGGGTCAGGTTCCGAGAGCCTGGAAGACACACGGGTGGTCAGGGGCCCCCGGCAGCCTGGCTGCCTCCCCACCCCGGCCCTGGTCCCTCCAGCAAGGGCCCCCATGCTCTGACTTTCCTGGAAGGAGGGAAGGCCTAAGGCTGCGTGGCTTTGCCATTTGATATGATGATTTTTAAAAATAACTTAGAAATAGAAATTTGGCAAAAAATTTTCAAGTTGGTTTCAAAGTCGCAAGTGGCACAGTGAACTTGTGGAGGCCAGTCACGCGCTGGGCGTTGGCAAACCATGCGGACAAAGCCCCGTGGGGATGGCCCATCGGCTCACGCATCGCGCACCTACTCAACCTGGGACCCGGAGGGTCTCTGCTCCTTTAATTCTGACTCATGGGCAGGTTGTTTATGCCACGGGTAAACTAAAAGGTACAAAACCACATATATCTTAAAGTGGTAACCAGACATCTTTCCCTGGATTAAAAAAAACCCAAAAGGTTGATACTTTAAGATATAAGTGAAAAACTCTTCCAGAAGGTCTGGCCTCGAGGCTGACCTTGGAGCCCATCCCAGATGTTACACTGGGCCTTCTCACCACGTGGAAGGTGCAGCAGGGGCTCACCTAATCCCTGGTCCTTCCTTCCTTGTCTGGCTGTTGGTCTCTGCGTTTCCATGGGTGTAAAGAGTGAGTCAGACACCAAAAGTTCCCAGGTATTAGGGCTTTCTGATGCTATTAGTTATCTCCCAAACTTTCAGAGGACCTTCTAGGGTGGAAATTCATTTACTGCTTTCAATTTTAGTTTTACAGAGAAGATCTATCTTTCCAAGAATATAAGAGGTCAATTTGAAAATTGGGTGATCTTTTTTTGCCTCATCATTTAATTTACTACTGGATTCATTAGCACTGCCTTTTTTTCTTCTGCCATCTTACTCTTAAAGAGAGACAGAGAGAGGCGGGCTTTGAGTTAAGAAGACCAGGAAGCTTTAGATCATCTAGAATAGATGAAATCATCAAGGTTTGGGGCAGGCAGGGAAGAGACGAACGGCTTCGGGGAATTAACAGTCTCTCCGGAAGCAAAGCTCAAAGCCTCAGCCCCAGAACTGCAGAATTTCCACCAGGCACACAGAGCAAGTTTCCAGGGTTTCAGAAGTCAGATTTTGAAATTTTGTTAATGTAATTAATGCCACTGAATTGCAGCCTTGAAAATGGTTGTGATGGTAAATTTTATGTCATATATATTTTACTGTAAAGAAATCCTACTTTGAGAATTTTAATTTGAACATTTTAATTCAAAGTATTCAAAATCCAGTCAATAGCTCTAAAATGAGATTCCAAAGCGGGAAGCCCTCTGGACCAGGGTCCTCCCATCCCCTCCCCTCCCCCTGCCCCCACCCCCACGCCTGCCTGATGGGACCTGGGACAATCCCAAGGTCTGGGCCTTGTCCCTGATGGCAACATCCTCCCTGGGTTGATCGCATTACAAGTGAACCTGCTAAACAAATGTCCTCCAGACAAAGGAAGTGACCTCAGGTTTGGGGAGGGGACTTCTTTCCTGCAGGCCCTGCCATGCCCGCTAAGCTGATCAGACCTCAGATGCAGTGTCTGGGCTCTGCCCTCCAGCTTCTGAGAGTTCCCTGAATGCCAGGCTTCTTCCCAGCCTCCTGCTCTGCAGTCGAGTGCACGCACCTGCCCGGGGAGGAGGGGTCGGAGACAGCATGGACCATGTCTGTGGACAGCGCGTCCAGCACACTCGTCAGAAACTCGTTCTTTTTGGCACCAGGACAGCCTGAAAAAAATCAAGTATGGACATCTTTTCATATTTCCCAGAACTCAAAGAATACAACAGATTTTTCTCTGTAATGGGAAGAAAGGCTTATGTGGGATTCAGAAACCAGTGTGTTGCTCCTGAGCATATACCCTGAGAAAACCATAATTCAAAAAGAGACATGCACCCCAATGTTCACTGCAGCACTGTTTACAATAGCCGGGACATGGAAGCAACCTAGATGTCCACTGACAGATGAACAGGTAAAGAAGATGTGGTATGTGTGTACAATGAATATACTCGGCCATAAAGAAGAATGAAATCATGCCACCTGCAGCAACATGGATGGACCCAGAGACTATCATACTAACTGAAGTCAGACAGAGAAAGACAAATATCATAAGTGACAGCACTTATATATGGAATCTAAAATATGACACAAATGGACTCATCTATGAAACAGGGACAGACTCATAGACATAGAGAACAGACTTAGGATTACCAAAGGGGAAAGGTGGGGCGGGGGGAATAAATTAAGAGTTTGGGATTAACACATACACACTACTAAATATAACATAGGTAATCAACAAGGATCTACTGCAGAGCACAGGGAACTGCCCTCAAAATTCTGTAATAACCTATATGAGAAAAGAATCTGAGAAATAATAGATATATGTATATGTATAACTGAATCACTTTGCTGTACACCTGAAACTAACACAACACTGTAAATCAACTATATACTCCAATATAAAATAAAAATTAAATAAACTATCAGTGTGTCGGGCGCCCTGTATCAGTGAGCTCATTTGAACACTTGTAAGCACACTTGTAAAATCAACATATATGTTGATTTTAAAACGGTTTCTGTGAATCACAATCTCTAAGATTTATTGAATTATTACTATGTGAGACTAAGAGATTCCCAGGCATTATCATCTCATTGGTCCCAAAGCTACAATCCCAGTAGGTAGCATCACTGCCCCACATTACGTAGGAGGCCCCGGATGCTGGGAAACACCCCAAGCTCACATGGCTGGAGAAGACACGGCCCCAGAGTCCCGTCAAGGGAGCCTGAGTCCGAAGGCAGCGGAGGGCCTTCGAGTAATTCTGTAATTGAGTTTACTGGAAGCTTAACATTCTACAACATACTTTACCTACAAGTTAACTATCCCTAAACTCCCCTCCACCCTCCTCGCCATTTCGGGATAAAGAGATGCAGCTTGGCATGTCTTTCCTGGAGTCTGGGAAGCAGGAGGAACATTCCATGTGGCTCGGATGGTGGCGCTGTGTTACGATGGCCAAGTCGTTCAAAGACCAACGTGTTTATACAGTTAGAGAACTCTGGGTTTCATAAATTTCCTTTTGACACAAGTTTTTGTTATTATTATTCAAGCACATGTTAATTGCCTAGAGCAGGAATCCATTTACACTAGTTTCCACTTCGTTAAATACACATATCAGAAAACAGATGCGAATCCCTAAGGGTCGGGGAAGGGCGAAAATAGAGCTGTGTTATTCCCCTTTTCCCTTTGAAGGCAACTGGAAAGGTAGATTATAATCTATAGGGAAACCCCCAGGACCATTGCAAGAATGTTACTTTTCAAGAAAAAAATAATTATCTCATTAACTATTCCCTGGGGAGGCAATGGCAGACTTGAGGCTGCAGGCGTGTCTGGGACCGTTGGGGACCTCGGGGACTTCCTGCAGCCCTGTCAGTGCCAGCTCTGAGACAGGGCAGCACCCTTTGCCCTTTGTCACAGTAATGAACGCTGAGAGCAGCTCGCCTGACCACCAAGAGGAACAGAGAACAGCAAGCAGGCAGGCAGGGATGTGTCAGGGGGGTGTGCATAACCCTCCCCGGTCCCAGCTGCCCCCGTGAAGTCCCACACCCCGGCTGGCGTCAAGATACCCCGGGAGGGATGTGGTGCAGGTAGGAAACACTCAGCTGTCTGGGAAAAGGCTGAGCTGATGAGAAACTGCTCAGGGCTGAACAGCTGTAAGAAAGCATTATGCCTGTGCTCTGTGCGGTGAGTATGACTTCAGTGGGGACGCACCCCGGTTATTTTTTTGCTGCTAATTTTATCATATCCCCCCAAAGGAGGTAAAGCAACACAAGATTTTTAATTAGAAAGTGATGTATTTGCATCAGGAAACACAAGACTAACAGCACCTGAAAGCTTTAGAAGGCTTTAACACAACAAGCAGTTAAATTTAATCGACTTCTAAACCAAGAAATATTAAATCAATCCTGCTATAGCATGTTTCTAACGTGGTATAAATTACAGACTGTGAAGCGCACAGATCTTTCTGCTAAGGATTATATTTCGCAGTTGAGAGCTACTTTAGTCCAACAAAAGAATACTTTTCATATCTATTTGCAAAGACACTGAACTTCACTTAAGTAAAGGAAAGAGAAAAACGGTTTAGGCTCAGAGAGGCAGAGCTGCTGCATCCTGAGACCAGCCTCCAGGTGATTTCCGCCCCGTGCTTTGTGCACACACGAAGTCGACTTGCTGATGGGAAAGCCCGCTCGGAGTGAACACTTGTTGGGACCCAGGCGGAGGTCTGGGGTCCGGGGGTGAGCAATCTTCCCAGATCCGTCAGATCCCGGTTCTCGGGGCCGAGGTCCTCACCTGGCTTGACTGGAGATGGAGATGGAGGGTGACCTCGCACGGTGAGAAGTGTGGTTCCTGATTTTCAGGACAACCACTCATGAAATAGCAACAGCAGTGCCATTTCCAAATAAGTGCGTGGATACACGGGGATGGGGTAGCACCCACAGCGACGCGCACTCCGGGAAGACAGTCCCTGCGTGTCCAGGGTCGGGCGGGGTCGAAGGCCGACCAGACCGAGGACAGAGAGGTGAAAGGGCCTCGGCCTTCGCTCACTATCTGTATCCTGAGAGGATATCCTTCCTCATGGGGACACGAGAGCCCCAGGCTTGCTCACCCCGGTACAGTGTTTGTAAAAGTGAGAAGAAATCAGAATGAAAATTTAGCACATTATTAAGAAGTGAATTTTCATTATATGAGAAATGACATAAGTACCATGAAATCCAAATTTCACCACCGTGAAATGGACCAGGCCTCGAAAAGGAACAACAGGGCTGGCGGTGAAAGGGAGGCACCCCCCAAACCGCCGGGCTCACTGCAAAGCACAGAGCAGCGCTCAGCTCCCCCACAGTCGCTCCCTCGGGCCACGGTGACGACCGCGGAGATCTGGGTCCTGCCCGCAGACCAGGCTTGTGGCCACGCAACCTCCCGTGTCCTGGGCTCAGCTCATCGAGTTGTCCCCCCGGGGACATCAAGCGCCCAGGGACCTCAGACCTCCTCCTAGCAGCTCACCTCCCCTTCTGCCTGCACGGCCTCCGTGTGGCCAGAAGCACCCATAAATCTTGTGTCCTTGAAACCACAGCCTGCAGGCTCCGTGACAGGACACCTAGTCACTGTTTATTTGTGTCCACCCACAAGCTTGTCCCCTGCGGGAGCGGAGTAGAGCTCAGAAGGCTTGGGTCAGGGGAGACACAGGGCAGGGACGGCCCCGTGCCAGGAACTTCCATGGAGAACTGACAGCCAGTTAAAGAAACATTTGTAGAGAGAGGAAACCAGACTGTCCTTTTCAAAGCTAGAAGCAGAATGACTGCAACCATTTATTTACAAATCTGAGGCAAAATAAAACAGCCAGCTTGTGGTGAAGATGCTTAGCTGATTTCATTTATCTGTGGAATCCAAGGAAAATACTCGGCATCCTGTTGCATTTCTGTGCAAACACTTGGGCTCTGATCCTGGTTTGTTCCCCAGTAAGCTGGCGGCCCCGTCCCAGGGCAGCCCCCCACCCGCCTGTCCCCATCCTCAACCCCGGCTGCTTGTTAGCGATGAGCCGACTGGCTGCTGGCTCCCGAGATGCCAGGCGCCACTCGGCCCCAGGGAAACTGGGTCATATGTGAGGCCTTAAAAAATTATTTTACTCGATATCTCTTAAAATGAATGTGCTCTACACTATCTACAAAACATCCTTATTTAAAAAAAAACAAAAGTTTTTGGTATAGAAATGACTGATTTCAGCAAATTTACTTATACAGTTTCGTCTTTTCCCTTTTTCTTTGAAGTACAGATTGAAACATTTTCAGGACCTGCTACCTGGACCGCATCATGAAACCCCACTCCATACGGTAACTAGTGAGCACTCAGGATCACCCGCTAAAGGAAACCCGACACCAGAGGAAGGGAAGTCGGAGGGTGGCAATGTCCTCTGCAAGTACCAAGAGAAGGCATGAAACGGTGGCAACCCGTAGTTTTGCACCCAGGTTAGCCAACATCGGTCCCTAACTGTAGTCTGAGCATCACCCAGCAGGTGAGGTCTGTGGGCTGCTGGGCAGGGAAACTGGGAGGGGGCGGTCCCACTAGATGACCAGGTGACCGGATGGGATGAAAAGTGTCACAGGACAATGACACTAATTAATCTAGCTTTCAAGCATCTAACAGTGAGCAGCTTAAAATCTTCATCTGGCTGGTTTATTATTTCAAATGTCTAGAAAACTAGCGTAGGTGAGAAATAAAATGAAATGGAAACAAAAATCACACCCTTCTCTGATTTTTTTTCATATCTGTCTGAGGAATTGAGTGTGTGTGTGTGTGTGTGTGTGTCTGCATTATACCTGCACACATTAACTCCATTATAATTACCTACTTTTCTGTTTATAGGTTTAGCTCCTCAAATTTGGAAGTCAACCAATGGGGAACAAATTTCTCTAAATTTTTATCAGGTATGTGTCACGTCTGTCAAAGAACTCTGGCATATGGCATCTTAGGATTCCCTGTGACGAGGCAGTAGGGAGACACATGGATGGGGGAGGTAGGGATACAGGAGGTGAGATGCAGGAGGTGAGATGCAGGCATCCCTTCTCCCTTGGCCCATGGCTGCCACAACAGGGCTGAGCAGAAGCCTGGAAGTGTTGTATTTTTCTGGATTTGGTCAGAACTTTAATGGAGGAACTGGACATTCCCAAAGGCCTGTATAGTGCCTTCAGTGAAAAAAACCAGAGAGAAGAACTTGGGCAGATAGAAAATTCTCCTTGCAACACAAAATCCCTGAAGATCAAAGTTTTATGGTAATAAAGCCAGGATTTAAAACACACACATAAGGCTTGTCTTTTCCCCAAAGTTTTAAGAATGTATCATAGAAATTTTCAGGGAAGTCCAGTCTTGTGCAATTTCCCCCAGAGTAATATGAATGCATTTTACCTGTAGGGTGTGGGTCAGAATTGAGACCCACCGTTCGCTGCCTTCAAGGGTTGTGAGAAATGGGAATAAAGTTACGCCCGCTCCTCTAGGAACGTGAAGGAAAGCACTGATGACCGTCTCTTTGCAAATGGGTTAGAGCCGCTCGTGCCTGAAGACTTACAGTCTTAAGGCTGCTATAACTCTACGTGGACTTTAGGCACCAGATTTTAAATCCCTTTATTTAATGTGCAGTATTTTGAACTACATAAAAGCAGCTGGGTGGCGTGTAATTTCTTTCTCAATTACCTTTACCTGAAAGTAAGTGTAAACACAGGATGAACCGCGCTGTGCTCTTTCCCTGTGTGTAACCAGAGGCCTGCAAAGTGCTCCAGGTGCGAACCACGTACCTCCTGGACCCTGAATGTTGCCTGGGTCTGCGCGTGCAGACACAGTGGGTTTGATCCCTGGTGGAAGACTCTCCTCGTGCAGCTGAGGAGGGGAAAGTGAGGCATCAAATAAGACCATCCACGGGGTTGATCATCTCGAGAAACGGGAAATAAAACTGCTGTGACGCTCATCGTCACCGTTTACAGCACAACAATCCAGTGCAGAAGAGAAAGAAAAGCTCTACAGAATCTGCCACAAAGTCAAGGGCATCTGAGACCCAGAGACAAAGGTGCAGAGAGACTCTCTGGCCCAGTAGCACGTGTGACCCCCGCTCTGCTCCGCGGTGGGCTCTGACAGCCCTCAACTGCACAAGCCTGCTCGACCCCGCCGACAGCCCACGAGCACGGCAGCCCTGCGTCTTCCCTCGGCCGAAACGCTGGCCTCCTTCTAAGTCCACATTCTCCTCAATTGAACACTGAGCTCGTGGGTTGTTTCCCAAGCACTGACTTCCCTTAAACACGTACAACACGCCTATCTTGGGCCATGGGGTCCACGCATCCCACCTGGGGCCCCCGGGGTCCACGGAGAAGGTTCCTCGCACCTGGGGTCTGCGCTATTCCACCGACCTGCACCTTCCGGCCCCCATGCTTCCGCCTCAGGACAACCTGCCAAACTGGTGATCACGGCGAGGCTCTGCCAAGGAAGGAGGGGGCAGGGGGAAGGGAGGGAAGGAGGCAATCAGTGGAAGATTGGGGCTCTGGCTGAGCTAGAGAACTGGAACCCCGGGGGGGAGGGCCCTGCGTCACCCTCACTGATCAGGAGTTCAGAGGCTGCCAGGCCGTAGTCGCTGTGCTGGGGCAGAGGGGCACAAACAGGCCAGGGCCCTGCCCTCTCCTGCGGGTGGACGGTGACATCAGACAAATTAACATCTCCCTGCTGAGGACCCGGGCCCTGAAGCGTGGAGCAAGCCCTTCTGAATAGGCAGAAGGAGAAGCTTGCGTACAGGCCCTGGGCTGGGGGCAAGGCGTGCTGGGGGGCTGTGAGGAAGCCAGGGCGCGTGGGGTAAGACGGGGAAGGACAGCGGGAGTGAGAAGTGGGGTCAGGCACCGCGGGGTCCCGGGAGCCACAGAAAGGAGCTGGGACTTGATCTGGAGGGAAATCGCAGCCCTTGGAAGATACGGAGAGGCTGCACCATGTAATTAATGAGTGGCACGGAGCCCACTCTATGGGTTTTCTATGGACAGTGGGGTCCCCGGGAGCCCGGGTTGAGGCTGTGGCCTGTGGTCCAGGGACAAGACTGCTGAGACCAAGGTCAGAGTGGAGCCCAGAGATCTGAGAAGCAGGTTCAGGGGAAATCAGGGGTTGGAGGGGGGCAGCGCTCCAGGGCTGGGGCTACGGCCAGGTCACACAGCCTCCCGAACATGACAAGGACAGAGGACGTTCTCAGCAGAGGGTGCACTTGGATTCAGTCCCCAGATCCGTTCTTATAAAGTTGCTCACGCCGAGCTTCCTACGGGCACGAGTGGAAGATGACGTGTCCTGACACTCTT
>NW_006769874.1:2220075-2237779 GCF_000442215.2 Lipotes vexillifer | reverse complement strand
CTCTTTCCCCGTGAAACATTTTACGTCTCTCCCTTAATTTAATAAGTGCCTTTTTCTTAATTTTTAACTTTGTATGCAGTTAAACGTTTAAAAAAGTTAAACAGAGATAATTAGAAAAGTTTCTTTGGTCACGCTTATTGTAAGATCCATAAAATATCTGTAGCTAATAAAAGGTACATAAAGTGTATCTTCATAAATCCTCCCTGCAACTTGGAATTGTTTGAGTGTCATGGTCAGGATGACGGTGTTAGAACCAGGTGGCCCCTGCACGGCAGGAAAGCACATAGTCAGGACGCCTATTCATCCTTTAAAACGTCTACATGGGAGACAGTGAGTCAAATTCATCCTCAAAAAACGCCCTAGGGCTTCCCTGGTGGCGCAGTGGTTGAGAGTCCGCCTGCCGATGCAGGGGACACGGGTTCGTGCCCCAGTCCGGGAAGATCCCACATGCCGCGGAGCGGATGGGCCCGTGAGCCATGGCCGCTGAGCCTGCGCGTCTGGAGCCTGTGCTCTGCAACGGGAGAGGCCACAACAGTGAGAGGCCCGCGTACCGCAAAAAAAAAAAAAAAACCCCAAAAAAACTCCCTAAAGAAAAGGCACTAAACTTTCCACTCTTAAGATAAAATCAAAATCACTACTCTTATGTATTAACTCTAATTTTTTAAATCTTTTCTATATTTACATATTTTATATACTGTACTTATTTTTTCATATTTTCAACAGTTTTTCATTATTCTAAACAAAGAGGTTTGTAGCCTGAGGTTGTGCTTTGATTACTTAACATTTAGTAATATCGGAGTTGGGTTAAAGTCGATGCCTAAAGGGACCCCAGAAATTATTCGCGTGGAGATGCAGTCGGAGAGAGTCGGGGCTCAGAGAATCCGCCTTCTCATTCACTAAATGCCCTGAGGTTCCCTCAGCTGTGATGTTCGAGACACTATTTGCCTTTGATTTTATTTCTCTCTTGGGTGGGTCATCTGAGTCCAGCATGTGCTCTAGGAATTCGTAATAACTGATAACTGTGAATATTTGTCTCAGAGACAGTGTTTATGTTTCCTGAGTCTCCCTACATTTCTCAAGGACAATATTATGTCCTTCAAACATTAGTTTGATAGCTCCATATTAACCACATGCTGGGTGAAAAGCACCGCTTTCACCCTTAAGGAGCTTATAAAGTAAAATACTGGTGACAAGAGAGGAAGGTTTACGGTGATAAAGTAAGACAGATGTCAGTTTTGTGGGAAGCACAGACTTTCTGGAGGTCTCCTGTCGGCCGAGGAACAGGAAGCATTTGAGGACACGGGTCCATGTCTTAATGAGGTGTTTTGACCAGCAGATAATGTTGGCAGTATTAGGGTTACTTCTGACCATCCCTTCAAGGCTTTCCTGAGTCAGGGGGCTTCCCTCCCTCTCACTGTCACTCAGAGCAAGAAAACAGCTACCTTTGCTTGGATTTTCTCCAGAGCACAACATTTTGAATGTTACCAAACTGACAGTGAAATGCTTAGGTGGCGCATCTTTAAGACCACGGAGAAGGGATAAGCGTGGACTGTCTTCTCTCAGAAGGTTGGGACACCCCGGCCCTTCGGGAAGCCATCCTCACTCTGGTAGATGTGACCTGAGGTTGTACAGGCACCTCCCTCAACACAGCTCTGCAAAACAGAGGACGGAGCCACGAAGAGGAGAGAGCACATCCTCATCCAGAGATGAGGCTCCTGTGGAGACACGGCCGGGTCCACGTGGCGCCAAGGACCCACAGGAGGAGCTCTGCCTGTGCTCGGCGTCCCAGCATCCCTCGGAAAACCGAGGTCACCGTGCCCAAGAATTGCGTGTGTGCATGTGAAACTCGAGAGAGAGCTGTGATGCTGTGCTGTGTATGGAAGCATTGCTTCCCGTTTTTGGACACACGCGTTTGTTTATTCTCTGCCCTGCTGTCCACCAATGGACCAGCAGTGTGGGCGTGTGTTTCTGAGAGGATTTCTGAAATATTTCCCGAGACAATGGACCACCTTCCTGTGGGAGCTGAGCCGGGCTGTCCCTGTAGGGACAGCTGCTAATTACCACGTGTTCTAGGCCTGGGAAAACAGAAACAGCAGCACGGCTCCTGCTCCAGCCCCCGGGAGGACAGCCACGCGGCCGGTGGGCATGCACGCTTGCACTGCCCACAGCACCTGCAGCCGAGGGAGGGGCCACA
Organism: Lipotes vexillifer; assembly: GCF_000442215.2. NCBI lineage: Eukaryota > Metazoa > Chordata > Mammalia > Artiodactyla > Lipotidae > Lipotes > Lipotes vexillifer. Next base: position 2,235,585 of record NW_006769874.1, on the reverse strand, counting down.
CCTGTGCCCCGACCAGCGGGATCTAACCTGGTGTCCAACGGACGGATGAGGAACATCGGATGGAATCTCGGGCTGCATAACCAGACAGAGGCCTGGCCAGGTACAGGTGAGCGGGTCCGGGCGGTGCGGGCAGCTCTCTCCTCTATTCCAGGAGCTCGGCGTGGGAACCCTGGCAGGCGCAGCGCCCCTCACCCCGCAGCCCAGCGTCTGCCTGGTCCGGCCGCGATGAAGGAACAAGCAGGTGGTTTGGGCCCAGCGATGGGACCAGACGTGCGCCCCCAGCACACAGGCTGGAAGAACGGGACTCAGGCTAGGTGTTCAGACACAGGCTGGTTGCTTTCTCTCTGCTTTACACTTCAGTGGAGAAACCTTTCTTTCCAAACTCCTGGTTCATTTACTTTTACTTTTGATAGTTTGCTCTACAATAGAGGCTCTTTCATATCCTTTATGAGGAATCCAGGAAAGAACACGGGCTTAACCACCAGAGAGATGGCTCCAACCACACACCTGTAAAAAGTCATTCACCTCTGTCATCAAAAAATAAGCTTCTGCTCTACGATGTGCTTGTAAATCATACTTTATAGCACCCACGACCTTGACTGGATTTCAAGTGAGGTTGCACTTTACGAAACTTTAAAATATTAAGAGTGAGCAAGTGTTTTCGTGGCCATCCCACAATGGCATGGGTGACCTGCTGCTTCCCTAACTGCCAGCCAGCACGTGAGTCAACGCAGCCCCGAGACGGAGCCCTGGGCTCGGCCGCCGGCGCCCCCGGCGGCGGTGGAGGCCCGGCGCCTGCCCTGTCTTTGCTCTCTCCGCCCTCCCGCCCCCCGCCCCGCTGAGCTGGCCGGTCAGATGCTCCATCCCCGGCAAGCGCTACCGTGGACACAGGAAGGAGATCCCCGTTGGGAGCCACATACCAACAGCAGCGACAAAACTACCTGCCGGTCCCTGATGGACTAGAGAAAACAGGAGGCGGGACAGCACCGTTGACAGCCAGCGACCTCCAGCCAATCTCTGGGGCCGTCTGGGGTTTTAATCACCCAAATGCGTGCCTCAATCACCTCCTCAGAGCCCCAGACACAGAAACAAAGCCAAGGTGATGACAGAGGGGGATTCTTGTGCTGCCGCCGGGGAGGGAAATGGTCCCCGTGAGCCAAGGGCTCTCCACGTGGGCTGGGGCCGCCCCCGCTCACGTTTCCAGGGACCCCGCCCCGGGCATCAAGTAGAACAGGCACCTGGGCCACCTCTGCAAGCTCTGTAATCTCATGATTTGGGGGGAATTTTAAACAGACGTGAGGGACAAGAGGTAGAAATGACACCACCTCTGAGGAAACGCCCTCCTCAGCCTCTGTGCCGATTAATGGCCCTGCAGACTCTGCTCAGCTGAATCAGCGACTGGACTCATCCCAGGAATTTGCTAGAATGTCTGATTCTTAGGAACAAGTCCCAATTTTAGTCAGTTTTCAATGCAAAGGTTATTGTAAACCTTCACAGATAAATACAGTAAGAAATGGCCTCAAGGATTTTTCTTTTTCTTCCCTGAGGAATGGAAGCAGTTATACACTTGGCAGAATTTGGGCAAATCACCGAAGGTGGGGTCTTGCAGAAGCAGAAGGTCTGGCCACATTTTGGAAGCAACAAGTTGATGTTGTTGGTTTTTTTTTTCTCTACGTCTAGACCAGCCACGCAGAGCCAAAAATGGTGAATTCAGTCGACAGTTTGATGAATGAGACGAGAAACTACGGCTGAATCTAAACAAAGAATACTCTATCCTGAAAGTGTCACAACTTCTGAAACATTTCTAGGGCAATGGAGCCAAGCCCTCAGGACCCCAAGGTCTGCCGGGTCCAACTCACGGTAAATGTATACAAACAAGAGCACACAGGAGTCGTTTTCTCTTTTTCAAAAAAAAGTCTGTTTCTTCCTCCTATCGCTTAATCTTTGCCTAAATTTCGAATTCTTCTCTTTGTTTGAGTCACAAATAGAATGATAACAGAACAACACTGCAGACTTCAAAGTCGTTCTGATGTTGTGACCTAAACTATTACAGACCCTACACTTTTCACCAGACTCATTTTCTCGCCCAACCATGCATCGTCCTCCTGGCATCGTGTCAGTGAGGAGATGAGTAGCGTGCGGCTCGGGACCACACTGACTCCAACGTGCCCTCCTGATGGAAATTCTCCACTTTCATCACCAGCCCTGCAGCTCCACAGCCGACCTCTGCTTCATTCCTTTGCACACAGGGTCCTCTGTGCCCACCTACCCCCCCGACCAAAGCCTCCCTCCAGGGCTTTCCTCCCACCATGTCTGCCCAGGACCCTCCAAGCTAGAATCCCCACCCTTCCTCCAAGCTCCCAACAAAAACAAAGAAAGACTGTTACCGTAAAATAGAGCTACTTGAGTACCCCTGCCACAAGAAACACTGAAAAAATATATTTAATTCAGGTCTAACTCAGTGACAGGCACTTTTTAAAGCTATGGTCCAACAATATGGGGTTTTCTGGGGTTGACAAGGTGTGATAGAGCTGGCTTTTGGGAGTGAACACAAAGTCAAAAGAGGTCTGTGCTTATATTTTGTTTCTGTCATAAAATGCATAATAACATCATTCAAAGGCAGCATCGTTTCTCTTGGGACTAAAGTCTGTCGTCCCGTTAGGTGTTCACACGGAAGGTCCCAAAGGGTCCAGGGGTCTTGGCCAGGTGGAATCTGGTGGAGCCGCAAGCTCCTGTCCAGGCAGCCGGGGTAGGGGTGCCGCGGGGAGCAGGACACCCATGCTGGGCCCTGAAACTCACCCGCAACTGAACAGAGCTGATGACCCACCCTCTGGGGTTTGGTGTGGCTGCACCAGAACCATGGGATCACATGTTACGTGGACAAATTCAGCTGAGGTTTCCGGTGAGAGGCAGGCGCCCTGGCACAGACATCGTCCCCGGATCTGTGTGCCCGGGCAGAGCCCACCACGCCCAGGGTTCATTGCCAGATGTCCATTCTATGTAACACTGCTTTCAAATTAGGATACACATTAATTAGTGAGCAAATGTTTGTATTTATTCTCCCGTACCTCCTGGAATGACCTGAAGCAAAAGCCCCGGGCCTGTCTCACCAAAAACTGTCTGTTAAACCAGTGAACATTATATGTAGAAGGTTTGTGCTTTCAAAGCTGCCTTAAAACAGATGAACTCACACCATAACTACCTCCAAAAACAGAGAGAGAGTTTTCACACAAAACACTGATAAAAATGAAGGCTTGCAAAATGAAATGCTGATCGGGAGGGCTGGATGGCCACATGAGGACCAAAGCACCACTGAGAGGGCGGTCCAGGGGATGCAGTGAGCTGAGGGGCTCTTTGCCCTGGAACCCCACCCAGCCCAGAACTCCAAATCCCCACAGGCTTTGCCTCAGCACCACACCTGCTGGCTCTGCCCAGCTTGGCGACATGTCTTCTGAGTGACCTTCTTTACCACCCACGGCCTGGATGCCATCGGAAGAGCTTGGCGACATGTCTTCTGAGTGACCTTCTTTACCACCAACGGCCTGGATGCCATCGGAAGAGCAGGGCAACATCCTTCATGGAGTCTGAGTACCACCTGCACCCCAGGGAAACGGCTCTGAACGCTGGCCTGAAGGCCTTCGCGGGGCTTCTCCCTGGGGCATTGAGGGGACCCCCCCGCCCCGCGGCAGCTCTCTGGGGGCCGCCTTCTGGCTCCAGGGCAACTGCTCTGCCCTCCTCCACTCAGGACCTTCACTTCCCAGCCTTTGGAGGGGGCTGTGCCTCTAAGTCGCTTTCGAGTGAGCATCTGAAAAGCGGACGGCAATGGACCCCTGAGTCAAACATCACATAAAGTCATGTTGGAATAATGCTCACAAACTGACCAAGAGCCACACACACGTTTTCTAACGAGAGGAGGGAACCAGGAGGGAAGCCGACAGCGTTGATGTCTCTACTGTGCCTGGAATTCAAGCAGGGGCCACACACTGAGGCCCAAGACGGCCCCCATCCCTGATGCTGTGTAAGGTGTAAACGGCACAACTGCTGCAAGGAAACTCCCCAAACGATGGGGTGCTCAGAGGTCGACCAGTTTTCAGTCCAGGAGCCTAACCCTTGCGAACCAGCTGCAAATGCTCACCTCCCATTTCAGTTACAGGCCTCTCTGAGAACCATATATTCTGAATACTTGCAAAACGATGATTGCATGTAGATTGGTGCAGCCACTATGGAAACAGTGTGGAGGTTCCTCAAAAACTTAAGAATAGAATGACCATATGATCCAGCAATCCTACTTCTGGGTATTTAGCCAAAGAAAATGAAAACTCTAATTCGAAAAGATACCTGCACCCCAATGTTCAGAGCAGCACTATTTACAATAGCCAAAACATGGAAACAACCTAAATGTCCACCGATGCGTGAATGGATAAAGAAGATGTGGTACACACACACACACACACACACACACACACACACACACACACACACAGGAATATTACGCAGCCATAAAAAAGAATGAAATCTTGCCATTTGCGGCAACATGGATGGAATAGGAAGGTATTATGCTTAGTGAAATAAGTCAGAAAGAGAAAGTCAAATAGCATATAATTTCACTCATATGTGGAATCTAAAAAACAAACAAAAACCGAACAAAATAAATGAACAAACAAAACAAAACAAAAACCAGCACCCAGATACAGAGAACAGGTTACCAGAGGTGAAGGGAGGAAGGAGGGGAGAAACAGGTAAAGGGATCAACTGCGTGGTGACAGATGGAAACTCACTTTTGGTGGGAGCACGAGGTTGTGTAGACAGAAGTAGAAATATAACGTTGAACACGTGAAACTTATATAGCGTTATAATTCAACGGGACCCCCGAATTTGTTTCTTTAATTAAAAAAAAATAAAACCAGGTTATTTTGTGAGAGCTAAGTGTTGGAGATGTCCATTACAGCCTGGGCAGGAGGGGCGGGCTCCTGGGGTCTCCTGCCCACTTGTCAGCCTACAGGGTCCCTGAGAGAAAAGTCCCCGTGAAGGTGGCCAGCAGCTCGTTTCAGCCAACGTGCAGTATTACAGGCACTGAGCCGGTGCTGAGCAAACCTACGACATGGGCTCAGCTCCACCTGCAGGAGCCCTGGAGGGGCGGGTGTGCATCACCCCCTTTTCTCTGATGAGCAGACAGAGACTCAGAAGTGAGCGATTACAGGACACGCTGCTGGAAAGTGGCCGCACCAGGCTCCCCAAATCCACACAGACGAGAGCAGTGTGTCTATGTCCTCTTACCCCTGGTCTACGTCACGGCACGCCTGCACCCATCACTTAACCGAGGACACCGTCCTGGGCTCACCGTCCCGTCATTTCTGAGATGGGGGTGTTTGTCCCAGAAATGAAGAGATAGGGAAACTGTATTTCAAACCTCTGGGGAGGAAGCAAGTCTGGTATAGTTTCTGAAGGTTTCAAATATCAAAAGATTTCATACGTATGCATTTCTCAATGTCCAAGTGATTATCTGAATATAGCAAATTTCCCAAAGTTTATTTTCCAGATCATCCACAGCCCTGCTTGTTCCAGGCAGAAGAAACACAAAGGAAACTATCCAAAGGAAAAGGAGGAAGGTGTTTTCGTTCCACACATTCTTAAGAGAAGAGGGAACGGCATCGGTCTGGTTTCTCACCAGCACTTTGAACGTGAGAGAGAGGGAATGAACTCCTCGCGGTTTGGAGCAGCCTCTGTTCCAAGGGGACGTGCATCCAAATGGACGGGACCTCCCAGGCTTCACCCTTGACCACCTGTTACGTCTCCTCGGAGACAGAGGTCAGTGGACTTGCCTCTGGTTCAAAGGCTTCAGGAACAAGATGTTAAGTCAATGGAATAGCAGTAATCTCTAGGGAGCTTCTTGAGGAAGGGCCGCAAGGTCCTGTCTTTGGTTTTCTCAGTTTCAAAATATCTATGCAATGTCGTGGGTGGAGCAGACTTTCATGCTCTCCTATGGAGCTTGGAACGAGCACATAAATGAGGATAGACTCTAATAGGCTGCAGAGCAGAAGGTGAAAAGTCGTGATTCAAGACGATCGTGGCGGCTGGACGTTGAGCCAATATCAAGATGAAATATAACCAAGAAAGTGGGAGTCCCGCACTTCGATTGTGCAAGTTCAGGATGTACAGTGTTTTACGTAACAGATAATCACTGGTTTTTAACATCCAGCAAGAGACAAATGCCTGGACGATCTGATCTGCTATGCAGCGTGGAAGAACCTTCGGATCCAGCAAGAAACAAAGGGAAAGGGTAAGGAATGAGTGATCGTTTCCATGCTTGGTTTTGGTTTCGTACCTTTAAAAACAATGTCTCACAAATCGGGCTTCCCTGCTGGCGCAGTGGTTGAGAGTCCGCCTGCCGATGCAGGGGACACGGGTTCGTGCCCCGGTCCGGGAAGATCCCACATGCCGCGGAGCGGATGGGCCCGTGAGCCATGGCCGCTGAGCCTGCGCGTCCGGAGCCTGTGCTCCGCAACTGGAGAGGCCACAACGGTGAGAGGCCCACGTACCAAAAAAAAAAAAACAAAAAGACAATGTCTCACAAATAAATTGCCAAGAAATAGAAAAGTTATTGACGTCTGGCATAAGTATATTGTGAAAAATCTGTCCTAGTACTGTGTAAGGCTAGAAACAGATTTTGGAAATTCAAAGGTAACATGTTACGGAAAAACCCAAACAAACTTTCTGGCAGCCCAATAATTACGGACGCACTGGCTATTGGCATGGAATATTAATATGGGATGTTACTGCTTTTGTTCCTGAGTTAAGTCATTAACTATTAACTAACAACCCAGTTAACATTAATCAACTAGGTGTTAAATAGCCTCCTGTCATTTGAAAGATTCAAATGAAGATGTCTTTAAGATTCTGGAATTATTCTATTTCATGCTTATAAAGCATCAAGTCTGGAAATGCTGGATGAGAGGAACGGTGGTCGTTCGTGACCGTTACGATGGGCATCGATCTCCTGCATTTGCAACCCAGGTTCCGTTTTGCTATAACTGGTTAAACAGATACAGCAGCTCTCTCCTCCTGTTCTGTCAGCATCACCCAGACCATAAACAAGTACGCGCCTGACCCAGGAAGCCATGGCTCCAGTGTAGGGTTTCAGGTAAAGGGCAGGATCCTTGAAGAAAAGATGACATATTTGCTTTTCACTTGGATCTACGATCGATGACTGTAACTGGAAATCCTATCCTCATTAGAAAAATATAACGATACGATTCGATGTGAAAACAAAACCAAAGAAACAACATCCACCTCCTCCTGGAATCTAAGCTCTTCCAAACATGCTCTTAGGTTTATTAATCGCATAGTTCTTATTTTTGCTTTATGCACAACTGTTTACTACACCTGAAACGTCTTCCATTCTCTGCCCACTTGTATCTTTCTCATTCTTAATAAATGAGCTCAAAGCCCACTTTCTCCAGGACCACCCACTGCCTAGCCCAGGGGGCATGGACCCTCTTCTGCTCCGACGTCCTGACACCACCAGCAACCTCATACCTCCCGGAACCGAGCTCAGTGCCAGATGCTTTCCACAGGTCATCTCCAAGGCTACAGAGGTCAGTTTTGTTAGCACAGGTTTTTGTCGAGTTTAGGGAATCAGACCAAGCCGTGTATATTTCGTCTTTCTACCCTATAAATCTTTGACAAGGACGGCTATTGAAGGGAAGAGAGCCCTGAGCTGAGGAGGAATAAGACAGTGCAGCTGGCGAGAGATTTACCCGGCTCCCTGACCCAGGGCGCCCTGAGCAGTGAGGTTTCACTGCAGACCAAGCACAGGAGTCCTACCTTCTCGCAGCATAATTATTGTTTCCCAAAAGTCGACCACTGCCGGGTAACTTGCCCGTTTCAAGCAAATGAGTAAAAGCCTTGAAAGGATCAGCAAGTCAGCCGCATAAGCACTGGGAACACCTACTCTTCAGCAGGGCTTTAAAAATTACTTACATCAAACTATGGGAACGACGATGGACATTCAAGCACGTGACACGACACACACGGAAGAAAGCTTCTGGACCTACTTCATCTTCCACGGCTCCACCTACTCATCCGTTCACATGTCCAGCTGCCCACTCAGCAGAGCATCTGTTTAACAAAAGGTCTGAACAATCGACTGACCTTGATGACACTCAGGTGCCCAGGGTTGTAACACAGAGCAGCGCTGTTAACCCTAAAAGGGGGCGTATAGGTAAAGGCATTCCTTCTTGTGGAAAGTCTGGCCGAATGATTTGTGTACCATAAACCAGGCTGGATGAAAACTCCCCAGACAACAAAACACCAATTTAATTATATCCTCAGAAAGCAGAACTCAGGTAGCCCACGCCTCCCAGATCAGCCCAAACCCTCTGAGGACACGATGCCCAGCATCTTATAGCCACCTGAGTGTAGAGGCACTGAGAGCAAGGGATGCTGGGAAGAAAGTGATCCAGGGGCATCTCCAGGTGTCCGGTTCCTGATTGGCTTTTACAGAGGAAGAACCAATAGAAAGCATGTGCGGGTGACCAGAGGGATAGCAGAAAACAGGAAGTGAGGGCTTAAGCTAAGCCTGGGTGAGAGGCTCCCCCCACTGTGCCTGTTCCCTGAGTATGTACGAGATCAGACACTGAGCACACGAAGCTCGAGGGCACAGCCCAGCGAGACGCACGCTGCTCTAGGAACTGAGGACACTCCTTTCACGGCAGCGAGCTGGGCTGTGAGAAGACGTTTACCGTAGAAAAATGGGGAAGAGAAATGGTCCAACGCCCTTCCCCGTCCGCTGGCCCAGGCTGGGACAGACGTCCCTGCACGGGGTTTGTCCTGGGCCCTCGCTGACCTTCACCTCAGTGATGGACCTGCTTCCCTCCCACCCGCACTGATCGGCCACAGGAGGTCAGGAGGCTGCCCTCCCCCAAGAAGCAGGCTGCCCAGTGGTGCAGCCCTGGCTGGACCAGCCACAGTGGGAAAGCAGTGCCCATGAGCCCTGTCGCAGGTTCCAGAGGCATCTGTGACCTGCAGGTGACCCCAGTCGGCCTGAGCCCGTTCGGAGCTCTGCTCGTAGCTCAGTGATCTGTCCGCAAACCCTCTGGAAACCCCACCAAGTAAACACTCAGGGCTGAGGAAACTCAGATGACAAGGAGGAACGTGGCTCGCCATCCTGGGTACACCACGGGTCTCACGTGTTCAGACTCAGACCACTTCTCTAACTATACACTCGATTTCTTTCTGAATATTGAATCTGGGTTTATTATCTTCTACAGATTTTCTGCAGGCCCAGCCCACTCCCGAGACTGTTTAAACAGATTGTCACAAACTGTCACTGACGTGGAGAAACAGACATCCAGTGTCACTCTGGAATGGAATGCTTTGACTCAACGTTTCAATGTGTCTATTTATAGTTTTTCAGGTTCTACGAAGGCAGAAATTGTTTCTACAAGCCAATGTTTTTTCTGGGGAGACGGCCACAGGACAGCTAACTGTCCTCCAGGGGGTCACAGGATCGTGTCGTTCTCTTTCCAAGAACTTCTGTGTCCTCAGCACGACGGTGCCGCGGCCGGAACAGGCCCTGCAACACGCCCCCTCCGGCGTTGGGCTAATCACACCCCGTCTCCGCTGGGGGTACGACGGAGCCTGCTGTGCCCCCCACCCCATTAGAACACAGGCTCTTAGCAGCTGGAGGGTCTTTGAACCTGGACAGGACCAAGAAATTTAAATCTCCCTGCTTCTTTGGATTTGATCACATAGAGCAACCATCAGCGTCACTGGCTTCTGTATGTGCCAGTCGCCTCGTCAGGAAGAAACACGTTTTTCCTTCTCAATGTCCTGCCCACAAATTGTGACACAACCAACCACCCTTGGTGAAGCCTGTCTTCCTTGTGACATCACTGTGGCCTCAGCCTACACTCTGCACGTCTTCAACTTGTAAACGTGCAGATTCAGCAGAGAGCAGTCGTGCTTTCTATGCGCCATGCAGACGCGAGTATTAACTCCAGGAGGACGGCAAAGTACATGCACAGAATAAAGTTAAATTTAATAAATGGGAAGGATATCGACACTGAGACAAAATAAAGGTAAAGAAGACAGTGGAGCATGAGAGTGAAGGTTAATCTCAGAGCGCCTTTGGTGTAGACGGCCCTCGTGTTTGCGGGGAGGGGAAGCCCATCAAAAGAAAAAGCACCAAGTGGATAGAACTGGACAGAGATAAGGGCCACTTCTTGATCCTGAAACAAGAGAGAACCCGTCCTCGTGGCCCTAACTACAGCTGTGCAGGTGGGCTGACAGTACACACACCTGTATCTTGGCAAACGACAGTCTGCAGGGGGCTGTTTTATAAGGTACGTCCAGTGTAGGCCTGGGGCACAGCCCTGAAGTGGACGGAATCACTCAGTAGAGGAGAGGCTGGTGGTCTGTATACACTCACCTCCAGCTAACCCAAAGAGAAGGCGCTACAAGACCAAGAGTGGGGGTCTTGGTGGGGGTCGTCTATGCTTTTCTCAGATTTTGATAAAAATTGAGATCCTCCCAGACACTGGGGGCCTGGAGTGTATCTCTTTCTCTGAAGCTGGTGACATGAGGAGCTGTTGGCCTTGAGAATCACATGAAATAAGAAGCCTAATAATAAGACACCGGATAGAAGGATGTCCCCTTTTTACAGAGATGGCGGGACGGGGTTCTCCTCAAGAAGCAGCTGGGCTCCACTCAAGCACACAGAGAACCGGGCAAGAAGGTCCTGAGTTTCCACAACCATATTTTCAGCCTAACAGATTTTAAGCAGGTGTAGCCAAACGTCTCCTTCAGCCGTCGCCTCCAATGCTAGGAAAGATCCCTGATTCCAAGTGACGTGGCCTCCCCGTGGACCCTCCAAGGTAAGCAGGTTGGAAAACACATGCTTAGGTACCAGATGGAGGTTAAGTTTCTCTGTAGGTTTGCTAACTATACACCAGTAAATGATCACGTTTAGTTGTAGGAGGACTGACCCAGAGCCCGTCTTTGGAGGCAATATTTAGAGAGCAGGGACAGTGTCTTCTATGGCCCAAGAGATGCAAGACTGGTAGAACGCTGCAGCCAACAGAGGTGAGACCCAAGTGGCCGCAGGCATGCTTGTGGGGATATCATGGCTAAGCTCCCCCGTTAACTGTGTCAACACTGACTCTTTACTAGAATACACATAAAAGGGCAGCTGCACCCTACACTTTTCCTGGCCATCTCAAGTAATCTGAGCTTTGTCTGCGGAAATCTTGCACACGTGGCCAACTCTTTCCAAAGAGGAAACACCTCAGGGGCCAGAAGGATTCAGATGGCTCCGTCTCCAGCACCCCGAGCTGCAGTGGCCTTGCCTCCACACCTGAGGCAGAAATGGCGAGTCCGGTCCAGGCCCCTGAGCAGAGCATCGTGCTGTGTGGGGCGGCCTAGACCGAGCCTGCGGTAGGCTCGTATCACCTACGCTTAAGGAGAATAACTGCTTATGGGATTCAGATTCCTTTCTAACCAGTGGCAGGACCTCGCTTCTTTAATGCATCAGGATCTCTCCATGTCATATACTCAGAACTTGACACTGGTCGGGCCGAGAGGCTTCTGCAATCATCAAAGCTGCAGACTGATGATTTTTCGTTTTCTTTGTCAGGCAGCTCTTATCTCAGCAGTTCCCTGGCTCACACGGACTATGAAAGCCAGATCGGTGTCTTCACTGTGGCGTCTGGGAAGGTGTGTGACAGGCTGTAAACACAGACTCACTTCCTCCTTCAGTGGTGAGAAAGCCCAGAGATCTCTGTCTTCTCTGGGCCGCGAGCTGCTTTCCTGACGGCGGGACTGCAGTGGGCGCTCCGCATGCGGCAGGCAGACACGCAAGGTCACGTCCATCTGCCAGGCCCAGGAGTCCTAGATGACCCGCCCCTTGCCCGCCTTTGCTGCGAAGACACCCTCGCAGCGTCCAGAATGAAAATCACACTTTCCAGGGGAGGGCGCACAAAAGCTAATGGCAAACTTAGAACAAGGTAATTGCTTCCTAGGTTTGAACCTATCCTACTTATTCTTGATAGGAGGAAAGCGCATGAAACATAGAACCCCCAAAGCCCAAGGCCGAGATGGAAGAAACAAAGCCTAAGAACACCGGCGTGAGAGCAGGACCGACTTTTAGTCCAAAATCCCACACTGGCTGCGGCCTCGTGCAGACCCTCCCTTCAGAGTGCAGAGTGGGGTCTGTTCCCCAGCTCACCCTCAGCTCCAGCCCCTCAAGTTCTAGTTCCTGTCTCTGTCGGTCTGGTGGGGCCTCCTGAAGAATCCCCTTCTAGTATCATCCCTCCCTACGTGTCCTCATCCTAAGTGCCGTCCCAGACACCTGAGCCAGACCGAGGGGGAACCAGGTCAGACCCCTTTGCGTCTCCCATGGCCAGGGGCCCAGGCATCCGGGGGCCTCCAGGAGCAAACCCTGTGCAGGGACCTCTGGAAGAAAAGCAAGAGCCCTGCTTCACAGATCTAAGGAACAAGGAGGGGTGGAGAGAGATTCCACTCATTTCTATTAATTTTGGTAAATTAAGCCTCATTCAAACTGGACACAGAGGGTGTCTGTGGTGGGTGGGTGTGTCTGTGTGCATATGTGTGTGTCTCTGTCTGTGTTCCACGACAAAGCACAACAACTTTATAACAAGTTTCTTCTGGTTCCTTTAACACTAAATCACAGAGGCGTTCAATACAGTCCACCTTATAATGAGAGCCATACTATAAAGAATTTTGGTCCAATAAGATTCATGTAAATGTGTGTGTGTGTGTGTGTGTGTGTGTGTGTGTAACTCTGATTGGCTTCAACATGATTTCTCTAGCTTAAATAGGTGTCACCTATGTAATTTAGGTATCACTGTGGTGATACCTAAATGATATAGACCTGGTCTATTTAATATCAACATGCTCATCTATAGAGCCCAGAGAAAATAACCCTTCCTCAGAGCTGCAGTGAAGATGAACTGTATTACTGTGTGTAAAGGTTCAAGACCAATACCTTCTAAGTTCTCAATAAATCCTTGCCAGTGCGAATGCTGCCGTGGTTCTCGGTGCTACTGCTGGTTTGTCTTGGGCACTTCTGAAACCGTCAACCACAAACCTGTCAGTGGCTTTTTAAAATAAAAAATGAATTCTCCACATCTCAGGCAACACTGCTGCAGGATATAGTCCACACTCCTTAATGGGTATGGTCTCAATCTCACCGAGCCTCCAGCCTGTCTTCGTTTATTGTACAATGACCTCGGTTTGCAGCATGAGTCTCTACTGGCCTCTTTGGTTTCATATATTTAAAGAATTTCTATAGAAATGCTCTGGATGGTAGAGCTAGAAGATAATCAAAGAGATCATTTCATCCATATTCATTTATGTGAAAATAGAGCGAAGTGACTGTCAGATAGATGCACTATGAATTTAAACTTTCTCCCTAGAGAGGGGCTTCCAAAAAAGATGGCTCTTTCCAGCGTTTGCTAAGGTGACTGCCAGGAAGCTCAGGCACACAGCTCTGCTTGGTCAGAGGTGAAGGGAGCACGTCATGGGCGCTTCCCATGTCACATCCTCACCACTTCCTCGACTATAGGGTATAAAAGCAACCCACTTCTTCCCTAAGGCATTTTGTATCTCAGCTGCTCCTTAGCGGAGAAGACTCTCTGCAGAGTTGTTGACGTGAGAAACAGCATCACGCGGCGGAAAGGGCTTTGGATTAGTGGTGGGAAGACAAGCATAGCAGCCGCTCCGGGACACGGGGCAACCTCCTCACCTCTACTGAGTTAGGTGTTAAGTGGTCAATCAGACATCATGCAGAAGTGGGCTCCAGTCCACTCGTGCATTCTGGGGAAATAGGATGGGCAAAAAGAGTTGGTTCACTCAACAGTAAAGAGTGAGGTCAACAAATGACATGGCACAACTAGGAAAAAGGGAGGGTTACTGGGGATGGGGGCATGCACAGCTATCCCTTTGTATTTCTGGTATCTATTTTGCTCCTTTCTTTTCTTCAAAACTTTCTTTCCATTAGAGAAATTACAAAGATAAAATTCCTATTCTGCTGCATTTGAATAAGCAAATTTATCCTTCTGTAAGATAACAAGTGGGGATCATTTAACAGGGCAAAGTATTAAACAAAACCTTGACTTCAACCACACTTTCTAGAGCCTGTCAAAGGGTGCTCCCCAAAGTGCTGTTTCATGACAGACGATGCATGCTTCTCAGGAGATTTTTTAAAAATCAGAAATCTGACACTTCCTGAATTTAAGGAATCTCTGATGACAATACCGTTGTGCATCAATTGTCAGATTCTGAGATGTCTGACTTTGAACAGAGGGAGGTGCCTCAGGTTCTCTGTAAATAAGGACAACATACATCTTAAATAAGTTAATTAATTCAATAAGCAAAAGCACAGAGAAAAGACGGATAAGTGGGATGAGAACTCATAACCCAAAACTCTTCTGCTGGAAATCACTCTTGAACAATTTGTCTTAGGAATTTCTGAAAGTTAATTAACAGCCAAAGAGCAGTCAATTTATCTTTTTCCCTCAGAGGGAGAAACCCTTGATTTTTCTGAAAAATTGTTCTCGATTTGACAAGTCAGAAGAGAGCGAAGAAAGAAATTAAATCATCCTGTCAGTGAAAACATTCTGGAAGTTTCCATGGACTGCTGGTATTCATTATAAACCAGGTTTTGAGAAGTTTCCACCATCATTGGTCACTGGGGAGTGCCCAAGCAGCCCAACGCACAGCTTATGTATTCGAGCCCTGTGGTCTCGGTTGGTCCAATTCAATTCGCAGGGAATTAAGTTATCAGGAAGAATAGAACTCAATTTCTACCATCACTGGGCCATTTTCATTAGTTCTGCCTCTATTCTAAGAGTAATAACCCCAGTGCTCTGGCCAATATCCAACCCGGATAACAGGATTTTGCCTGTCTCCATTCCCTTCAGAATTTCTGCAGGAGTGATTTTTTTAACTCTCACTCCCCAGGACTGTGCAGCGTTGGGGTGACCGCAGACTGCCAAGAGAGTCCTAACCCAAAAAGCGCTATCTAGGGGGCGGGCAAATAGTCCTGACGTTAGCACAAAATCTGGAAAAGAGCTTTTAAGAATGATAACATGACGTTTTCAGATAGAAGGGGGAAACTTTCGTTATGCACCAGTCTCTATTTCCCTGATTTTTCTAACTGTTACAGCGTCGCTGTCTTGTTTAGGAGCATCAGTCCCGGGATCATAAACTGCCATCTTCTCTTCTGGAGGATTGGCACTGGGTTTTGAGGAGCTCTGCGTCCCCCAAAGCGTCTGGCCTTGGGCCAGCTGCTCCATAGGCTTGAGTTTATAAAGAAGGAATCCTAAGTTACAACAGGAAGATAAAACAGAGAAGGTAAGTGCGGTTGCAGGGTTCAGACCAGTTCTGGATTTAAAACACGGGATAACCAGGAGGATAATGGGACCGATGAGAACGATTCAGCAAAGGGCTGGAGTACAGACAGCACGAGGGCAACAGAGGGGGGCTGAACCG
>NW_006769874.1:2213027-2220022 GCF_000442215.2 Lipotes vexillifer | reverse complement strand
CAGAGGGGGGCTGAACCGCTTTGTTCGGTGATGACGAGGGACCAGGGAACACTTTCTTTCGGGCCCGTGTGCCCACCGGGCCTGGGGGGTCTGCAGATCGCGGGCTGTAACCTCGGAGCCCACAGCCTATCCAAGATCAAGGCCAAATCAGGAATGGTTACGTGTGCTGAGAAAAGACTGGGAAAGCAGCGCATTTACAGTGAAGGGAACAAAGATGTAGAAAATGTAAAGAACTTTCCAACAAGGCCGATGGTTATGAAGGGCCAGAGTCACTGAGAGAGAACTGGGCTTCTGGACGCACGCATCCCTTTTCTGGAGCAGACGAGTGGCTGGGCGGAGATGTGGGCTCCACGGTGGGGAGAAGGGGCAAGGGGTGAGGGTGAAGCGCGACGGCCTCATCCAAGCTGCGACTTCATCTGGCAGCGACGGCCGTTACCATCAGGATGCACGCCTGGCCGGCCCGTGCCCCCTAAGAGGCTTCTGCTGTGGATGTGGACGAGGGATCAGAAACCTGCTCAGCGCCTGTCTGGGAACTTGGCTGGAGGGAGTCAGTGCCGCCGGCAACAAAGAGAGAGAATATGAAGTCGAAAACAGCAGGCTGCCCACCAGCTGTGGGCACAGGGCAAGTGCGTAAATTGTTTTCAGTGAATTCGAGTTGTAGATTTCACTTGAAAGAATATGAAGGGAACAGATGGTATCTCCATTCTCCTGCCCCTTTTAAAGCACATTTCTACCTAATACTGAAGACTTCCATGAGTTTAGACTTCTCAGCTCCCCGTGCAGGTAAATCCTAAAGGGTAAGGATGCTCCTCTTGGGTTCATTCAGAAAAATCAAGATATAACCTCAACACTCACTTTCCTCCATTCAGCTAAGCCTTAATAAATGGAGGACGTGCCCAACGCCTTTTTGTAAAAGTCACTTAACATTTTCAGTTGACCTTTATTTTTCTTTCCTCATCATGTTAAGAAAAAAAAAATAGCCTTTGCCTCCTCGACTTGCCTTTGTTTGTTCTTACTTTATTGCGAATGAGTAATTCCCATAAACTCCAAGCCTTCTCCGATTTCTCCTATTCTCTCAAAAATGGAGAAAAATATCAACTGAACTAAATATTCTAATAAAAATCTAAGACTTCTGCCAAGTGTAGTACAATGGTTACGTTTTAGTTCTCTGCTTCTGGATGCCTCCGCACATCCTAGCATCTTATCGACTTTTTTTTTTTTTTTTTTAAAGAAACAGTTAAGTACCAAATAAAGGATTTGTTTCACACATGTCCCCTCGTGTCTGATCAGGCTTTTCCCAGTTCCTTGGGAGTGATTCTCTGTGACATCTGAGACAGAGTCCGCGTCTCAGGACACCCCTGCAGGATATCGCATGTTCCCAAACCCTGGACTCCCCTGGCTTCCCTTCTTCCTGGATTCCTGTCTTATGGATCTTTAGGATGGAAATTACACATGTGCTTTTAACTGAGTTTCTACCTGTAACATCCTGTCCTCAGGGAAACTGGATTTAATGGTCCATTTCTTTGTCGTGCTTTCTACAAAACGCAGTTTTCTTCTAAAGGATTAGTCATCTTATTCAGCTACAGATTTAATAGTTTAAATTTCATATTTAATCATCAAGCTCACCAGTCGAAAAATAAAATAACGGAGCTCAGTCCCTGTCCCAAGCACTGCAGAATAGTCCCTTCCACGCCGGAATCCAACCCACACTTGGACACCGAGTAAACCAGCAATGATGTTTAGCTATAAAGTCATCAGACAGCTCTTAAGAGCAAAACACCGTTTAAAACCCTCTCCTACACACAGCACACCTGTCCTCACCTCCGCGAGGCTTCGTGCTGGGAGACAGGTTCCAGGAAGCCTCTCCAAGCTGGGGGTGTGATGAGCTCACTGCGGGTGCAGAGCACACGGAGGGTCCCCAGCGAGCGTGCTCCCAGCCCAGCTCAAATCATTACTGTCTGTGAAGTCAGTACCTGATCTGACACGGAACCACAGACGCTGACATTTCTACTGGGTGAAATCCTGACATCTCCTATTGTCTTTGAAAGAGCCTCAAAGGCCCAGGCCACCCTGGACGAGAGAAAACACCGGTCCCTAAGTGCCATGCAGTCCTCGGCACAGATGCCAGGTTCAGGGTCTAATTACCTCTGGGAAAGTATCTTCGGGCAACGTAAGGATCATTTTATGCTGCCTCGGGAAATCATAATTAATTCTGAAAACATTTAGAGTTGTGTTAAAATATTGCTTGGAAAATCCGGGTGGTGCTTTGAGGGCTTCTAATGGAATCAAAGACCCTACTGTGCCTGCAATCACTAAGGCCCTGAGAAAAGAGATTTTCATGGCTGTTGACTTCAAAAGGCTCTGTGTGGTGGCTTAACTCTCCCTCGGAGGGGCTTTCAGGTTAGGGAGGGGGCTTTGCCCGCTACTGATTGCTGTGAGGTTCACAGAGCTGCCACCGGAGATGCTATGGGCGGGGCTGTTGAATCAAAATAAATACACGTGGCAGATCTGGGTGCCAGCATGGAGGAGGTTTGTGGGGCAGGAGGCAATTGATGGCTCTGGTTTGGGGAATGAAGCAATAAATTAAGGAGGCCATTTTCTGGTACCAGAAAACCTCAGACACTTTTCACCACCCTCTTGTTGGTCCTGGGGCTACACCACTAACACTCTGAAGCCCCAGAAGGACATCAGAGCTTCCGCCAAAATTGCTGGAGGAAAGAAAGGCTAGGAGTAGCGAATGAGGTTTCTCCCTGTGGACTCGCCTGCTCTCAGAACTCTCTCTACCTGCCCTCCTATCTTTGGGTTCTTCCTTATCGAATGCCTACAAATATTTGATTGTGTTGCACTGTAACTGATAACTAACAAAACCAGTGACTGCTCCATCAGAAGAGATTAAATGAAGCAAAAGGCCAGAGGAGACTGAGAGCCTGTTGATCCTGTTAAAATTGCACCTCAGAATGACGATCAGACAAAAAAAAATGTATTTAAGTGTCAAAGACACAAATCATCTGATCGGTACAAGTTAGAGGAGGTCATAAACTCTAAGCCATAAAGCTTACTTATTTTGACTTTACTTGTAATAAACTCTCCCTCATCAATCTTCCCCACCAGCTCCCTCCAGAACCAGTTCCTCTATGGGGATGGGGGACCCAGGTCTGTGGATGGGCTGCTCTCTGGGCGCCAAGTGCAGGCACATCTCCATCTGCCGTGGCCTCTGCCTACATCTCACCTCTGCAACGGTCACATGTGTGGCCTCCCGTGGCCTTTAGCTGCCACACGTGGGTGTGCAAGCCTCTCCACCAAGGAGAGAGAACAGGGTGGGCTCTCCCTCCTCCTGGTCAGAGAGCACCCTGACGTCAAATCAGCACAATGAACTCTGTCTATCAGGTCACCCTCTCCCCACACAGAAATCCCACTTGTTGAAGACTCACGCTCTGTGCCCTTTAAGTCAGGAAAACCACTAGGTAAATCTAAGTCTACCAGTTATGACTCAATACAGAAGAGCCAGAAAGGCTCAGAATAGGAGAAGAAACCCTGCCTAGTGCCCTTAACTTGCAAACTCCTTCCCAGGCGTCCAGGGCCTCCTGTGTGCCCCTTGCTGTGCTGGCCTGTGGGCGTCCCAGGGCTCAGCCCATCCCTCAGGAGGACCACGTGGCACACAGGGTGGAGCTTGTAACTCAACACCTGCAAAGCAGCATCAGGTATCCTGGATGCAGTGGGAGCACACACGGTTGGCATCAGCCAGGGGTAGCCTCCCCAAGAAGCCGGGTCCTGCAGGGTGCACGGAGGACCGGGGAAGGTGCAGAAGGGGGTGATGAGTAAGATCCTGGCGACAGAGACTCCCCGTAGCCGTGAGGAGCCCTGCAGCTGAGACAAGAGAAGGCGGAAGGGGATGAAGGAAGTGACGGGCAGGCCAGGGAGCAGGGCACATAGGTTGGTTCAAAAGCCACTGAGATTAAGAGATGCCAACGCAAAATGAGGCAGGGCAGGTTTGTAGAGGGAGAAAGTGTGGTCTAATGCCTTGGTATGACAGTCGTATGAGGAAAGTTACAGAAGAAAAGAAGAATCTTTGAGAGCCAAAATCATGACCCATTTCTTAGGAAGCAACCCCTCAGGCTGGGGCTTGATCTGTCCATGGGGTAAAACACTGGCCTCCGAAGACTAAATGCTCATTTTCCCTCAGTTAGTGTGAGCCGGGAAATCCGCGTACTCTCCTACACAGCACGTAAATAAATATCTGGCAGTCAACAAAGCCCCTAAAAAGTGAATTGTGTGTGAGGATATTATCAGTCTGGCTTGAAAAATAAAGGACGCTTATTGGCTGAAACTTAGAAAAACTGCTTAAAATGAAAACCATCCCCTTTTAGAAGAAAATGCATTGGCATGTGACTTAACGAGTGTCTGCCTACCCACCATGGTGCTGTGTTATTCTGGAAATTGTTTTCTCCTCTCCACAAGAGCAGCCTTGATCCAGGAGTTATTTTAAGACCTACTTGTTTTTCCCTAATAAGGATAATTATCTCCAAAAAAGCAAAATGATTAAGTGGTCATGAACGGTACACTCCCAAACATCTACAATTGCGAAACAAGCTGACCTTCACCGAGCTCGTGGAAGATGGTTTTCGTGCCTGGGGACCTGGGCTTCTCTGAAGGTGGGGGAAGCAAAGGGCACCTTTGTGCTCAGCCTAACCAACCTCCTCTCCAACGGGCTGCGGTCTCCGTAGCTCTGAGGTGCACCTCTTCACACGGTTTTCCCTGAAATGCTAGACGAGCAGGAGTGAGGTCACGTGGTACTTCTAAATATCCAGGGTCAGAGCTTCCCAGAAGATGAGTGACCACTGCAGCCTTTAAATCCAGAGTCCCAGCCCAGGGTTCCATGTACTGGATTCCACCATGAACACACATTCCTTCCTAGCCAAGCACACCCACCAAGAGGAGATGGGAGGGGTTGTGCTCTGTCTGTCGTAGCATCTCTAACTAGTGAAGAGCAGAGCTTGACCGAACATTCATTAATGACGTTCACGTTATATGTGCAAAAACCACATGCAGCTCA
Organism: Lipotes vexillifer; assembly: GCF_000442215.2. Classification (NCBI taxonomy): domain Eukaryota; kingdom Metazoa; phylum Chordata; class Mammalia; order Artiodactyla; family Lipotidae; genus Lipotes; species Lipotes vexillifer. The sequence continues at coordinate 2,214,969 of NW_006769874.1, read as the reverse complement.
ATTTAGAAGTAATGCAGTTTTGGATTATAAAGAAAAAAAAAAAAAATTGAGGGAACAGTGGTTGACTTCGCCTTCCAATGCAGGGGGTGCAGGTTCGATCCCTGGTCGGGGAGCTAAGATCCCACATGCCTCGCGGCCAAAAAACCAAAACAGAAAACAGAAGCGATAGTGTAACAAATTCAATAAAGACTTTTAAAATGGTCCACATCAAAAACATCTTAAAAGAAAAAAATCGAAAGTCTTGGAACCTCAGAGACAAAGAACAGATTGCCTGAAGTTTCTGTGGCATTGCTAAGACTAGCTAAAAGGAGCAAACATTCACTGGGGTCTTGCCATGGGCCAAGCATGTGCTAAATTCATTCTTTCCCGTTAAGAAAACTATTGTCCACCGGTGTTAAAACTTGACTGCAGAGGCAAGAGATTGTACCAGACAAGGGAGGGAGAGAGCGCCCTTCTGACTGGAGGACACCATTCGGGGAGCTCCGGGATCCAGAAAGCAGCCTGATTCGTGAACATAAACCCCAGTGACCACGCACACAGAGAGACATCGTGTGATGATCACAGTAATGTCAGAGATTCCTCCACCTGCATCGAAAGGAAGGTGTGGAGAGGGGAAACAGCGGAAGACCCATGACAAATGTCTCCGAACAAGCATGGGACAGCAGAGTGTTTTGGGCATGGCTGTGCTCTGCTCCCCCCACCCCCAGACCAGGTCCTGCCTTCTCTGCTCCCTCTGTGTCCAGTGCCTTCGTTCCAGGTATGGCTGGAGGGATACGGAGGTGGATGGGTGACCCTCTAGGCTTCTCTACCTCTGCTCACAGCAGAGAAACATCTTTACTTTTCGGACTGTAAAACTCTCTTTACCATTGACAGTACAAATCATGCAAGGACCACAGAATTTTTCTAAACAGGAAATTATCCAGACTCTGTGTAAGACCAAGATCCACCACTCGCGCTAGAAGAAAGACGTTAGAGAATGGTTTTCATGGTCTCTGAGGCTGTGGCTACATGCACACAATCTGGAGGCATTTAAAGGAAAAAAAAGAGGATGGAAATGAAGCAAAATAGCAAAACCAGCCTTGCAGCATCCCTCCGATGCCTGTGAAACTGCCATGATGCAGGAGTCATGTCGCTAACTCTGCGATCTCATCAGATAACTGCAACCCGGCGGGGGTCGGCCGGCGCGGGGCTCACGCGACACGACCAAGTTCAACCTCACATAAATTTCTGGCAGACACTGGGTCCAGGCGGGGCTTGAGGTTTAACTGTTGAAATTATCATTTTTGGTGTATCACAAACACTTATGGGCTTTCTGATGAAAGAGAACATCCATAAAACATTTCTGGGAATGTATTTTTAATAATCATAAGGTTAAACTCACTGCTTCTGTTAATTTGAAATCATTCTTTGCAACTAAATTCGCTTGAGATCCTTCCTCATCCTAAATCTGCAAGAAAACTCGAAGTGGCAGCTGGCGCATCCGACCGAACCCGTCGTTCTACTCACCCTGTAGCTGGCGGCCCTTGTACAAATCCCTTGTTTTGGTCGGGTGAGCCCTGGCCGTGTTGTCACATTTCGGCTGTTCGTACCTAGGAGGAGGGGAAGGAAAGAGAAAAGAGCCAGTTAGAGACACTGAGATGGGGGCTGCCTTGCACACCCGTGTGGCTTCCTTGGTCCCCGGGACACGTCGGGCATCTGTTCCTCACGTTACAGTGCTCGGGATGTATGACCTTTGGTGACCTTTGTGGCAATTTAGCATATTCTTCACAGTCAGTAGGAGGAAGCATGACGCACAGGGCTCTGTCCCTCCATCCAGTTTCTGAAACACAACCTTTAGAGTGGCTGCTGAACGCCCCTGCCTAGGACGGGATTTTGATAGGGTTCAGGGTGGGGGGAGGGGCTGAGGAGGGGAAACGCAAGCACAAGCAGTACGTGAGGGCAG
>NW_006769874.1:2196417-2213017 GCF_000442215.2 Lipotes vexillifer | reverse complement strand
GGGCAGGGTCACAGCCCCCGGGAAAGAGTGCAAAGTCTCAGAGAGGGCCTCAGAATTCTAGACTGATACATTACTCAAAGACCAACGAATTCAAAATCTAACTCCTGAAGCTACAAAAGGTTGTCTCAGGGTTCAAAGAATAAAGCGTATGCTCTGAGGGGCTTCCGTGGTGGCGCAGTGGTTGAGAGTCCGTCTGCCGATGCAGGGGACACGGGTTTGTGCCCCGGTCCGGGAGGATCCCACATGCCGCGGAGCGGCTAGGCCCGTGGGCCATGGCCGCTGAGCCTGCACGTCCGGAGTCTGTGCTCCGCAGCGGGAGAGGCCACAACAGTGGGAGGCCCGCGTACAGCACAAAAAAAGGAGTATGTTCTGGGCCCACGGAGTCAACAGGAACAGGGTGGCCCTTGGTATCTGAGCAGGCGGGACCCAGGGTGCCTGCCGGCTACTGCACTTCGGGCAGTGGGCACTTTGGGGATACCAGTATTGACAGTAATTCTGGATGGATCTGCCGGCTGGGCTCCAGATCCAGGCCCAGGTGGACAGCTTGCCCAGCGGAGCCTCCTTCAAGGCTCTTTATAAAGCCCCTTGGGTGGGATACGTGGAGACTCCCAGCACCTGCCCCTCTGGTGGGAGACACAGGGAGATGCACATCACCTGGGGGGAACTGCCCAGTCTTATGGGGACACACCGACAATTCAGTAGCGTGCCTGGCAACTGTGAGAACCTGCCCTTAGGGCTCTTAATGCAGTCTCAGGGGTCAGGAAAGATTCTTGGAAAATGTGAACGACAGTCAGAGCCAGTCGGGGGCGGGCGCAGGAGGGACGGTCAGGTCCAGGGGCTGCTGATTCTCAGGATATGAACAAAGTCCCCTTGAGGCCTCACCCTCTCTCGCTGCCCGTTTCCTTTTCACTCTCTCAGAAAGAGATACGAGATCATGTTTACTTCATAGGGATCATTTCTGATTCTTATTTTTCATTATTTCTTGTTTTCCCACCCTAGAAAATAAAAGAATGAAATTTCTCGCTGAAGGGATCCTTTCTCAGCATCCCTCCCTGGCGCCCGGGGAGCCGGGGCCAGTCTTGGAGGGTCGGGTCCAGCGCGGTTGAAACACAGCCAGGGCACCACGAGCTCCTCCAGCCACTCACATCCTGAATAGCCTCTTTGATACCAGAAAACTTAACACCCCACTCACACAAACTTAATATGCCTTTTTGAAATGTTGTTTTTGAAATTAAAGAGTCCCTGACACACTCCGGCTAACAGTTAAGCTATCACATTTTCACCAAAAGCCATTAACTCATATCCTTTTGAAATGCAGTGGGGTTCAGTGCAGATGGCATTGGAACCACGGTCACAGGAATGAACGGGGGTGAAGGGACCTCTTACCCACCTGGTGTCTCCTCTCCCACCTGGGACTGAGACAGGTAGGTAAGGAGCCAGAAATTCCCTAGGGGAACATTCGGGAAAGAAGCCAGGTAACGGAGAGATGACTAAGAGCTCGCTGTTACTCATGCTTGTTAAATCTGGGGAAACTGAGCATGTGCTTAAGACTGAAAAATCCTCGTTTCAGACTCTAGATCAGCGGCCGTGGGGCTGGGGAGGTTGGAAATGGTACCCATGCTAGAGCTGACACCTTCACAGCCAGCAGCCCGTGAAACGTGAGCTGTGAAAGAACAAGCAAAGTCCCAGCTCCTAACCAAGCAGGTGCAACTAGGGATGGGGCTCCCCGGGAGGCCGAACGGCCCAGCCATCCCTGGGATGTTTGATCTGTGAGAACGTCAGCCATCGGCTGTTCTGTCATGTTAAGAAGTTGGACTGTTAGTATGAACTCTGTGTACAGCCTGTCAAAGGCGTGGAGTCAACACCGGTACCCCCATGTGGTGATAAGAAACCACAAAACTGCCAACCCCATCCTGAATCTTCGAAGCCTCCTGGAAATTAACCTTACTGCGTGATCATCCTGGTTTTGCTCCATATCTGGGCTGTAGGTGTCTCAAGAATCCCAGCACTTAGGTTGATATAAAAATGTATGTTTAAATGACAGCATTCTGCTCCTTGTAAAGAATACTGTGACTTGCGGAAATGACAATCTCAAGAAATGGAATCAGTGCCTTTGAAGATAAAGCCATTTAAATGGTGTTGACATCTGTCAGCATCCTTCCCAACAGTGTTTATTTTAACTTATTTGTATAAGATAAGAAAGCACATCTCTTTATCGTCTGGTTGCCCATCAGATACCAGGTTCTCTGCCAGGGAGAAATTCGATTTCATGCTCACACGGCCAGCAAGCCGCGTGGGCTCCACAGGCTGGGAACGGGGTCCTCGTGCCAGGTCAGAGCAGCCTGCAGCCTGGTGGCAGGTGGACAAACTCTCATTGGCCATCAAGAAAGTGAAAGAGAAATCCCTCCGTTCTGGGCGCTAATGTAGTAGCTGGCGGTTAGCCTGATCCACGCTTAACCCGATAGCTCACGCCAGCTCTCCCCACTATTTATCAGCGACCAGGCTGGAACCTGCCCCCCTCCTCCCAGGTCCTGTCCCACCACGCGTGGCCTGGGCTCCGGCCTGCAGGGGCTCTGAATACCTTGGCCAAGATGTCAGTTTTGACTCAAAAAGGCAGGGAGACCAGCAGATGCATCAGCACGTGGTCCAACTCATGTTTCTACCTGACGACCAGCCCACCTAGAAATTCTGCCCCGTAGCTGCTCTCTGCCTCTGTGCATTTATTGTCCTTGGCACAAGCCTGTAACAAAACGTGTGCTTTGTAACTACCTTTCCTGATGACACAGGAAAGGACTAGCTTATAATGAGAATGCATTTTATATTTATGTCATCTCACTGTTCTTGGATTTTTTAATTATTCTTCCCCATCAGAAAATATAGAGAACGATTGTGGGGGGGGGGACTTGAACTGTCTACCCAAATATAAATCAAAACTATAAAGTATCTCCCTGGAACGGCTTATTTCAGAAAAATCGCAAGAAAATAGCACTTATGCACCAGAAAGTACGTAAAGAATAACGCAGAAGACTTTCTGTGACGTTGCTACTCAATCACAGAAGAAGCAGGGCTAAGTGAGGGCCGGCAAAGCTGGCCAGCATCTCATAAGATATGCCTTAAACTTGATGATTTTCACTGATTTCCCAGTATCCACGTAGAAATCTGTTTAAACCAATTCCATTTTTCTTGCCAGTGATGGGTTTAGCTGTAGTCATATGATCCAATTAAGGCCAATAATCCATGACTTAAGTTGGCTAGGGGACTTTTAGGAAAGGTTGTTTGGTTCCTAAGAAAGAGAGAGATGGGCTGTGTGTCCTCTGAGCATGTCTGAATGAGATGCCCGGATCCCTGAAGCCATCTTGTGACCATGAGGGGAGTCTGTCCAAGGGCGAAGGCAACACACTGAGGATGTCAGAGGAAAGACTTGGGAGACCCTGTGTCCTCAGTGACCAAGTCACTGCATCCACTGAAAGGGAATTTCTTCCGTCTCTGCTCCTCTCCCTTAGATTATATAGTCCCTCCCTGTTTATGCCTATTTGGCAGATTTATCACTAACAGAAGTGAAGAGTTTCCTAATCGATACATCCTCCCTTTTGACCAAAATGTAACTAGATTCTAGCTCTGGGACCTACACTGTCGGGGGGCCACATTCCCCCCTCCGTCTGAACTGCCCCCCGCAGGCATCATCGGCTTGCTCCCCAGATCCTTCTGGACCTGAACCCGACCTCAGCATTTTGGGAGCCCCCGGCCGTCCCGCTGAAGCTGCCCCTCCGTTCGCTATTTCCTGTGTGTCGCCCTCCAGCGCAGCTATCACAAGCCGGCGTATGAACTCATGTTCAGCTTTTCTGCTTCTGCGGTTTGCTCTGTGTCCCTTTCCCGCCATGAGAACATAAGCTCCATGGAGGCACAGGGTTCTGTCCGCTTTGTTCCCTGAATACCCCCAGCCCCTAGAGCGGCACCTGCAACATTGAGGGATTTCAAACATTTAGTGAATAAAAAGTGAACCTCGGGGTGACAGGGAGGGGAGTGTTTCTTGGAGCCTTAAGAGATCGTATCCCTTCTGCGCTAAACTCTGTCACACGTAAAACCTGCTCTGCATGGCCTCGGGGGCCCGGGGTGGGCCCCGTCCATGCCTGGGTGCTGAATGATGGGGCCCAGGGCCCTCCCTGACGGGCGGTAGCCTGGTCAGTGGGTGACATTCTGGCCAGTTAGAGTGAGGGGAGGCCCACCGAGGGTCCATGGGGAAGGCCTTTCTTGCTGTCAGAAAAGCCACATTATGTTGTCACGGCTGTGTGATGCTTCTAGAAGCCAGGATAGGCATCAGGCCAGAGCAAGCTGGTGCGCTGATGAAGATGCAGAGCAGAGGGAACAAAAATGGCTCATGAAAATCACGTCCTTTAACTGCGGAAATAATCGGAGCCTCTATCTCCGAGAGCACTGGGTGCGGTCATGTTTAAGACTGGTGGGCCGTAAGGACAGCTCAGCCTCGATGCACGGAGCCCTGTGGGAAACGTGCGGGTTCTGACATCCCCCTCGCTACTAGCCTCAGTTCTGATGGTGTCGGGGTCATGACAGTCAGCATCGGCGACGATGAACAGAGGAATGAACGAATGAGAGAAAAGTACAGCTCGAGTCTGAGGGGTCTCCTCCCCTGGGTCTAATTTAAGTCTGTTTCTTGAAACTCAAAGAAGATGGAGTCCCTCCCTCCTATACCAAAAAGTAGGGAAAATGAGAACTCGGTGCTCTGTCCCAAAAAGTCTGCACAGAATGAAACCAGGACGGACAGGAGGGAGGAGGGCCTCTTGTGTTTCTCGTCTGACTGCAAGATAAAAATGTTTATAGGTTCCACAGGGACAACGTGATAAAGCTGATCTCAGCATCTGAGCCAGTCTGCGGAGGCCTGGCTCTGACAGCGTGAGGACTTTTGCTGGCCGGAGCTATGAGATGGTTCCTAGCGCCCTTGCAGCTGGGCCTGGGGTCTACAAGCCTGAGTTTGAAGTAATGGAAATGTCATTTCCCAAGAAAGGTTTCTTAGAAAAGATCACTCCCTACATACAGAGGCATTCAGGAATGAGCAAAGCAATTTCTCACACAAAACCCTGGGAAGATTTATGTTCTCTTTATGTTTGAAACAATCTCCTACGACCACCCGCAGAGGGAACCTCAGTCTCTGGCCTGGACACCCCGTCGGGGTCGTCTGTGTGCAGGGCAGGCCAGCTGTCCAGGGCGGCCGGGGCCTGGGGTTCCCATCCCCAAGGGGCCTGGTCTCCCGAACGAGCCAGATGGGGCTCCAGGTGTGGCTGGACTTTCTCATGAGGAAAAGTCAGCTGGTTACCTGTCCTTCCAGCTCCCGGAATCTACATGGGGGCATTTCCCCTTCTACACGCACCATGGTCACCCTTGAGAAATTGGGGCAAGTATCTTAGGAGGCATCAAGGTGCTCATGCCTCAGTGCTGCAGAGGGAAACGGGGCTTAACCTGGATCACACGTGACAGGTAATAGTGTCCTTTACCTGTGAACTACTTTTATACCAAATCTATGAAAAACCAAAGGTCAATTCATATGACCAAGAGCCGCAAAAACATCCTTACTTGTTCACACTATTTCCAGGAACAAATATCAGGTCTTTCCTGGTGCTATTATAAAATGACTTGCAAAAAAAAAAATGACTTCTTTGCTCAGACTCACGCAAAACATGAATGAATGGCTTGGTTTGTATTTCAGACCCTGAGTAACTACTGTTGCCCCTGACCTCAGTACTCTCTTTCTTTTTCAGTGGCAATTTCAGGAGACAGGTATCTCTGGACTACAGAGAGCTGTCCTGGGCAATCGGTTCCTGTGAAATGCAAGGTTCCCTTTGCCAACACCGGGCACAAAAGAAGCTGAGGTGATAGATGAGCCATTTTTCAAACTTCCAGCCTGTGTGACTACAGATAGGAGCAAAATTGCCTAAAAAGTCTGTCTTCACCACCCTCGTGCCATCACTGGCATCGCCAGCTCCTGGTGACGTCAGGGAGATGGGCTCCCGTGGGCACAGGCCTTAATGCCACACTGAGAAGTGGGGTGAGGTCCAGGGCACGGGCATCACATCCGCGGTGGGTGGGAACCATGGGGGCTCTGCGTTCCGGGGTCTCCCGGCCCCACGGAGCCTTACCTGGTGGACGTGCCCGGGATGGGGCGGCCGGTGTCCACAAGGACGCACCAGCAGTAGCCCGTGGAGGGGTGGCACTGCACCGGCTTGTAGAGGCCACCGTGGGCGCACTCGGGGATGACCACGTTGTCGTTCTTGGGCTGTCTGGCCTCCTCCAGGGCCGACTGCTGCTCCTGGTCACATGAGGACACTGCAGCAAGAAGGAGACACGTGTGAGGCCGCGGCGGGTCACCCGGGGAGCCTACGGGGGATGAGACTGAACAGGAAACGGAGGGGCCGGCGAGGAGCGTCAGGGCGGGTGGTCAGCGTCCACAGGTGGATCTGATGCCCCGTGGACCCCCGGAGGCCACAGGTGGGACCCAGGCCCCAGGGACGGCCACGGTCCTCTGCTCTGGGTCCCCGTCAGGGGCCTGGGCCAGCAGGCACGTGGTCCAGTCCCAGCGAGTCCTGGCGGCCCCTCCCGCTGCAGCCCTGATGTGCTGGCACCACTACCCACACACCTCAGGAGGGTCCTGGAAGAGCAGCCCCCCACTCGCCCCGAGGGCTGCCTGAGGCTGAGTCTGGAAATCCCAGCTGCAATATTTCCGAAACAGCCTGTGTTTTTGGAAATTAGTCCAGAAGAAGACGAGGGGCTTTTTTTTAAAAGCTGTGTCCAGGGCTTAGCGCTGAAGCTCATCCACACGAAAACTAAGCGATCACTTAAAAAAATTCCAGGACCGGGTATTTCCATGTATAAAGCCTTATGTCTTTTTATGTTAAGAAATTCAGTTTCTTTTTTGTGTTTGGACACGAGCTTACTTAGATGCACCTTCTGCCCCAAATAGACCGAGAATGCCTTAGAACCATATAAACGAGTCCATGCTACTCAGTGATCCTCAGATGGTAATGAATTTGAGTCAAATAAAGGTAAAGAACACTTTATTGCTCACTAGAGATTCACACGAGCTTTAAAATACAATCCAGAAAACACTGGGCACAGAATATTCCAAATGTTCCTGTTCTGCATCCTTCCAGCCCAAATACATGGCATTAAAAATTCACAGCAGCGAACTAAACCTCCTCCTCACCCATGTTAAAGAATTCCAGGGGCTTCCCTGGTGGCGCAGTGGTTGGCAGTCCGCCTGCCGATGCAGGGGACACGGGTTCGTGCCCCGGTCCGGGAAGATCCCACGTGCCGCGGAGCGGCTGGGCCCGTGAGCCATGGCCGCTGAGCCTGCGCGTCCGAAGCCTGTGCTCCGCAACAGGAGAGGCCACAGCAGTGAGAGGCCTGCGTACCACAAAAAAAAAAAAAAGAATTCCAAATGTGGGCGCTTGTTTCCAGTTTCCACCCTTGGAGTGGGGTTTCTCTGTCTTGGCCTCTGCAGCGAATCAGAGCCATCGCGAACAAACAGCCCGCCACAAGACCTCTCACCCTCGGACCCAGGGCTGTCTCAGAGCAGGCTCTCCCTCACCTGAGCTGTCTTTTGGGATCTAAAGATTCTTTTGTTTTCATATTTCTCCGTAAAAGGGAAAAGAAAACAGACAACATATTGGATGAATATATTTTAAATAAAATCTTTACAGCAATTTCCTGCTTAGAAAGTAATTTTCCACAAATTATGTTTTAGCCTTCTTTGAAACGAACTAACTACAGTTTACAGGGAGGTTATGACTGTAGATGTGACACCACACAGGTGGGGAACCCCCCAAAAGCTGGGAAGGAGTGTGCTTCTGTGTCAATGCCGCTGTGGCTGGTGATGGGGGTATGGTACTTAGGAGTTAGGCACTTGACTCAGGTGACCAGACTGAAGGAGGTTCCCTATGCAGTGTGTCACAGAAACCCTGTTTCATAAAGGTTAGCTCTCATTTTCATTATTTTTCCAGCACTGAAAAAATGCCTGAAAATATATTTTTTAAAAATGCCTGGCATATCACAGGCACTCAATAAATCCGTTTTGAGATAACTCATAGTCATGGCATTAATAGTTACAAAACCACCTAGATTTTCTTTCCCTAGTAATTCCATTTACAATCTGAGGATAGTCACATGGACGTTTAATGCTGTGACGAGTTCATCTACTGACTGTGTTATCAGATGCTGCTATTGTGTGAGCATGGCATCCCTGCACAGGTCCTGGAAGAACACAAAGGTACGGGGCGCCTGGGATTCTCCCCTTGCTCCGACTCAGAAGACACTCACAGTGCTCCCTCCTTGGGTGACCTCAGCCTCCTGACAATGGACGAGGAGGGTGGAAACTGTATTGCTGTGTATCCAGACTGACGTCTTGTAGGATAATCTCAAAGCCCAGGGTGGTTCAAATCTCACAGTCATTCTACATTGTTTAATGAACACGAGAGAAGGAAGAAATGGCCCTTGAACCACGCCATGCGGCTCTGTTCCTAACAGCGAGGGCCCTGGTCCCTGCTACAGAAACAGCCCTGCACCCTCAGCTTCCGCCCCCTTTAGGAAGGAATGTGGTCTGTGAGCATGTGGACCAGGGACCAGGTCCCGAGCCCGCTCCGGGACCCTGAGCTGTCTGAGCTGCCCTCTGCTCTCCGAGGCATCCGTGCAGTTCCATTAAATTCCCTGTGGCTTTCATTTCCAGAAGTGGATCTTTTTTGGGGGGGGTCAGGGCAGTCTGCAAGTTAAGAATTTTAAATAGCAAAGTTATGATTCTAAATCAGCCCAACATCAGGATCGGGCACTTAGTTTCATTCAGTAGTCATACCGTACTGATTGGTGCACTCAACAAATATTGCACCAGGCACTGCTCTGGGTGCTAACAGGATACCCGGGTAGGGGATTTCTAATACACGGTTCATCTCTAATGGTGCTACATTTCTTATAACAGCACCACCCAATTTTTTTTTAATTTCATACTGATTGTTTCCTATAAGTTCTGTACTTTTCTATGCACTCTAGATTTTGCTCAGCAAATAGGCAGATACGTAAATCAAACCGACCCCCTGTGTTACAGGGTTAATTTAAAGAGGCTTTCGCTCCAGCTGTGACTAGGAAACTGGCTTGGAATCAAAATGACAATGACTCACATGTCTTTCTGAAGTGACCAGTTCGTTACTTTAGATCATGGGGGCAAACCTAAGGAGGGTGCAGGCTGAGCTACACGTTTCCAGAGGCAACTGGTTCCTGTCTTTTGAAACCCTCAAAGTAGCTGCTCCGTCTCTAAATGGGGTTCCACATGCAGGCGGCTCAGCTGATGGCGGGGCCTGCTCCAGGGAGCTCTCCTGGAGACACATTGCTTACTTTCCTGTGCACTTGGCCCTTTTTCAGAAGCTTTACTAGTGAACAGAATTTATGGTGTGATTATCTGGGCACAAAATGCGTTCCATGCTCTATCCAAGAACATACTGTATCTATAGAAATAGCTGGAAAATTCTTGAAATGGCCCTTTTGAGGATTTTACATCATATTTGAAGGCTCACCATAAGCAAGGTAGTATTGATTAAGTCAACCACCTCTTAAAATTTGCTGAGAATGTTGTAAAATACGGCAGACATCGTTGCCAAGTCAGAAGAGATTCCGTGTTTGTTTATCTAAACATCCTGGCTGAAGTTAGAACCGTTCACTTATGCAATTTTATTTGGTAAACCTGGCTCCGTGTGGGGAATTCAGTTTCTCTGATGGGAGAAATGCAATTACATTTTAGGGCCACATGGAAGGAAGCAGATCTTCTTTAAACAAATTCATGATGGTCCAAGGGAACAGAGGCTAAAGGGCTGTACCGTCTATCTGTTTAAAAGTCACCCTCCTGAGACAGCTGAGCTCTGCCCCATCCCGCTGGGGCCAAAACGAGATGGCTGAGGGAAAAAGCTCCTGGAGCGGGATTCTCTCCGGCAGAGATGCCCCTGTTCTGTGCAGGATGTTAATCGCACCTGGAAAAGGAGATGAATGGCCAACAAGTCGTATTTCATCGCACTGGAAGCTCACCCAATCACCGAGACACACGGGAACGGGACTCCAAAAAGACAAGTCCCAACCGTGTTTTAGAAAAATGTCAGTGAGATCTCATCACATGGTAGGAAAGAGCACAGAAAAAGGGACTCTTTAGAGAAAGTAAAAATGGAGAGGACCAAACAACGATGGTGGAAATAGGAGAGGGGGAAGGAGGGACGGTTGGAAGGCGCTTGTGAAGTTCTGGTCAGGACTGGCTGAGGGCCAGGTGAAAGCGTGTGTGCCAGTGGAGACGCCTGCAGCTGGCTGATGGCTCAGCATCGCAAAGGGCACCAAAGCTGGAGTTTTACAGTAATTATCTCATGAAAAGTTAGGTTTGAAACCATTCCAAAAGGATGTCCTCCAATGGATAAAAATAAAGTTTGGGATTCTGGAAATAATTCAGCAAGAAAATCAAATAACTAATGCTCACAAAATTCAAATTATACCATCCACTTTCATAGGTTAGATGAAAATATTTACGTTTTCTTTCCTATTCAGACGAGATCAGGCACGTTCAGGGTGGTATGACCGACCATGACTTCTCTCCTATTCAGAAGGGCTTTAACTACATAATTTTCTCTTACACTGAATGTCGAGGAGTTAATGTGTGAAAGACGAAGAGTCGAAAGAGAAAAAAATGAACAGAAGGAGTTTTCATGTGAGGGTCAAAGGAAGGTGAGCCGTGTCGAAAGAAGCTGCTGAATTTGCCCAAGGAAAACCACCCAAAGAGAGTCCCCGTTTGAGGAATACGTTGTGGGCAAAGGAAAAGTTGAGAGATTATTTAGAATTGATGATTGGGCTGAATAATTGGGTTGAATAAAGCCTGAAGCATTTTTATAGGCAGCAATAACAAATCGTATCCATTCTAAAAACGTGGTCTGCAGATTTGGCCGTATTTCAGAAGGATGCCCACTGCAGCTGTCAGTTTTGTGGTCAGCTCTCCTTCTGAAGGGCTTCCCATTAATATTTGGGGTTTTATGGCAGACACAGAAAGCCCTACCCACAAAATGAAAAATTTGGTAACCTGGATGCTATTAATACATTTTATAACTTACACTCACCAAAAGACACTATTAAGAAAGTGAAGAGGCAAGCCCCAGACGGGGAGAAAATGTTCGTAACACACACACCTGACAAAGATTCAGGTTATGTCAATAACCCCTATAAATCAATAAAAATGGCAAATAATCTAATTTAACTTGAGCAAAGATTTGAACTGACAATTCAGAATGAAAGGTATGTGACTGAACAATAAGCAGTGAGAAAACTGCCGGGCGTCCCCAGTCCCCAGGAAAATGCAAAGTAAACCCACAGGAGGTACCTCCGTGGGCCTGCGGGAGGGGCCCTGATCACCCATACCAGAGGCCCCCGAGGCTGGCAACGATGTGGAGCAGTTGGGGACCCTCCTGCGTTCCTCACACAGGTGTGAAGTCTACACCAGGTGTTTACCCAAGAGTAATTAGAACACACATCCACAGAGTGATGAGTGCAGAATGCACACAGCAGCTTTACTCATCACGGCCCCCAAACAGAAACAACTAAAATAGCCATTTACTGGAAAATGCACAGATCGTGGTATATGCATACAATATACAATTGTGCATATAAACTAGAGAATAAATGGGTAACAAATATGACCAACAAGAGTGAATCTACAAACTATTATAATGAGTAAAAAAGGCAGAAACCACGGGCTTCCCTGGTGGCGCAGTGGTTGAGAGTCCGCCTGCCGATGCAGGGGACACGGGTTCGTGCCCCGGTCCGGGAAGATCCCACATGCCGCGGAGCGGCTGGACCCGTGAGCCATGGCCACCTGGCCTGCAGGTCCGGAGCCTGTGCTCCGCAATGGGAGAGGCCACAACAGTGAGGGGCCCCCGTACCGGAAAAAACAACAAAAAAAGGCAGAAACCAGGAGTTATATGGTGCCATCATTCCATTTATACAAAACTCTAGCCCGGGTAAAAGGATCGTCGAGTGATGGAAACCTAAGCGGCAGTGGCCTCCGAGTAGGCCTGGCCCGGGAGAGCCTGAGAGCATCGGCAGTGGTGGAGACCTCCTGTCCTGGGGGACACACACGCTGCAGCCCACCTCACTGTGCAGACATGTTCCCGATAGACAATCGACACCTAAATGACGCTTAAAAAGTTCTCTTAATAAAAATAAAATAGGGATCCTAAGATATGAGAAAATATTGACCACATTTTTTTTTTTTTCTTCTTGCGTTATGCGGGCCTCTCACTGTTGTGGCCTCTCCCATTTGCGGAGCACAGGCTCCGGACGCGCAGGCTCAGTGGCCATGGCTCACGGGCCCAGCCGCTCCGCGGCATGTGGGATCTTCCCGAAACGGGGCACGAACCCGCGTCTCCTGCATCGGCAGGCGGACTCTCAAGCACTGCGCCACCAGGGAAGCCCAATATTGACCACATTTTAATGGGCAATATATTTATTTTCCTTTTTGGTATATCTGAAGATGGACAGTATCTCGGATTCAGTGATAAACCAAATACACGTGCGAGTCCATCGCTGGCTCCCAGGAACAGTACTTAACAAATGCTTAGTCTTTTCTTTCTTCTTGTCCAACAGGATGTGGTGTTCCATTACCCACTAAACAAACACAGCAAGCTTGACGTTACACCAGTAAGGCCAGCTTTGTTCATAATAAGGCTCTTGGTAAATTAGGAGATTGGGATTGACATATACACACCACTACATATAAGACAGATAACCAATAAGGACTTACTGCAGAGCACAGGGAACTCTACTCAATGCTCTGTAATAACCTGTATGGGAAAAGAATCTGAAAAGGAAGGGATATATGTATGTGTATAACTGAGTCACTCTGTGGTACACTTGAAACTAACACAACATTGTAAATCAACTGGACTCCAATGATGATAATAATAGTAATAATAATAAGGCTCTTGAGCCTCTAAGTACTGACTTAATTGGGTAAGGACAGTTTTCACTATGAGAATGTGCAGAATCTGCTCAGGTCCCACGTCCAATGGGCATGAGTCTGCTCTGCAGGAACGTCTAAGCTACGGGCAGTTTTCACATCCAGCCGAATCTGCTGCAGAAATGACCAGGTGAGTCCATCTGTCCCCCCTGCCCTCCTCCCAGCTTTCTGGGTGCAGTCCCCGTGTTCTGCCTCAGTATCCTCTGCTGGCCAGGATCCTGTTGCTCTGGCCACCCTGCTGCACTGCCGGGACCTGTGTGGACTAGTTTGTTTATCTTCGAAGGCCTTGGCCAAGTCCAGTTGCCACGGCAGCCACCCGCTGGACGGCTCGGAAATGCATCGTTTCCCCATCCAACACTCACGGCCATCCGGACGGCGCTCTGCTGGGCCCTCAATCCCCACCCCCTCAGCTTCTCTCACTCGGGATAATTATGTACTGATTTCCAGGAATAAGTGATGACACGTTGGCCCAATCCGTCTTCTCTCCCCATCACCAGGGCTTTTGCGGCTCCCCCACACACACTGGCAGGGTGTCTCCCCTGTCCTGTGACATTGGGCTCAGACGTGGAAACTACATTACTTGAGGGGTGTCTGCAGGCTGGGGCTGGACACCTGTATGCATGTGGGCCACTCTCCTGCCCTTAGGTGTTGCCAGGAGCACGGCATCCTCCAGTCTCCTCACTCAGGCCAGGAGGATGAGAGATGTATGGGACAGACCCAGACCCACATGCAGCCTGGAGCCTCCCAGCAGAGCCCAGCCATGATCAGCAGATGCATGAGAAATGAACACTTGTCACTGATCACAGCTAACATCCTGGGGCTATTTGTTATGAAGCAGTAGCTGTCAGATACAACAGGCATTCTGGTGTCAGCTTCAGAAGGCAAAACTCAGCATCTTCTATTTTCTTTGCATTTCCTTATAGTATTTTCAGAATTCTCTCAAAAACTACACCTAGTTAAACCACCAAATATCTTGCTTCTCCTGGCATTTTGCCACTTGCCCTTATCAGTACACAGCCCCTGCCTTTCACATGCATAAGGTCAATGGCACATTAACATGTGCTTAGCAAATATGGTGGATGAGGGGCTGGCCTTCCCACAAGGAAGCAGGGTTTCAGAGGGAGGGTCCACGGCAAGCGGTGGGCTGCCGGGCAGCAGGGGCCAGAGTGGGGGCTCTGGAGCAGGTAAAGCAATTTCCACAAGCAGCGGAAAGCCTTGTAAGGAGGAGTGCCAGGATCATATTTGTGCCTTAAAACCCTGCTGGCAAAGCTTGCAGACAAAAGACCAGTTCAAGACTGTCTTTAGTCCCTACAAGGGATAACGAGGGCTTAGTCCGAGGCTATCGGACACACATGATAGAAAATAACAAATCCTGGAACGTTAGTAAACGCAGATAGAAATGCACAGGTAACTCGGCACAAGGCAATGACGAGGTACCAAATTAAAGGTGGGACCACCGTTCCCCTGTGGACCAAGGATGCCGTCACCTCCAGAGGCCCTCACGTGGACATGCATACTAACCTCGTCTGGACATTGAATCAACAGGAAGACTCGCACCTTCGCTCTACTTGTCTTAAAATGTATATGACTGCTATTGGGGTTCATAAAGTGGACATTATTTTCTTTAATACAGATACCTAACTGCTGTGTGTGATTATACATTGCTTAGCTGGCGGATACTAAAAGCTTAACTGCTACGTAGAATGGAAGTCTGGGAAGTATTCTGAGGTTTACAAAGGACTTCACATAAAAAAATATTTCGGGGATAAAATAAGAAACAATCTGTCAAGTAGGATTCACTTATAAAAAGCATATGAGGGACTTTCCTGGTGGTCCAGTGGTTGAGACTTCACCTTCCGATGCAGGGGGTGCAGGTTCGATCCTTGGTCAGGGAGCTGGTATCCCGCATGCCTTACAGCCAAAAGGCCAAAGCATGGAACGGGGGCAGTGTTGTAATGAATTCAATAAAGACTTTAAAAATGGTCCACATCAAAAAAATCTTTGCAAAGAAAAAGAAAGCGTAGGAGTTTTACGCACAGCAGAGATTGGAGATTGATACTCGATAACATTTAGTGGGTTCTTATGACTACCTGCTTTTCAGGTATTAATTTGCTTGATCACACCATAATGGAAAAGAATGTATAATACATATATGTATAACTGAATCACTTTGCTATAATTCTGTGAGGTGGGATTATTGTTATCATTTTGCAAGTTCCGTGACTGAATCAGAGAAGGTAAAGACAGAGTGTCAGAGACAGGGTTTAAACTGAGCCATCCTGGCCCCGAAGTCCTGGTCTGAGGCCAGGCCCGCTCTCTTAGAATTGATTACTTAATTTTTACATATGCTGTCTTCATCAGTCATGGAATTGTCTGTGGTTTTCTTTTTAATTGTACAACACAGATGATCAAAGAAGGAAAAAAATAAAGAGTTGCCCCTTTAGAATTTGATTTTCTAGAAATGGCAGAGTGGGTGGGGGGAGACCTTGAAACTTACAGTTTTGCTGGAATATAATTATTCACATGTCCACTTGCAGTAAAATATCAAACTGGGATTCATGGTGCTAAGGCTTTGCGCATAAGTGACACATGTTTACGATCAATTGTATAATTTAATTCCAAAGGAAGAGTTTTTTTGTTTTTTTTGTGGTACGCGTGCTCCTCACTGCTGTGGCCTCTCCCGTTGCGGAGCACAGCCTCCAGACGCGCAGGCTCAGCGGCCATGGCTCACGGGCCCAGCCGCTCTGTGGCACGTGGGATCTTCCCGGGCCGGGGCACGAACCCGTGTCCCCTAGCATCGGCAGGCGGACTCTAAACCACTGCGCCACCAGGGAAGCCCTCCGAAGGAAGAGATTTAAGATTAGCTTTTAAGTCCAGGATTGTTGCCATAACATTTACAGGCATGGTGGGCAGGGAACCCAGCTTTATGCATATTCTCCTTTAATCCTGGTAATAACAGACCAAGGTATACGTATTACCATGTGTATTTTACCAGTGAGGAAACACGGGCTCTGAAAAGTTTTATATCTTACTCAGGATGGCAGAGTCAGGCGAAGCTGGGTGAGAATTCACACCCACACCGAGGCAAACAAGCCACATCTCACACACGGCACCCCTGCCCCTCTGCCCGTGGAAGCCACATACCAGTCCTGTCTAGAAACATCCCCAAGATGGTACAAACAGGTAACACGGGAAGCCCACAGTCAAATGTATATTTCCAAAAAAAAATAAAGATTTGGATGTAATTCACAGATACAGTTTCTTTGGAAAGAAAAGAGTGACCCCGGGTGTCCATTCTAATTGCTTCCTCCCCATGTTTATTCCTGTAGCAACAGACCTAAGTAACTCTTTCCAGCCTGAACCCGAGTCCCAGACCGGGGAGAGAAGCGACCCAGCGCCGTGAGCCCCGGTGAAGACCACCCACCCCAGAAGGACCTCAGAGCCCCTGACAGAGAATGGCCCAAACCACACCCCCTTCCATCCTAACCTCTCTCTGTATCTTCTAGATTGTTTTATCAGTGACAGTCTCACCAACATCACTCTTGAAAACCTGAATCCGGG
>NW_006769874.1:2188813-2196407 GCF_000442215.2 Lipotes vexillifer | reverse complement strand
TATTCCACTCTTTCCTCCGTGTGGACCCTAATTCTCCAGGGTGCTCCCTGGACCCCTGTCCTGTCCCCACCCTCACTGCATTGGCCTCAGCGAGTCTCACCAAGGCCTCCACCACGGGAGCCTCTCCTGCAGCTGCTCAAGGACCCCGAGACCTAGGTCAGCCCTAGCACAGCACCCCTCTCTCTCCAGGACAACAGCTGCCGCGTCCTTTTCTCACTCACAGAGCTGTGAGCAGTCAGCGAGGGGTAAACACATCATTGCACCGAAAGTGTGCTCTAGAAATGTTACCTGTTTTTCCCTTTAAGTTCTGTAGAGTCAGGAGACATGACAAAAGGAAGTTAAGAAAAGCAGTATGATTTTTTTTTTTTTTTTTTTTTTTTTTTTTTTTTTTTTTTCTCTCACTGTTGTGGCCTCTCCCGTTGCAGAGCACAGGCTCCGGGCGCGCAGGCTCAGCGGCCATGGCTCACGGGCCCAGCCGCTCCGCAGCATGTGGGATCCTCCCGGACCGGGGCACGAACCCGTATCCCCCGCATTGGCAGGCGGACTCTCAACCACTGCGCCACCAGGGAAGCCCCAGCAGTATGATTTTATATTTGGATGCCTTACAAAAGAAATCAGAATATTTCCCATTGTCCAGAAAGTCTCACATTAAGACCAGTGGTTTAAGCTAATGCAGCTGATTACAACCTATTTTAAAATACACTGTGTCCACTCAGGCTAATATCCAGAGGTGGCCACATTTCTCCAAACTAGTTTTCTTTGCAAGTAGACAAACAAAAGAGGGTTTTACAAAACCGAGATGAGAAAAAGAAAACACAAAGCAACATTCTGACCCAAACGACATTGCCTCTGGTGCACTGCCCACCCTGGTGTCCTGGACACACTGTGGCCCGGGAAGGATGCCAACCCAGCCTCCAGTACTCACTCACCGAGTGTTCTGGGGGTCTTCCCGTCTACAGGGTGAGGAGAACGGGGCCCATCTGCATCGCCCCTGGGAGTGCTGGATTCAGCAAGGTGCACACAGTCCTGGCACACAGTGCCCCCCCCAAGCGTGGCACCCCTTTCTCCCCGGGGGGGGGCGGGATTGATAAGTAAGGGCCCAGACGACTAGGGCAGCAGAGATGCCTGCTCAGAGGAGGTGACCCTGCAAACAAGCATCTTACTTCAGGATGAGAGGCCCTGTACTGGAAGATCTTTAACCCTCATAACCGGGAAGAAATGACAGGCCAGCTCTTGCGAGTCAGGGTGGAAAATTAAATGACTTTCCTAAGGCCTCACAACAGTTACAGTAGAAGCAAGACACAAGCCAGGTCTCCAGCCCTGAGTCGATGCTACGGAGCCCCAAACAGAGAAAAGACTGATGCAGTGGGGTCAGCCGTGACCATGGCGGGTCTCCCGGGGGGCAACATCGCAGCCCTGGCTCAGCTCTCAGGACACGCAGGAACCAACCCATCACGGGAGGCACCGTGCCGTCACAGCCTCACCTTTGTCTAGCCCCACCTGAAGGCGCCCATACCTGGCCCAGGTCTGAAGCAAGACGCTCTTGGAAAGGAACAGGGCTCCAGGCACCACTGCTGGGATGTGGCTGCCGGACAGCGATGCCCTCACCTCCACCAGCCACTGGGGATCACAGCGAGGCCGGTCCCGCGGGGAAGTGCCTCCCCCAGGACTGCCCACAGCGAGGAATTCTGATATTCTCCAGTTCCTCTCCATCTAATCACTGGACCCGAAATACCCATCCCGAAGGAAACCAGAACCATCAGCCATAATCGGGGTGGGAGGGAAAGACAGAAGGTCATGAGTCCGAGTTCCGGCAAACCCTGGAACTGGGAGCACAGAGACCTCACGCATGATAAGTGCCCTGACCGAACTTCGGCCTTAAGACTTTGCTTTGATGAAATGTGGGCAGAGTTCAATGGGCAAACAGCCATTTGAAACCAACGAGTGTCTCCAAGGACAGGGCGGCGTGGATTCACCTTCCGGGGGGTCTTTCTTCTAAGGAAACCTTCGGAGAGGATGCTTCATGCCCCACATACAGACTGAGCTTCCACGCTTGCTTTTGGAGAAAACTCTGAATCACCTGGATGTCGACGTCTGGGGCTGAGAAGCAAAGTGTTTCGATTAGGGATGTAAGTCCTTGTGTTGTCTGGATGCAAGATGGATGGGTCTTGGGCTGGAGAGGCCTGACCACAAAACTTCTGTCCCCCATCTGCAGTGACACCTCCCCATCTGTCCACCAGCAAGGGGTTCATGCTGTTGTCGAATCTCCACGGAGCTTCGTTTGTCCCTTTATTTCTCAGCCGTCCTGGACGACTCTCTAGAGCTGGGGTTTCCCTCTTTGCTCTGAGGCGTCTGTCCTGTCGGCACTCTGACCGGTGGTCCTCAGAGCACGGCCCCAGGACCCCTTCCCAGGAGGCCCACGAGGTCAGAACTATTTCTATAAATACTGAGGTACCCTTTGTCTTCTCAGGCTCACAAGTGACTCAAGATGACATCTAAGGGAGCGTGTATTAAAAAGTTCTCAGTTTTGATACTAAGCATAAATATTGATAAATATAAACCATGTTTAAAAAGTTCTTTGGGGGCCTCAGTAAGTTCTAGGAGGATAAAGGGAGTCTTAAACCAGAAGGTTTGAGAGCTGCCAACTTAGACCATAAACCTGAATTATTTGAGACTAAGAACCTTGTGCTATACATTCATTTTCTAAGGGAGCACGTAGTAGGCTCTCCTGATGGCGGCAGATCCACATAAGGCCCAGTCTCCACGTCTCCTCCGTCTGCACGCAGCTCTGCCCGTTGGACGGTTGGGGAAAGAAACGTCAGGAAGACGACACCTCGACCCCAAGCAGGCCGGCCGGGGAGGAGCCCGGTCTAGGGCCTGGAGGACCGGCTGCCTCGGCTGTGTGGCCAACAGATGTGGACAGCCCGACTTTGCGCTGGGCAGCTGTGAGAGCCTTGAAATCCGGGAAATCTCATGCTCAGGGATGATCTGACCTCACAGATGAGTGACCGCAAAGAAGAGAGGCCGTCCACCCCGAGGGGTGGGGACACCCGGAGGGGGCATCTGAGGAGCCGCTGAACTGGCCGAGCTGAGTGTCCTCGAAGGAGAACCAGGCAGGGGGGCTGGTCCCAGGCCCGGGGCAGTTTCCTGCAGCTGCCGTGATGGTTTCACACTGTTTGGGGGAGTTTATTTTCAGATGTTTGCAGCTGGCTCAAACGGTTCTGTTCGCGTTTTCTTTCCTCAGTCAAGCCAGACACTTGGCGTACTGCGCCTCCTTCAAGAAGACGCCCACACCTGTGCGGGACTTTCCATCTTCTGCCAAGACACAAAGAGCAAAGGGAGGCTTCCCTGTGTCTCCGAGCGCCTCATCCCGGCTGCTGGCGGGATCCCCACGCCCCGGTCAGGAGGCTCTGTGCCCACCGCTGTGCAGTGAAGGACAAAGTGTACGTCTCCCAGCAGGATGTGAAGAGGATGCCGGACGGAACTCTAAGGAGGGCAGGTCTTACTGAAGTGTGTCGTGCCCATTTCATAATCTGGGCGTTGAGTCCCACAATAACTGTATTAAATGTGCAGCCGTGAGAAGCAGCAGCTGAGTGCAGAGCGGTCCCCGTGACGACGGGCCCTGGGCTCCGGATGGTTCCGGACACCACGCTGCCCGGAGCTTCACCTCATCCCGCTGGTGGCCCTGGTGGCCCAACATTCCCCAGAAGCCCTTCCCTTTACAGGGGGAGGAAATCTGAAGACACATTTTGGCAGAAGGTGTTCAGAGCAGGTCGCCAGCCAAGCCCCAGCCAGCAGCGCGCCTGGTGCCACGTTACCTACTAAGGCCACGTTTGGGCCCAGTTTACGCAGAGGGCCTCCTGCCATCCCACAGCCTGGCTGAGAGCCTGCAGTATCTGCAAGAGTAGAGCCCTCCGGCTGTCGGGACCAAGTGGGGGACAGAGTGTGACCTCCACAGAGGTCAGCAAGGCCAGACCCAGGTCGGCGGTGAAGAGAAAAGCCGCTCTGTCACATGGCACACACGCCGGACACCGGACCTCGGCCCAGATGGCTGCCCGTAAGATTGAAGCAGAAAACTGAGATGCTCCAGATGCCAGCTGACTCTCCAAGGAAAGGTGTGCTCCCCTCCCCCCACCCCCCCCACCCCCGCCACCCCACCCCGTGCAGGCCCTGCTCTGAGCCACCCTTTCCTGGACCTCCTCCAGCCTGCAAGGCCCCGGGCTCCCAGGTTCACGGTGACCTCTGGCCTGTGACACAAGGTCCAGGCTCAGGGCACCTCGTCTTCACACTGTGAGGCCCCACAGACCGGCTCATCTTCCCTCCCTGCCACACCTTCTGTGTCACTGGGGCCCGGACACCCCATGTAACCAACCTTCATCTCCCCACCGACCCCAGCACGGACACTCTCAGCACCAGGCAACCCCCCCAGCATCCTCCACCCGCTTCCTGCCCTCCTTCTGCCGTTCTGGGGGCCAGGCACGCAGCTCACCCCCAAAGTAGGGTATTCAGCCACAGAAACCGTGTCCATGGAGAATAGGGCCATGGAGACACCGGCTGTGCGCTGGCTCGGCTTTCTTTCCCGGGCACTTGGAAAAGATGAAGGGATGAAAAGTGAAAAGAAGAAAACATTTCATAAAATATGCTGCCAAAAATAAATAAATAAAGCAGAAATAAATGCAAAGAAGGATTAGAGATGTTCCCACCAATAATACCTGTCTTCCACTTTCCATCCACAGCAGAGCATTTAAAATACACTTCTTAGTAATTAAAATTATGTTATCTTGAATTCTTCCCAATACCCAAGTTTTCTTTTCAAATATCTCCCAAGTCCCAGGGAGACTTTCTCCCAGGTTCGTGAATGCTCCAAATGTCTTGTCGGAAACAGATGTTATTTCAAGCTCTCGTCTCCCAGAACTTCTTTCAGCACCTCTGTTCAAAGTGGCAGCAATATGGCCCGTGGGCAGAGCCTCGAGCACAGGGAGAGATGCTTCCTTCTGGCTGAGACTGAGGCTGAAGGTCCAGGGCAAAGACCTGGGTCATGGAGACAGAGAAGCAGCCCCCGAGTGAGACCAGCTCTGACAGCTGTCAAGACTCCCCTGGTTGTTCCCAGAGAGACTTGGCCAAGAACCTGCATCTTTTCCATATCTTCCTGTACAACATCTAAACTCTCATTTCTTTGCTTTTAGACCTTATTTCTGGTCTCTATTAATTCTATTTCCAGTCATCGACCCGTCCACAGCCAATTACTGAATATTTTTAAGTCTTAACACTGTTTCAGAGCCATAAATAGACCCACACAAATATAATTAACTGATCTTTGACAAAGGAGCAAGGACATTTCAATGGTATAAGGATAATCTTCTCAACAAATGGTGCTGGAACAACAGGACATCCAAGTGCCAAAATATGAATCTAGATACAGACATCACACCCTTCACAAAAATTAAGTCATAATGGATTATAGGACTAAATGGTGAATGCAAAACTAAAAAACTTCTAGAAGATAGTATAGGAGAAAATCTAGGTGAACTCGGGTTTAGTGATGACTTTTTAGATACAACACCGAGGGCATGACCCATGAAAAAAATAATTGATAAGTTGGACTTTATCAAAATAGAAAACTTATATTCTGCAAAGACACTGTTAATAGAATGAAAAGATAAGCCACTGACAGGAAGAGAATATCTGCAAAACACATGTCTGAAAAAGACTTACATCAAAAATACACAAAGAACATTTAAAATTCAAAAATAAGAAAACAATGCAAGGGAAAAATAGACAGAAGATCTTCACCAAAGAAGACCCACAGATGACAAGTAAGTATGTGAAAAGATACTCAATATAATATGTCACTAGGGGATTTCAAATAGAAGCAATAATGAGCTACCACTACACACCCATTAGGGTGGATGAAATCCAAAAAACAAAAACACCCAAAAACGGACAACACCAAATGCTGGTGAGGATGTACAGCAACAGGAACTCTCACATGTTGCTGATGGGGGTGCAAATGGCACGGCCACTCTGGAAAACAGTGTGGCGGTTTGTTACAAAGCTAAACATACCCTCACCATATGATCCAGCAATCACACTCCTTGGTATTTACCCAAGTGAGTTCCCTGTGTTCGTGGGAACTCTGTGCTTTCTGTAAACCTGAAAGCACTGTAAAAATAAAGTATGTTAAAAATAAAATAAATTAGGCGCTTCCCTGGTGGTGCAGTGGTTGAGAGTCCACCTGCCGATGCAGGCGACACGGGTTCGTGCCCCGGTCCAGGAAGATCCCACATGCCGCGGAGCGGCTGGGCCCGTGAGCCATGGCCGCTGAGCCTGTGCGTCCGGAGCCTGTGCTCCGCGACGGGAGAGGCCACAGCAGTGAGAGGCCCGTGCGCCGCAAAAAAAAATAAAAATAAAAATAAAATAAAATAAAATTAATTAATTAAAATACTGTTCCACATCTGAAAAGATGTGAGCGTGAAATTCTAACAACAGAAACTGACTCCCCCACAGTCTTTGAGCGGCTTCTCACTTATGCCCACAGGACTGGTCCCCGACCTAATCAAGACCCCCAGTCATTCTGGGTTCTCACTACCATCTTATTGGCTCAAAACTCTAAATCTCCACCTTATGTCACATCTAAAATGTTACAAGTCACCATAGGAAATTCACAGGCATTCAGTACTGACTTAAGCATCTATTAGACATCCACTGTGGCCTTACAAATTATAAAAAGGCACAACAAGGAAACAGCAGGCAGTAATTTTTAAACAGAGGCAAGACATGAAACAAGGAGAAATATCCTCAATAATTTATCAACATCTGCTTCAACCCATAAGTTCTCTTCTTCCTGGGCAGTTTGGTCATAACATGTTGTTATTTCAAAAGTTAAAGCAATGGCTTTAGATAAAACAGTCCAGTGATCCTGAGAACACACAATGATTGAAAAACACTTAAAATGTTTTTAAAAACTCTTGAGTTAATGAAAACTTTCTTCCCAAGAAGAATTTTAGAGGAAGTTTTCTTTCTTTTCTTCTCTTTTAGTTTTAAAAACTGACTTCTAAAATGAAGAAAGTACCCATCTTTCTCTTGATGCAGAATCACACCAAAACAGAAAAACAAAGTATTTCCAAGTGTCCAACAAAAGAAAGCATGCCTTTCAGCTGAGGCTAATCTTGGAAAATGTATTTCTCAAGTTAAGTTCCAAAAGTTATGAGCAATAGAAACAGGGGGTTAGAGAGAGTGTTTCTTGGCATTCTTAGTCAAGGGAGCAGCTGTAGATAAAGATGCTGGACCAACCCCCTTGGCTGGTGTGCTGTCCAGGCTTCTCTACACATCTTCCCAACTACTCATCTAATAGGTGTGCGTCCTCCAGCACAACTGAATGTGCCACACACTATGATCTGCAAAATCTGCTACATAAAGTCCACAGGTATACAAAGTAAAGGCAGATCGTCCATTACAAGAGTCTATAAAACCTTACATCTTGCATTTATAATATCCATTACTGCATGAAAATCATGTATTTCTTAAAAACCTGTACAGCTGTGTGAATACTCGGGGTGGTCTTAGAGGGCATAGGGAATATTGGAAACAAACA
>NW_006769874.1:2182378-2188803 GCF_000442215.2 Lipotes vexillifer | reverse complement strand
TTCCTGCTGGCAGAAGTGGCAGACACTGAGGTGGCCTCATAAAATACAGGACATTTTTTCTTAGTTAATATAAAGCTGTACTTGGCTGGTTTTCAAAAAAATAGTAAAAAAGCATCACAATGAAGAATACCCGTTTTGTGCAAATCAAAACCACAATGAGACATCACCTCACACTAGTCAGAATGGCCATCGTTAAAAAATCTGCAAATAACAAATGCTGGAGAGGCTGTGGAGAAAAGGGAGCCCTCCTACACTGTTGGTGGCAATGTAAATCGGTGCAGTCACTGTGGAGAACAGTATGGAGGTTCCTTAGAAAACTAAAAATAGAATTGCCATATGATCCAGCAATCCCACTCCTAGGCATATATCTGGAGAAAACCATAATTCAAAAAGATGAATGCACCTCTATGTTCATAGGAGCACTATTTGGGGACTTCCCGGTGGTCCAGTGGTTAAGACTCTGTGCTTCCAACACAGGGGGCATGGGTTTGATCCCTCATCAGGGAATTAAGATCCCACGTGCCTCACAGTGAGATGAAAAAAAAAAAAAAAGTCATAGCAGTGCTATTCACAATAGCCAAGACATGGAAACAACCTAAATGTCTATCAACAGATGGATGCATAAAGAAGATGTGGTACATATATACAGTGGAATATTACTCAGCCATTAAAAAGAGTGCAATCATGCCATTTGCAGCAACATGGATGGACCTAGAGATGATGATACTAAGTGAAGTAAGTTAGACAAAGAAATATAAATACCATATGATATCACTTATATGTGGACTCTAAAACACAACACAAATGAACTTATCTACGAAACAGAAACAGACTCATAGACATAGAGAACAGACTTGTGGTTGCCAAACTCGTGGCTGCCAAGAGTGGGGGGGAGGGATGGATTGGGAGTTTGGGATTAGCAGATGCAAACTATTACATATAGGATGGATAAACAAGGTCCTACTGTACAGCACAGGGAACTATATTCAGTCTCCTGTGATAAACCATAATGGCAAAGAATATATATATATATGTATAATATGTATAATCATATAATATATATGTATAATATGTATATATATATATGTCTAATCACTTTACTGTATAGCAGAAATTAAACACAACATTGTAAATAACTATACCTCAATAAAAATTTTAAAACAGAAGAATATCCACTTGATATAAGATATTTGTGGCCATTGAAGCAATACTAAGTTTGGAGGAAATTCTCAATTTTGTCTTCAGCCAACATTTGATACATTTGATTGGAATAAATTTCAATCTAGTGAAACATGGAAACTTTTATCAAAGGTTGATGAGAAATTACCCAGATAGCGTTTCATGAGTATTACACTTCTTTAACCAAATACAAAATCATTCCTGTTGTAAGGGGACTTTTCAAGAGAAAGATCCCTGGAGTCTAGGGTGACTGCAGAAAAGAAGGATGCAGAAGGGGGGCTGAAGATGTACATAAAGGGGGCACACCAACAGCCCCTTTACCTCCACTCTGAGCCTTTTTCCTGATAGGTTTTGCTTTCAGTGCAAACATCCAAATCCAAGCACAGTAAAATCATCCTATTCTGTATGTTATGGAATGAACTGTTTTCCTCCAAAATCCACAGGGTAAAGCCCTAACCCTCAATATGCCTGTATTTGGAGACAGGGCTTTTAAGAAGGTGATTAAGGTTAAATGTGGTCATAAAGGTCATGGGACCCGAGTCCTTACAAGAGGAAGCACAGACACCAGGACTGCGAGAGCCCGTCCCCAGCATCCAGAACCAGATCCCCAGCATCCAGAACCAGAAATAAACAGCTCCCCGCCCCCAGTCTGTGGTGTTTTGTTAAGAGCCCTAGCAGGCGAATACATTGTACGAAAACTTGATTTTTTGAAGAAAGCCCAAGGAACCTTTCTCTGCTGAAGATTAGCCCAACAGAGGTTGAAAACAGGGAAGTGTGTTCATTGACAGGCAGGGTTGCCAGACAAAATACAGGATACCAGGTGAAATGAGAATGTCAGAAAAATGAAGAATAGTCTTAGTATAAGTATATCCCATGCAAGTTTTATATTTTTTTCTTTTATAACATTTTCTCCTATCCCTTCCCCACTCAGACCTGCTGTTGATGTAACTGTTAGCCAACTTCACCAGCTGAAAGAAGAACATTCAAGTGAGAGGGAGGACACTTTCCAGCAGGATTAACACCCTCAAAGTTCAGGCTAGTCTATGGAAGAGGATGGTATAAGGGCATATTTTTGCAAAGCAGGAAGACCGCTGGCTTTGGGGGCACGAAGGCCTCTGTGAGGCTCTGTGGGCAGCGGCGGCAGCTCCTTGTCTTACCCAAAAGGGGGTCTCAACTCTGGGCACCAAAGGGAGACCTTGGTTAGGCAACAAAAGCATGAGCAACAAGAGAGAAATAGATAAATTGGATTTCATCAAAATTAAAAACCCTTGTGAGTCAAAGTGCATTATCAAAAAAGTGAAAAGATAACACACAGGATGGAACAAAATACTTGCAAATCATATATTGGATAAGGGATCTGTATCTAGCATACATAAAGTCTAACAACTCCAGAACTAAAGGCAGATAACCAAACAATAAAATGTGCACAGGATTTGAATACACATGTCTCCAAAGAAGATTTACAAGTAAGCACCTGAAAAGGTGCTAAACATCCTTAGTCATCAGGAAAATGCAAGGCAAAACCACAGGGAGACATGACTCCACACTTCCCAGAATGACTGTAATCAAAAATATGGAAAATAACAAGTGCTGGAGAGGATGTGGAGAAATCGGTATCCTTGAGCGTTGCTGATGACAACGCAAAATGGTACATCCTCTTGGGAAAACAGTTTGTCAGCCCCTAAAAATGTTAAATGTCGAGTTACGATGTGACCCAGCAATTCAACTGCTGGGTATGAACCCAAGAGAAAACGTATGTCCACACAAAAACTTGTGTGGGAATGCTCATAGCAGCACTATTCATAATAGCTGACAAGTGGAAACGACCCAAATGTCCCTCAGCTGATGAACAGATAAATAAAATGTGGTCCATACTTACAAGGGAAAGTTATTGAGGCGTAAAAAGGGATGAGGTCCTGATACGCACGCTGCCACATGGATGACCCATATGAGCATAATGGTAAGTGAAAGAAACCAGTCAAAAAGACCCCATATTGTAAGATTCTACATACTTGAAATGAAAGAACAAGTCCATGTACAGAGCCTGAAGCAGATTTGTGGTCACCAAGGGTTGGGGGTTGTCAACGGGGACTGACTGCTAATGAATATGGCGTTTGGGGTTTCTGGAGTGATGAAATGTTCTAAAACTAGGTTGTGGTGATAATGCACAACTCTGTAACTTTACCAAAACTTCTGACTTGTACACTTCAAACTGGTCAATTGTACGCTATGTGAATCCCATCTCAATAAAGCTGCTTAAAGAAAACATACAGCATGGAGCGTGGATGGGCAGAGGTGGGTTAAGAGGTCGCAGAATGGGCGGCCACCTGGAGGCCACCAGAGGCCCTAGAAGGCACTAGGCCTTATGACGAGGTGACCTGGGAAGCTGCTGGAGAACTCTGAATGGAGACGTGGCTCTTGCTTTAAAAGCTCAATGTTGAGAAAGCTGCAGTGGGGAGGAAGACCGAAGCAGAAACACAGATGCGGAGGCCTGGAGACCCTCAGAATCCGAGCCAAGCGAAGCTCAGATGCCTCAGTGAGCCCGGCGCTGCGGGCCTGGAGGGAAGTGGACGATGTGGACACACCTCCAAGGCAGGACAGAATGGAGGTGTGAAAGGAAGGGTCACGTAGCATTGAGGACAACTGATACCTGTGTGGCCTTGGCCTGGTACTCTGATGCCTTCCAGAAACAGTGCTTTGTTTTACATACATGTGTAATTACAAGAAAACACTTAAAGATGGCCAAAACCCTGATAATAGTTAACACGTGTTTGCAGTGGGACTCAGATGTTCACATAAACGAAAATCACCAGAGAAGCTGCTTAAAATGCAGCTTCAGAAGCCCCACCCCAGAGACTCCAGTATTCTGATAGAGGGTGAGATAAGGAATATGCATTTTAATCAGGATTATAGGTCTGGTGGCACAAGTTTCAACAGGCAGCACCGGTGCTGTGGGAAGCACAGGGAACCAGCAAGTACAAAGCAGCACTGAGCTTCCCGGGGCGTGAGCACAGGGCTGGGGAGACGGGACCCAAGCACACACCCATCTGCAGCAAAACGTAAACGTATGTACATAAATAACATGAATACACACTCATAGGTGTGTGTGTGTGTGTGTGTGTGTGTGTGTTTGTGTGTGTAACCATACGAATGATGCAAAAGGAAACATAAACTAACCAGTGAGACATAATCACAGGACCTAATCACGCAGTGAAGCTATGATCATATTTGCTGTTTTCCTAGAGGCTGTATCCAGGGCTCAACCAGCGCCTGACACGCAGAGACCTTGGACAAGAGACCAGCTTCCGGCAGCAGGACGGAGGGAGCGGAGGCGGCAGGTCCAAGGCCAGGCTGGACCTGCAGGAGGGGTCTCTGCCCTCCGTGTGGCTCTCCCTTTCCTGAAACTGATCCACGGAATGAGGCCGCAGAGCCCAGGAGAGAAGGTCCCTGGGTCCCCGCACGACCGCAGAGAGGGGCTCCCCCGGGATGGTCCCCAGAACAAGGGTGGACTTGTGAGCTTCTTGTCTAGACACGGAATTGCAGGTGCATTTCTTCCAACATTTACACCTACCCTTCCTGATAAACCCCGGTGTGTCATTTAGAAACCTATGCCCCCATGATGATCATACAAAGTAAACTGGAACATTAAGCAAATCACCTGGATTTGCTGCTTAGGTAAATTTGTGCACTCTTTTTGTACGCCTGGGATAAGATAGGCTGGTACAAAAGATCTAAGTAGTTTGAGAAACTACTAATATCTTCAGATCTACGTCTTAGTACACAGAACCATCATATTACTTAGATATTCTGTGTTTTGATGCAGATATTTTATTAAATATGTAACTTAAATGAGATCTTTTTTTAACAGGCAGATCCTTGGTCTGCTTTTTCATCTGAAACACAATAGCCTGACGTATGCTGGCTTTAGCCACTAATGTGATTTTCAGGCAAAACCCGAGGAACACTTCCAGACCAGGGCTTATCTGAGACAGAAACTCAGGATGCAGAGGCAAAGAGGAGAAAGATGGTAACTATGAAGACGAACGAAGGTAAGGGAAAAGGTTGCATCTGTTAAAAAACAAAGGTAATTTTTTGATAGAAAATAAGTACCTAATACATGCTTGATCGTATACAGACACTTGCACACATGCACACACCACACCACTCCCAGGACTGAATCAAAATCCTTAACAACTGATTAACGTTTTCCAAACTCTCCGGCCGCACAGCCAGGTCACGTAGGTCCTTGTCACCAGCCGTGCATCATGCTTGGCAAGAGCCGGGCATCAGTCAGCAGTCTAAACGGCGAGGGTGACAAGACAGGGCCCATTGAGAAGAGGCGGCCGTCGGCGGAATAGCCTTCCACTGCCCTTGCGGGCGAGGCAGGAATTCTAGTCTGGGTTTCACCGTGTGAGTCGTTTCCCAAAAGACCCTCCACTGTTTATGAGCCGCATCAATCCCCATTTAGTCTCTAATCCAAATGATGGGAAGACCACAGAAAGAGGATCACAGCGATACCTGGTCTATTAACGTTCTGTTCACACGTGTGAAGAGCAAAGAAGAGACGTCTCATCTGGTTCACACAGCAAAGCACCCCAGCATAGGACACAACCCTACAAACCTCACCGCCACAGAGAAACCTTTCCTCAGCACTGCCAGTCCCATCATACACTTTCTAGAACCTGAATTCTCCAAAGCAGGTATCCAGTAACCTCTGCATTGAACACACACACGCGCGAGTGAGAGAGATTCTCAAGAAATGTCCTCTTGTTATCTGCAAAGCCCAGGCCTGAGCTCGCATGTGAACAAGTGGACATTGAACCCAGTCCTATTTACACACTGGACTCTGATGGCCCCGCTGGACGCCAGGGCTCCCTGGGACACACCCCGATTCCCGTGAGGTCAGCTCACCGTTGCCGTGGAGATGAGGTGCTGAACTGGTGCTCAGAGAGGCTGATCGGGGCTGCCATGCCATGTGGGAGCCCAGCTCAGCCCCTGCCCTTCCCGAGGCCCCGGGGGCTCCGAGCTGTAGCAGCCATAACTCTAGTCAGAAGGAAGCCTGCACTAGACCCAGGGGCTTGGGGAAAGGGATGGCTGGGCCCACAGCAGCTCAGCTCACTGTGTCCCGTGCCACGAGCGGTCCATCTGGCCCCTGCCCTGGTCCCCTATGCTCCTTCCCGCGTGAAGGGGGGCTTCGTGTGCGGCGCCCCTTCTGCCTGCCTGAGAGCGGCTCTGCCCAGGGGCAC
>NW_006769874.1:2180825-2182201 GCF_000442215.2 Lipotes vexillifer | reverse complement strand
GCGGTTCTGCCCAGGGTCACCTCCCATCACGTCCCTTCTGGAGCCACCGCCCTCCCCAGAGGACAGCCTGGCCAGGCGAGAACTGCCAGAACCCATCCAGGTGCTTCTGGGGCGAGGCAGGCTCCTAACCCACCGTCAACAACAGAGGCACCTCGGGAAACTGGAACCAAAGTCACATCACAGCAGGTGGTTGGCTTTGAAAGGGACACGTGTCTGATGTGCAGTCACAGTCCTGGGCTAGACCCCTGCCAGTCACCTGGAGATTTTGAAAGGTGTTCTTACCCACAAGACAGGGAGAAGTGGGTTATATTATGCATTAAATCACAGAGGACTCTGCCTGATGCAAAATAAGCTTTCCACAAATTGTAAGCTATGGCTCTACAAAGTACACTATTTAACATCAGACCTCATTAATTCAACGATGGATTGAATCTCATTTATACAGAGAATAAATAAGTCGAACACCCTTTTTTGTTTTCACACGGTGAGAGTACAGATGTCTGTGTGTATACAGGCTGGTGTGTGTTTTCGAGCAGCTCAGATACAATTTGCTTACTTCCATTACTTTTTTCTGTACTTATGTTGAAATGCTGCATCCTGATTACTTAGCCAGAGTTTGAATACTGAAATCTAAGAATTAAATATGATTGGAATTAAAACTCCCTTTTATAGTTAGGAAACTTGGATAAATTGTCTTGTACATTTTTAGGTAGCTTAATTAATATCGGTGAACAACACACTTTTACAGTACCCGTTTAAAAGGAGCTATTTGATTTATTTTAATATTTTAATCTCTTCAAATGACCAACACTTTATAAGAATGTAGTTGGCATCTTGATGTTTTGTAATGTCATGTTTGAAGAATGGAATAGAAAGGGAAATGAGAAAGTAATGTTTTAAAGCTTAAAAAGGGAGAAAGAAAATATAATTGGTGTTCTTTACCCCCAGGGAATGCAATTTACCATGATTTAAAGCAGAATCAAAAGATAATAATCTTTTGGCAATAATTTTAATATGTGCAATAAAACAAAAATTATCAATCCCGAATAAAATAGAAAAATGTTTCCACTGAGGGGGTCCCATAAAATTGTGGAACATCCTGAGATACAGAACATCTCTTGGATATAAAACAGAGCTATTTTTAATGGTGTAGGGAGGAAAACATATTTTTCTTCCAAGTGGGAGGAGGGTTTCAGAGATGGCAAAACCGGGGCCTCTAGGTTTTCTCCAGCTCACATGCAAAACTTAAAAAGACCGCAAACGAGAAGACCACTAAAGCCAGGGGCTTGTTTATCAGAGCCGGCTGAGCGGCTTGCATGTGCCCTGGGTCTGCAGCCATCCGCAGCGCCTTGGAACTCAGGGCCCGCCTCTGGAAG
>NW_006769874.1:2177475-2180192 GCF_000442215.2 Lipotes vexillifer | reverse complement strand
GGAAGAGCCACAGGCAGAGAGAGAAAGCAGACATGCTCCCCTGACAACTTGGGATTTGAATAAGTAATGAAACAAAATGCCCGATGATGCCCCAGGTTGGCGCTCTTGGTCTTCAGGAAGCACCACCCGCTCTGAAGCCGCTGGGAGCGGGCGCTAGTGCCCCCGGCCAGTGCCCACCTCCTAGCTGGCCAGGCTGGGCCTTGCGGAGGTACCGCAGATGGTGACAGTGGCCTGAGTAGGGTGGGGAAGAACCTCAGCCTTCCCAAACCGCAGACTCCTAAAGCGAATAGACGAGGGGGTTCCCATGCATCACGGCTGAGGCCAACAAGGGTGTTTCCAAGGGGGACTGTCACACAGCACACGTCAAAGGACAACCCACTCCGGGACTTTAGAGCTCACGTTTCCGGGGGCAACCGTTGGAGGTGTGCGGCAAAGCAAGAACGCATCTCTTTCCCCAGAGCAGGGCAGAGACGCCAGCGCGGGACCCACCTTGCACGCTGCCCGCCTGTGGACGCCAGCGAAGCCCTGGGTCCCCGCAGAGCCCTGCACACCTGGTGCACTGCAGTGTCTGCACAGGAGCACAGGGGCCCACTCAGCGGATAAATTATTTATGTGAAATAAACAATGAGACAACAGAGAGCACTCTGTGCTCTCCTGATGGAAAAGATAAACAGAGTCCGCCTGCCCATGCCACGCCCCACGGACCATCATGGGGGCCCCTCCTGCTGGGTGAGCAAGCCGCAGGGTGGAAGGGAACCTCCTTCACTCAAAGTCACCCATCTAAACGTCGCTCTCTGCTACAAAATGCCTTCACGGGAACGTCTGTGCTCGACCGAGAGACTGGGGGCCGTGGCTCGGCCGGTGGACGCGCAGTCGGGACCTGCTGGACGGGTTATGACCCAGCTCATGAAGAGCTAGCGAGCCGGGGAAACGGGCTGCACGGGAGCCTCCGTCCCGTGTCTAGCAGGGATAGCTCCCTGGAACGCGGCCCCTCCACTCCATGAAGGGCTGAGGGAGGAGCCCCCCGCCCTGCCCTGGGGGCCTGCGGGTGTGGACTGCAAGCTCGGGCTCTGTGTGCTGGGTCCCGTCACAAGGGCAGAACTAACCGTGCAAAACGAGCCCGGAGCAGACGGGAGGAGTGGTGCTGAGCATGCGCGCAGAGGGAGGGCGTCGGGGGGCGCGTGCAGGTGGGCACGCACGGGGGGCGAGACGAGGCCGTCTGCGCGCCGGGAGCTGCAGCCCCAGCAGACCCAGCAGTGACCGAGAGTTGAGAACATTTGAAAAGCGAAGTGCGCCTTCCCGGGAGCAGGGATAGGAAATAAGAATGCAGGTAAGACAGTGCGCGGTTTGCTCGGGGAACAGTCTGAGGTCTGAGGACGAGGGCGGGAAGAAGGGTCTTGGGGGGAAATGAGAAAGGGGGCGAGCGGCGGGGTCAGCCTGCAGGACACAAGAGGGTCCGTCTGCATCGCTCGTCCGCAGCCACCGTGGGAAACGCCCTTGTGTCCCCGCTCCTCCAGCTTTCTCTGCCCCGTCCCCTCAGTGTGCTGAAGGATTCGAACTGAAGGTTTAACGGCTGACAATGGCTGTAGGCAGCACAGGTGCATTTTAACAGGGGCCCGGCTGTGTCACCAGGTGAGCACAGACAGCGATGCCGGGCGCCCCCATGTCTCAGTGGGGCAGAAGAGGTGTCGCCTCTCTGAAGGACAGTGGTGAGGATCACGGCCGGGGTCGGGTGGTCAGCTGGCATCGCAGTTCCCATCCTCGGAGACCCTGCCCATGCCGCCTGGGCTTGGCTGAAACCGCCTTCTCCTCTGAGATTCGGGGATGGCAAGTGCAGCAGCCCCACTGGCTTGCTGTGTCGGCGGAGCAGGACAGAGGGGCAACGAGGCATGTGAGGTACCAGCACATCGTAAGCACAAGAAATGTTAGCCGCTCTTACTATTATCACTGTTGTTCCAAGTAACAAAGAAAGTGCATTCTTTAGTATTCTAGATTGGTTTAAAGGAAATCAGGCAGAAATCTAGAAGGTATTTAATGTACCACAGGACAAGAGTATCAGTTTAATAAACAGATATAAATTAATTTGATACAATTAAACAGTGTCACAAAACCTCTTATCTGGTAAAATCTAGTAATCAATTTTTATAACTTCTATAAACGGAATGATAAAGTTGAATATAATAAGATGATTCAAGAACATAAAGAAATAGACACTGTCAATTATATATTAATAGAAAAAAACTGAGTCACGCATTCTTAAGTAAGATGCAATTTTAGGTTTTGGTCACTTAATGTATATTGAATCATATACTGAAAATGATGCTTTGCCTGCATAATGAACCAACAGAAGAATATTTCATTTATATTTACAGTGAACTTCAATGACTAAAAGTCTAGCAGTGAAACTGTCATGGTATGTACATTAGATCAAACTTTTAGTTATTTATGTATTTACTTTTTGTTTCATTTAGTTTGCTTTAGATAAGAACGCAATGATGCCATCAAAGTGGCCGTGGAACACATGGAATAAAGAAACATGTATTGAGTGCCTATCACGAGTAAATTTTCATAGACTCGGATTACTTTGTTTCCTTTACAAGGAGGTCCCTTCTGAAAACGACTATCACTTTATGGTCCAAAGTACATTTGCCCGTATATCCACACGGCCTCCCTCACTACGCGTGGCAATCACACTCCCCATGTTTGGACGTAAGTGA
>NW_006769874.1:2164922-2177368 GCF_000442215.2 Lipotes vexillifer | reverse complement strand
GGGGTGGGGGGGGGGCAGGGGATAGTACTTTTAACTGATATAAAGAAACACCAGAGAAGAGAAGCAAATGCATTCTCAGTTTGGCTTCTTCTATAAATGAACATGAAAGAGTACCAACAAACAAGGTAAATTTTCAAAAACACAGAATAACAAAAAGTCACAACTTATTTATGTTTTGCTAAATAAATGTGTCTACTTATACCAAAGAAGATTATTACTAAAAGTATCTTTTAAAAATAAAAATTAAGTACAAACGAAACTCTTCTGACATTGAAATCTCAGTGACGACGGTGGTCATTACGTAAAATCTGATCGTTTGCCATTTTATCACTAAACTTAATAAAGTAAATACTACATTTAACATCTTACAATACGCACTAGGGCTGACTTTCTTTGGACCCTCAGAAAGAGCATGTATCTGAACAACTGGCATTAAATACAGATGTAACCTCATAATTTCATGCCCCATGTCTACAAGTCAACTCAATGTCACCTTTTTGTGTTCTACACATTTAGGCTGATTTAAATCAAATGACAGTGTAGGGTAACTTACGTAAACTGGCATTTCCTGAAGCATTATTTTCAGTCTCACTAAATACCGCAAGTCTGCACTGTTTTTATTAGTTAATTATAATTGACAGGTCAAGTAAGGCCTGAAAATCTGGTAACAGAAGGTAATGGGTGAAATACAAACGTACTTTGTTCTATGAACTTATACGGAACTAACTCTGTCAAACTCTGAATAGCTTCCTCCAGACAATTAAAACTGCTTTTTAAAACAATGTACATTTCCAATGACATTTTTACAATAATTTTATATTTGTTTCTCAAATTAAGTTTGAGTACTGCCACATTGATGCTCCCCTGGGCATCAGTGAAATCCCCTGAATTTCAAGGTCCCCCAATAAATCTGCAACATTCAATGTTTGAACTAATTTCCCATGTACTAGTCTATATGGTACAGAAGCAAACCGAATTAGGCAACTTTTGGAAATACGGTGACAAGACTGAACAAAACTAACTCGGTTTCTAAAGCTCATAAGAGAAATGTACAGGTTAATGTCTCTATGCAATAGGAAAACTTACCCATAATGATAGTTTCTGAGAAAAAAATGTTAACTATTCTATAATATGTTCTATAACTTACCATATTTAATAAAACACTCAGATTTGAACTGTATTTTGGTGGGCAAGCCATGGCATTATTTGCATGACTCATTGGTAGCCAGGGAAAAAGATGTGCTCTGCATGTAACTTCCAGAAAACAAGACCACTTTCCAGGTCCATTAACAAAGTCACACTGGGCTCCTTTTTACCTGAATTCTTATTGGTTTTGTTCTGTCGACTTTTAACTTGTTCAGTCCAAAGCGTGGGGTATCGTGATGCAATATCTAATGAACCAAAATAAAATGATGATTATTTTAATTCATCATGAAAACACAAAGTCTCTCAATTAAAGATTTCAGCAGGCAGTCTAAAAGCCCCCAAAATCAATAAAATCAGTAAACACACATTGTAGATATTTTTTAAAAATAATAAAATGATTACGTGCATGAAACAAAAGGAAGTGACAACATACATTTTTAAAAACTTTAGCATATGCCTTTTTCTTTCTTTCTTCGTCCAAGAGTATAAATAAAAGTGATATGAGTCCAGACAGGCTCCACTGTAAAGAACAGGTTTTGGCAAAAAGTCCCAAAGTATAGAAACATATCCTAGTGTGGTAAAGATGGATATTCATGTAACACACAGGGTCTTCACTCAGTTGAAAAATTCTATACAAAGTGCAGTATGTAAAGCGTAATTTTTGCCTACAACATTCTGGGAACAGATCTTTGGTAGTAATATTAACAAACGTAACTGAAATATTTACGGTGTGATCAGTATACCACGTGCCCAAGAGCCACACTGAAGCCGACCAGCTGGTCACACGTGCCTTTGGCTTTGTCACATCGGACAAGTTCTCGTCTGTGATATGGGGTTCTGGGGGCTCCGTGGGCTCAAGTAACAGAGTCCATGGCATTTAGTGCCAATAAGCAAAAGTTAGTTATTATGATTATCCTTGTTATTATTATTTTCAAAGCACGATGTCATCCTACCCTTTGATCTTTGATTTATTTATTATGCACACTCCTTACACTCGGTCTTCAAACCTGACCCCCCTTTCGACCCGAGAATTGGTGATACAGTGGCAAATACCTACAACAATGTATTGAAGGCTAAGAGTGGGCAATCCATCCTCCTGGTAACCACAAAATTCAGTAAAGCCTCTGAAACATCTCTATATGTGTGACTTCACAAAACTGGTCTTTGTAAGGGTGGTGATCACATGACATGAAGAGTGAGCAGGGGAAATGGCATATGCTAGAGCACCCTTTGGAAATATATATTTCACGTTATCCAGATAAAATCTCAACTCCGAGACTTGTACTTAAAGAGAGGCCTCTGCGTGTGCTGTGTGAAAGCACCACGGCAACACTCAGGGGCCCTCAGGAGGGATGGCGGGGCCTCATAAAGGTGGAAAAGGCCGACCCAGCCCGTAGCGCAGTCCTTGCAAGAGGACGTGGCTGCACCCCCAGGCCCGCGCCCTACCCCCAACACAACTCCCCACCGACACTCACCTTCCTCATCTCCTTGAGGCTGAGTCTCCAACGCTGGAGCTGAGGCATCATCTGAATTCAGAACGGAAAAGATTTGCAAGGAGACTACAATTATGAGAGTAAGTGAAGTTAAGTGTGCATACAGGATGGACCCTAAGGACTGCATACACCCCCACGACCCACCAAACCACAACCCAGCACTCAGTAAACCACACAGAGGCTCAAAGCTCCAAACAGACCTCACGGGGAAGGGTTCGGTGTGATGTAAAGCATCGGAGCCAACCGGACGCACAAGGGAGGGACGGCAGGCATGGGGGGGCTGGCATCCCTGCTGTGCCTCTGTTTTCCAGAGTGGAAGGCAGGGATGTAGACCCAGGCCCTGGACTGTGCCCCATGGGTCTCTCGACCCCTCAGGCCTCCTGTGTCGACACGTGAGAGGCTGGTGGGGAACCCGGTGAGAGTGTCAGAGGACAGAGGGACGAGTGTGGATTAGAAAGCTCTCCGCCATTTCACTGAAAACATTATTCCAAGGACACAGTCTTTATTGA
The DNA here is from genome assembly GCF_000442215.2 of Lipotes vexillifer. Taxonomy (NCBI): domain Eukaryota; kingdom Metazoa; phylum Chordata; class Mammalia; order Artiodactyla; family Lipotidae; genus Lipotes; species Lipotes vexillifer. The sequence continues at coordinate 2,174,220 of NW_006769874.1, read as the reverse complement.
ATTAGTTGAAAAACACACGTTGGGCTCCCTGGTAAGCAAGCCTCTGGAAGACCCCAGGCAAGGGGGCCCCAGCCAGGGACGCTGCTACGAGGCCCACTGCGGGGGGCTCTCGAGAACCAGCCTAGTGCTTTTATTCGTGTGACTTTTTTTTTTTTTAACAATTTTAGGATCAAAATACAGCAAGCAGTGGTAGAGGGAAGGGGCAGCCACATGGCTTATGTAGTTCACTGGGGCCCATTTACTATCCCAGCTCCTCTGAAGAATAAAAACTGAAGTTCTTTTCAGGGGAAAACGAAAAAGAATATTTTAAAAATTCTTTAACATTTAACCATCTCCAGAAAAAAGGCTTGTTATCTGTCAAAATACTGACATTTATCTGAAGCAGCCAAGTCAAATAATGAGAGTAGCAATAAACGAGAAGCATTTCGCTATTGAATATTCTATAATCTTCCAAGAATGAAATGGGGAACATATTTAAAACATATTTAACATATTTGAAAGTCTTAACAGAACATACTGAGAAAGGTCTTAGCATATTTAAACATCCTTTGGAATGACAACCAGAAGGTACATAGTTAATGTTGCACGTTTCTGCTGAGGCCTAAGCAGGCCACCACGTTGGGGCCAGCAGCCCCAGTCTGATCCCTGCGTCCAGGCCAGTCTGAGTTCTCACCCGAGCTAACCAGGGCGAGGGGTGACGGGGGGGCCGGGGGCGTCCCTGAGGGACAATGAAGGGTGCCGGCCCCCACGCCTGTCCCTCCCCCGCCCCTAATGCCAGCACCAGGGGCCCCTACGTTCCTGCCTTGGCCACAGGCCCCCGGGCAGCATGATCCTCCTAACCCACCACCAGGCTCTGGCCCCTGGAGAGTCTGTCCCGGTGCAACTAGCCCACTGGCACCTACTGGGCTCAGTCTTAGAAAATGAAACAAAGTGACGGACAGCTTTGGTGCCTTTCACTTTCCCTCCAGGGGACCTTGTTAAAATGTCTCTTTTTCCCCCCCGATCACCCAGCTTCATTACTTATTCTCAGGTATTTCCTCTGACAGGCACGACTGGAGATCAAGGGGCTTCAGTAGAAGGAACGTGTTCTTCCCTTAAATCCACTTCTGAGCCCACGTGCCAATTCCCCGGGGATTTAAAAAATTTTTTTTACCATGGATTCAACCTGTCTCACCACGGACAGGATTGGGTGCGGGCGCCTCAAAGAGTGTTTCCCTCCGTCTCCCTTTCAGCCTTTGACTCCTGTTTCTCACCACGAACATGCATACTTCCTCTCGTCTAAAACGTACCAGAATGCTCACCCCATCTTCGTCTCCCCCTTCCCAAACGGAAACCCTCGCCCGAGCCAGGGTCCCGACCCCACCTGCCGGTCCCTCTCTCGCCTACAAACTGGGCTTTTCTCCACCTGTGAGGGTCTCTGCCCAGGTCACAGCTGTCCCAGCTCTCACACCCACCGTGCTCCACTCACCTCCTCTGTGAAACCGCTCCAATTCCGCCCTCGTCTGCGCCCGCCCTGCGTGCTGTCTACACAGCTGGCATTTACTCGTGTGCCAATCTGTGTGGATCTCATAGACTTATCTTAATGCTATAAAGACTCTACAATCTTTCCAGGGCCAGGACAGTGGCCACCGTGACTTCAATACACACTTGAAAGACCTGGGTTGAATAAAACTGGCGTCTTTTCACTTCATATCACTTTTCTCTATTACTGGTTCATATACTATAATCTACCTCAGGGGAAAAAAAAGTACTTAAGATGTTGGTACATTATTTTTATTTCATCTTAAAAATAAATTCTGACTTCACGGGTTGATATAAAGACAGAAAATGTGTCATTGGGACTAACGGGTGACAGCTGAGGTCACGGTGGGCTTGTGGCGGCCAGTGGAGATGCTCCAGGAGCCGTGGGATGATTTCCAAAGGAAATGCTCCCTGCTCCGTCAGGTTTCTATGGGTGCTGGTCCCAGAAGGAGTGACTGTCATAGATGGAAACAGCCCCCTCTTTCTTATGAGGAGAGCTCCATTACTGACCTCTGACAACTGCTACGCTAGACGCTCGTGCCAGCCCTGGAGTCCCCTGCACAGATATGGACCCGGGATGAGCCTAACACCGTCCACAGGCGGTCCCAACACAAGCCACGTCTAAGAAGCCCTGACGCAGACACGAGTGGGTTACCCAGCAGGTCACGTGCCCGGCACCTGCCTGGTCCCAACAACCCTAAGGGTCGAATAAACGTTTGCTGAATGAATAAATAATTAACAAAGGGCTTCAGCTCTCATTACCATCACTGATATACATTGACATTTTAACTTGAGAAGTTATTTTACGGCATACATTGGATTCGCTGTAGTAATATATCAAGGAAGTTCATTTTAAGATAGTTACCTGTTTTTCCTGTGCCTTCCCGTTGGGGTAACTTTTCATTTACGGAACCTAAAAGAGGAAAATAAGGGATAAAATTATTCTTGGCTCTCAAATGGTCTTCACTAATTGTTACACAAACATTTTATTCCATTTTGTTTAATTCACAGGGCTTTGTCACTTTCTAGTTAAATTACACAAGCTACCTAGTGCCCTGGGGTGACTCTGTCATCTGAAATCACAAGCCCCAAACTAGGAAATGTAAGATTAGCTCCTATTTCTCTGGCTGCCTGGCTTGCGATGTACATAAGACCCTCTAGGGTACAAAATATAGCGGTTTCTTCACATGGAAAATATGATACTAACCTTTTTAACATACATCACTATGTGGGGATAGTTGAGTGAATTAGATTTTTTAAAAACTTTAACAATTTTTTAAACCTTTAAAAAAGTAATAAAAAGTTATTCAACTAAAGATAAATAAAAATCCTGGTTTCAGCTGAATTCTGATATATGGAAAACTGAGGAACCATCTTTTTGTAAGGGGAGTGCAGCAAATACGCTAAGGTTAACTGAGTAATTTATAACAAAAATTTAACAATTATATTACACTGAAAGGTTTATATTACAGATAGGAGGCATTGCACTGCCTTCCCCATAGACTGAAACCGCTATGGCACCAACATTTTCCTCACCGTTATTACACCTACTCAAAGGAATAAGCAAATTCTGTTCAGCATTAATTTGGAGTTTATCTGCCCGTCCAGTTCAGAATATTCCATCCAGGATTCATTTAGAATTCCCCTAGTCATATGCTAGCAAGACTCCTCAGCTAAAACATCTCATGAAATAAAACTTGAAATTCACTGCTTGTTTTTTCAATTTCGAATATCACATTGAAATACAGACTTGTATCTATACTGAAGATATAAACTTTAGGACAGTTTGAGAATGTTTATCTTGTCTTGGAAATATCATGGTTCTATAGCAGGAAATGTACGAGCAGTTCGTTGTAGATGCAATCCTGAAGGACGGGGCAGACAGTGTAAGTCAGGGATGCTGTGCATCCTCTCCAAACGTTGACGGAAATGACGTTGAGGGCGTGGGTTCCCCTACACTCAGCCCAGGGGTTACAGGAAGGAGCAAGATACAACAGGAAACACTAGTGCGGTTCTGCAGGAGACACAGCCTGTCCTTCCCACCCCCCACCCCCACCCCCCCGAGCTGCTCGTCTGAAATACCTGAATCATAGGCATCTGGAAATGCAGTTCGGTCAATAGATAAAAAGGACCAGATTTTCCTGGTGCATCTATTTGCACAATATTTGAGGTGCTGCCCAAAGCAGCTGTTGGTTATTTCCCAGCTGTGGCCGGTACCATGCAGTGAAATGTTACATGCTTTCCAGGGTCAAAACACAGGGCTTTACTTCTGGTGAGAATTCCCAGGGATATAAAGTGAGCTCGTCGTGTGGCCTTCTGACAAAGCTTTCAGGATCCTACTTTGCTCATTTCTCCCTTTGTAGCATCTCTTTACAAATCCAGATTTCTTAAAGGGCTTAAGTTTCTTAGTCATCGGTTTATTCTTATCATGTGTTTCTGCAGTGAGTCAAAAAATGTTTTCTGTTTTGACTGGGAAATGACAATATTTCAGTAATATTTCTGAATACGACTATGAAGGTTTTAGTCTTCTGAGCTAAATGCAAACATCCCAAATAATAATTAGAAGCCCCCACCCCAAGAGAGCTTCTCAATTGAATCAAGATAATGTTTTGTAACCTAGGTTCCTTAAGTCTCCAAGCTGCTGGTTCATGCTTTGATTAGCGGCTGAGGTCTGAAGACGACATTTAGAAAGTATCTACCTACTCCCTTGCCTCCCTTTCTGTCTCTGAACCAACCAGTGTCATGGCTTGCTCATGAGCCACACCCAATCCAATCAATGTTCGCTTAAATAAATCCACACGAAATTAATTCCATCTTGTTCCTAAGATGTAGAAATAATTTTAACATAGAACCAAGCGTCCCTGGATAACCTGCTCCAAATATTTTGCTGCACAGAACCAGCGGGGTGGGGGTGGGGGGCGCAATCCCAACAGGACGTGTGCTTCCTCATCCAACTGCCTCTGGACCGGAAGCCCGTCCATGCCTTCCCGCCCCAGCTTCCCCCAGCACCCTGTCCTCAAGGACTCGGGAGACAGGTGAGCATCACTCTCCAAACAGCAGAGCCGCTTGGGCAAAGTAGAATCCAGGAACCCAGAACCACAGCGCCACTCTTGTTCTTTCATTACGTCTTTCTGGAGGTAAGAATTCACTGAAGAACTCCCAAGAGTTGGAACAGGTGAGATTCCAGGATGTAAGTGCAGAAAGGGAGCCTAGAAATAGGAGTGTGGATGGCAGTAAAGAGCTCTGCAGACCATGGGCTGGTTGGCTGAACCTTCAGACAGGCACACTCTGCCCCTCAGATTCCTATTTCAAAGGACACATTTGAATTCCTTCCATTTGTGAGATCTCATCCCATTTAAACGCTACTTTAAAAGGGTGGCTTTTTTAGCAATTAAGGTATGCATTTCTGGTGGAGGAAACCACAGAAAGACAATGTGAGGAGACTGTCTACAGTCAAGGGGAAGAATAATGAGCCCTGTAGTCCTGAGTCCTTAGTTCAAATCCAGCTACACTCAGCAACGCCAGCTTGCTGCCAAAACAGCGCCAAGCAGGGTGCAGTGTTTGCTGAAAGGGTTGGTGGTCTAAGATGAGCCCTTTTCACAAGCACTCGATGTACTTTAGAAATGACTAAGGGGCAGAGGGGCAGCAATGTGTGCAGCCAGAGGAGCCCTGAGAGGGTTTAATGAGGTCAGCTCACTGCAGGCAGGCACTTGCTTAGCAAGTAGATTGATGGTCCTTCACAGCACAGCTAAACAAGCTGCAGTGATTTATTCCTTTCTGGAATCTCATATCCAGGAGCAGATTTGCAATGTCACATGGCTTTGCTTCAGCCAGAGGGAGAGAGAGTGAGACAAGAGGGAGAGACAGAAGGGAGGAAGGAAGGAAGAAAGAAAGAAAGAAAGAAAGAGAAAAAGAGAGAAAGAAAAAGAAAGGAAGGAAAGAAAGAAAGAAAAAGAAAGGAAGGAAGGTTGAAAGAAAAAGAGAGAAATGAGGAAAGAAAGAAAAAAGAAAGAAAGAGGGAAAGAAAGAACGAAAGAAAGAAAAAGAAAGGAAGGAAGAAAGAAAGGAGGAAAGAAAGAAAGAAAGAGGGAAAGAAGGAAGGAAGGAAGGAGGAAGGAGGGTGTAGAAGCAGAGGCTGCAGCCCGCCGTATCTTCCGGACGAGCATTTCTCTCCCTGCTCCTTTGAGCTTAGGTCACTAGACTGTGGACCCTGGGCTCTGAAAGCAGAGGTCCCACAAAGCTCTGCACCTAAACCAGGTCTCACCATCCTTCTAGGCTCTTCCTCCAGGGTAAGGACTTCTGGCTTTTCTCAGGAGCTGTCTGGCTGCTCTGCCTCGTACTTTCTGGTCAGGACCATGTGTGGATGACGTGGATAAGCATGGCGACTGTGTGTTGTGGGAAGAGGGCAGAACGTGGGTGACAGAACAAACATCACTACCTACCAGCTCTGTGCCCTGGGCAGGTGCCCTCACCTGCCCAAAGCTCAGTTCCCTCATCTGGAAAATGGCAGTGTGGGGACCTCCCTCATAGGCTGGAAGAAGCCAGCAGAGAAAGCAGCACATAAGAGGCCACAGTGAATTTTCACTTAAAATATTTCAGGACACTCAGGTATTTGTGTGTTGTTTATTCCTCCTGTAGCCTCTCTCTTCACGTATGTATATTTTATAGGTCAAGAGAGTAACAGCTGCTTGCAACAAACAGCAATGCTGTCTCCACTCAAGAGCAAATGGTTAAAATGTGCAGCCATTGGCAGGATACCTGCGTGACATCGGCCTCTCTGTAGCCACTTGCTTTCATTCATTCATTCATTCAACATGTTCACAGGATACAGCAAGAAAAAGTTCCATCTACTTTGGAGTGACAGGCATTAAACAGAAATTATTCAAATAATTCATATTACAACTGTGTACAGAGTCTATGCAGTTCCTTCTGTGTGCTGGTCATCACTCTATGCACAGCACATACATTAAGTCATCTAATGATGGCAGCAACCCTGAAGTAGGTGCCACTATTATACCCATTAGACAGATAAGGAGACCGAGACCCAGAGGGAGGCGTAACAGCCCAAGGTCACTTGGCCAGTAAGTGGCAGACCCAGGGTCCATGCCTGTGCCTTTAGCCCGCAGGGGAACTAACTTGGTCTGAGCAGTCAGGGCTGGCCTCCCCAAGGAGGCTGGCAGGAGGACACCCATGAGGCAGAAAGGACAGCACAGGGGAGCCAAGAGCACAGGCCAGCAGTGAGAGGAGCACAGCAGGTCTTAGAGCACAGCCAACGTGCGGGCTCCAGGTGTCTCTCTGTAAACACCATGTCTGTGTCCTTCCACACACATCCTCTGTCTGCAAGGACACAGGCAGGCTCTCCTCACACCTCGGCCTCTGCAGAGACCAGTGCGTGGGGCCTGGGCGTAACCTGAAGGTTAAGGCAACCCTGTCCATTCCTGATGGCACTGCTTGACTTAAGACCTGCTTACGCACTCCTGGCTGTGGACAGGCCCAGGGACTGCAGAGCAGAGGCAGAAAAGGGCCCTGCCTGGAACACGTGCTGGGGATGGGAGGGCCAGGCGCCGAGTCCACGTTGGAGCCAGAGTTCCTGAAAACAGCCCAGGCCCAGGGCCCTTCTGTCGGTGCCGGGGGCAGCCCTACAGTTGAACCAGCGCGTACAGTGGGAGCCGTTGGGGTGACTTTTAATCAGTCAGTATGGCGTTATGCCCCGCAGTTTACTTCCCAAAGTTGATGGGGATGCAACTCAGTTAATGTTTGGGTCAAAGCAGTTGAAAACCTGGGAAGTCCGAGCACCACGTGGGCCATTCCATCAGCCTTCAGAACGGCACCAGGGCAGCCCCGGCCCCTCCCCAGCTGGACCCCGCTGGCCGAGTAAAGTGAGGCACCGCCCGTGACCTTGGGCGCCTCAGCCCACTTCTCAGCCACCTTCACTGTTCACTCCCATCCTTGCCAGCTTCCCCCTCGGCAGAAACCACCCACAAAGCCAGAGCTTTTTACCCAGTGCTTCTGACACAAGAGAGGGCCTTCCCTCTGCAGTCAAAACCCTTGAGGACACACTCCAGTGACCAGAGGCCTCCCTGAGCTGCCCTGCGAGGCCAGAGGCCGGGGGGCGGGCTCCAGGAAGGTGGGCCCAGCAGGGCAGTGGGTGAGATGCCTGACCTACAGGGCAGCAAAGACAGAATCATCTGCATTGGGCGCCAGGGGCCCTGGTCCTCTGCCTCCAGTGAAGCGAACGGCCCAGGGGGCGGGCAGTGGTCCCCCTGAGCTGCACGGGCATGCTCTGGAGCACAGCCGGCTGGCCCAGGCGCAAAGGCGCGTGCCTCTCCGGAGCCAACGCTGGGGCTCTCAGGCCAGGTCCCCTCCAGACTGCCCACCCAGCCCTATGCCGGGGAGGCCTCGGGCATCCTTCCGAGACCTGGGTGCCCCGGGGGAAGCTCTGCCCGTGACCCCTGGGGAACCCCTGCAGCCACACCCACCTTCTCAGCATCCAGGCACACCTGCCGAAGCGCATCTTCCTCCACCAGATGCCCAAGGGGCTCGGACCAGACGCTCCTATTCAGCTCAGGTGACGTCCAGGTGGTGTGACCGAGCTAAGACCCCAGCCGGCTGGTCAGGCCACTTGGAGGAGAGACAGAGCCAGGCCCTGTGTCCCTCGCCCAGGGATGGCCAGGGGCTGACACTGGAGACGGGCCACTGCAGGCAGGGGCTCTCGGTCGCCCCTCTGCCCAGGAGCAGCAGCGGCCTCACTGGGAAATTTGTCAGAAAAGCGAGACCTCAGGCCTCCCTCCAGACCCATGGAATCAGAAATTCTGGGGTGGGAAGTAGGAATCTGTGTTGTCAAGCCCTTTGTGGACCAAAGTTTGGGCACCAGAGCTCTAAGGAAAAGGGCTTGGCCTGTGCTCTCTGCAGTGATTATTATTATTGTATTCTTTTCGTTATTATGAACTTGTGTATGTCTTGTCTGTCAAGCCCCAGCAGCTCCCTCAGACCCACCATGATGTCTCCTGTTTTTCTTTTATATTTCTGTGGACCCAGAAACCAAACAAAATCGGCTCGTCTGTCCGCACTGAGCCTCTGCAAAATTGACGGGCTGGAAGAAAGCCCGCCCCGTCCCAAAGGACAGGGGGTGTCACCTTGGGTTCACTCTCCCTGTGTCTTCTTTCTTACCTAGTGATTCTGCCTTTGAATAGCTGGGATTCCTGACTAGACGGGCATCAGACAAAAGGGATGTTCAGACTTCATTCACTCTGAGCTGAGCACCCTGACTGTCCCACATCTGAGAATCCCCTTCTCAAGATGGTAAGAGAAGAAATAAGTAAATCACCAATTTTGCTTTAAAAAATTGAGAGATTATTTCTGGATTTACTTTCCATCAGTGTCCACTTTAATGTCTTTGTTTTATATTTTTTACTTTTATGTCTGAATGTTCACGTATTTCAATGGCCAGAGAAAACAAACATCACTATCATTCTTGCGACAGGGTCGTTCACAGTTAATAGTTTCATGAATCTTCCCAACGTTTGACCATGGCAGTTGTACATTTAAAAAGGTGCCATAGGGCTTCCCTGGTAGCGTAGTGGTTGAGAGCCCGCTTGCCGATGCAGGGGACACGGGTTCATGCCCCGGTCCGGGAAGATCCCACATGCCGCGGAGCGGCTGAGCCCGTGAGCCATGGCCGCTAAGCCTGTGCGTCCGTAGCCTATGCTCCGCAGCGGGAGAGGCCACAACAGTGAGAGGCCCGCGTGCCACAAAAAAAAAAAAAAAAAAAAAAAAA
>NW_006769874.1:2154200-2164912 GCF_000442215.2 Lipotes vexillifer | reverse complement strand
GCAGTGGCCACGGTGTCGTGCCCTGGTCCAGGAAGATCCCACATGCCATGGAGCCGCTGGGCCCATGAGCCATGGCCACCAAGCCTGCGCATCCAGAGCCTGTGCTCCACAATGGGAGGGGCTGGAACAGTGGGAGGGCCCGGTGCCCAAAAAAAAAAAAAAAAAAAAAAAAAGGTGCCATAAAAAATTGTTCTGTTTGTTTAAAAAAAAAATAAGGAAAATACATATACTTGTTTTTTAATGCGGAGATATGGGATACCTCTGGAAGAGATTAGCCATTGTTATTTATATAGAGTTATATGTTCTGGGGCCATTTACTTCTAAAAGACCTTTTAACTTATTTTATGAAGTTTTGTTAAATATTAGAAAATATGAGAAAAAAGCTGTTTATGGCTTAAGTGTGGAAAAGGACAGTTTATAGAGTACCCTTTTAAAGTAATGAAAGATGCGGCTATAAAGTAGCCACCAAATTAAGTGTATAATGGAGTACAGTAATTGAGCAGATTATAATATAAATCAACTATTATACACCAGAAAGTACTTTTTTCCCGAAAGGAAAACTAACAACACCAAAATGTTGCCCATCAGGTAAATAAATAATTCAAAAGAAGTCCAAACTGAAAAGGAAAAGACAGACAGACTGACAGCTGTGGCTCTGGGCGCAGACATGCCCCAGCACTGCGGCCAGGCAAGGGCCGAGGGAAAATCTGGCTCCTGCCTGGTGCTGGTCAGACGGGGTCATCAGAGGTCCTTAACGCTGATTCTCAAACAGGCTTCTAAGTCTTGTTTAGCACAATAACCGCACCTCGTGGTCTTTTCCTTGAATATTTGACTTAATTTTTTAAAAATCTTTCAGTGTCAATTAAACACCTTCAGAAATTTCCAGAGTCTGGAACTTTTATCAGAAAATTTACATATCCCATGTTGGTTGTATCAAATTACTAATTTTTCTCATCATGGATGTAAAATGAATTTCCTCAATACTTCAAAAATCGTCATAACAGTAGGTGTTAGACAGTAATATAATGTTTATTTTTCTCTAAAATATCACTTCGTTAGAGAAGTTTGCACTGAAGGCCGGCAGCAAAGCCAACCCCTCACCCCGGGGCTCACCTCCATCTGAAACGCGGGCTCCGTTCAGTACATTTTCTACGTCTTGTTACAGTTGTTTGTTTTCACATTTCCTCGCCAATAGGTATTCAAATGTTTTATTTTAACAAATATCGTTTTCAGGAAGAGAATTGTTAAGCTGGAAGAAAAAGCCATTTTGACGGGAAAAGAATGTTCCCTCTGATCTGTAACCTTTCCCATCAAACGACTCTGAACGTGCATTTGAATAATTCTCATAAAAAGGTATTTCAAAGGCACAGCCGTGTTGTTGATTTCAATATTTGGGAATTCAGTTGTTCAGGATGTTTCTTTCAAGTTCCTCAGCTCTGGAGGACCCTTAACTTATTACCAGGGAAATTCACGGGTGAAAAAAACAGCTTCTCTTTATAAAGTGAAAATTTTCAGAAATCATAAGGATATTCATACAAACATGGAGTTCCATTTCAGGTAGAGGCCAAAGCTTTAGGCATCGTAGGAAAATGCAAAGATCATAGTTCAATTAATGTAAATAACATATAGAAAAGTTATTCAGTCTAATCCAAGTTTCTCTGTCATTTATAACCAGGTCTTCCAAAACCCAGATTTAGAAGTTGGTCCAAGAAGCCGTCATCAGAATGCATATGAGCTGAGTAAACTCCCAGAAACGACCACTGATTTGCTCATTCCTGCAAAGCTTTCCATCATTAAAATCAAAGAGTAGATCGTATTCCACAGTTTGAGAAGGAACTCCTCAAACACTTGATGTGGCCATGGCCGGCTGAACAAGATTTCCACTCCTTCCCCGGAAACGTTGTCCCTACAACTGGCCTTGGTTTGAAGAGGGGTGCACGGCGGTGCGGGCAGAATCTCAAGCCGCAGTTATGGGTGTCGCTCGTCTCTCCTACAACCCGAGGTCTGTAGCTTACTTCAAACGCATACCTCAAGCTGACTTACGTGTGAAGATTCTTTGGATATCGTAATATTAAGAGTCCCTGCACGTAGGCTCAGCTTACAGTGTCTTCGACTGCTTTGTACGCACGCCAGGAATGAACTCTTGGCTAGGGCGCATGGTAACAGAGGGAGATGAGATTAAAACCCCAAAGCTCTTTCCAATTAATCGCGAATGGACCAGCTACAGCAACCCTCCCTCGGGAAGAAGTCCTTTGTTTTTAAGCTCCCCTCCCGCCCCCAGCAATGTCAGTCTTCAAATCTTTAGAAAGAACAAGAGAGAGAGCACTGCAGAATAAATATAAATCAGCTGTGCCCGGATGGAGACCTGCAGACCCGGCCCCTCAGCAGCAAGAAAGACGGAGGGAAGGCCCAGTGGGCTGCCTGGCACTGCCTTGACCGTCCTGACCATCCCTGGTGCAAGTGAAGAGCCCCCTCCCCGCAGCAGACCCCGGGTCTAGACCAGCAGGGCTGGGGGTATAATCTCCAGGGACGCCTGCTGTCAGGCAGGGCAGGGCTGGGAGTGCGTGTGGCTTTAGCTCAAAGAGCAGCAGTTTGGTCCTGAATACGTCTCAGTGCAACACGCTGCTGCCTCCCCAGAAGAGGGAAAGCCCTTCCGGCCCCTGCTCACCGCCCCACCGCACTCCGTAAGGGGAAGGGCAGACCCAGGGCCCCTTGAGACTAAGCAGTGGAAGGGGGCAGCTCTGCCCCTCTTCTTTGGGAGCTGTCTCCTCCAGCCGCCTCCCTGCGTTCTCCGGACGGTGAGTCGCCCCTCTCTGGGGGCCCGCGGCTTCCGCACGGAACTCCCAGGTCCTCGACGGGTGTGTCCGGCTGTGGGCGCCCGGCCTGGCGAAGGTTCGGTAAGCGCTGCTGGTGGAGATGGTCGTTAACGAGAAACGACGGGTGTGTTTCTAGGGAGGGAATGTGAAGCAGCCACGAGGACGAGCGTCACGGGCCCGCGCCTGGCCGCTCACTAAAGGGGCGGCTTTGATCCCGTTCGCAGGGTCCTCACCGCGTGGGAATGATCCCGTCTCCAGGAAGCAGGGGCCAAAGGGGCCGATTTCTGCCCCGAAGCTCCCCGCCCGCTAAGGCTTGAGCTCCACTGAGAGTCACGAGTCCGAGTCCGTGGCCGGAAGGACAGACAAGGCAGGTCCTCCCCTCGTTGTGAAAATCTGTGCGATTACCTGTCAGCCCCCGAGCAAGTGGTCCAGGAAGTGCGCTGACCTGGTGGAAGCTGAGTAAAGCAGGTGGTGGGCTCCAGGGTCACCGAGGAGTCACCACAGAGGGTGGGGAGTGGCGCTCCTTGTCCTCCAGGCACCTCGCTGGGGCCTGGACAACATGGCCCCGTGGTCATGGAGCTCAGAGCTGGGAGTTACACATATTCCAACTCATTATTTCTTATAAATAAGGAATTCAAGGCCCATGAAGTCACATTATGGTATCTGGCAGAAAATGTGGGCAATGGAGACAAAAGCATAGATTTAAATCCCAGCCCCATCACTTACATGCACAGGGGCCTCGGGTCAGGCTCTCACCTGTAAATAGAAGGTAAGCCCAGTTCTACCTCGGGGGCGTGACGCTGACACACGACAGCCCCCTTCCACGGGCTTTTGCATCTTTAACGTTCTGAATCTGTGAAACATCACACTCACACATGACGTGCATCAACACAAACGCACAGCCCAGTGACTTATCACCCTAGGTCCAGGGAAACAGTGTCCCAGCAGGGGGAGGAGCCTCCAGGCCCAGCCCTCTCTCCCATCACAAAGTTTGCCCCCTTCCACACCTCACCGCTGTCCTGAGAGTCTGACCACTGAAGCTGAGTTTTGTCTGGTTTTTGAATTGTAAATGGGCTGCGGTGTTCCGGGCTCCGGCCCCCTCACGCAGACACACTCGCTGGAGCCGCGTTTCGCTGCAGCAGCTCCTCTGTGTTCTCGCCGCTCCTGTCCTACCCATGGGCCAGGCAAGCACGTGATCTCTCCCTCAGACACCAGTGGACGCTCGTTGGCTTCCAGGATCTGGTCATCACCACCAGCATGCCACGCACACTCTCTCACACGCCTCCCGCTCCAAAGCGGGCCCGTCTGCAGGGGCAAGCGGATGGCACGTCGGGGGCCCCCCGGGGTTCACCACTGCTGCCCCTCCCCTGGGTATCAGGGAGTCTCCCTGGGAGGCTGCTTTGCATTTCCCGACTACCGATGAGCACAAGCGCCTTTTCCTGTGTGCCCTGGTCCCTAGGATTTCCTCACTTATAAAATGCTGCCTGTTCAAGACTTTTGTCTTTTTCTGCTAGATGTGGCCTCATTATCCCATTCTTCTTACTGATCCACAGGAATTTGGTGCTTTGCATTAATGGCTTAAAAACACGTGACTGTGAAATAAAAGAATCCTTCCCTTTGAAGGTCTTTCTGGGAGGAGTGGGTGGGGGGGATGTGGATGCTGGGGCCCCCTCTGTTCCACTGAAATCAGCTGTGAGTGGACGGCCCCCGCGCTCCCCAGGGGCTGTTGCAACGTGTGTCTGCACCAGTTCATAATAAACACACACATGCATTCTAAGTGACTGGTATTGTTTATTGCTAAGCTTTAATATCTTTTTCTGATTTTCAAATTTCTATAGAATGTGCTTGTATGGTCAGCTCCGTGCGAACTCCAGGGCCAAAGACCACTGTTGACAGCTGATGTTTACCCAGTGGTAATAAACTACATGGAAATAACTCCCACGCTCTACAGAGAGTAGACAAAGGTATCAGCCCCAGCAGGTGTCAGCCAGGGTCCCAGGGAAGGGAGGAGGACGCCCCTGGGGGGTTTGCAGATGGAAACTGACCAGCTGACAAGCACGTTATTAACCACAATCTCTCCAAGGTGATGCTCATTGCCACACTCTTGCACGAGATTGGTGAGGGTGTGTCAATATCTGGGAAGAGGTTATGTTACACTGTGTTGTAAAAGTCTATCATAAACACTGTGTGTGCCCTGCACTCAGTCCTCCCAACACTCTCCCTTTAAATACCAAGATTCTCTCAACAACCCCCTGCAAGCCACAGTTTCCACACGTGTTCCGAGCACAGGCACCTGCTCTCCCCGACCCCATATCTCTGCAGAATAAAAGCATGAATACAGCTGGGAATTCACAGAATTTTCCCATAACTCTGGCCAAGCTGCAAAACCAAGCCACAGGGGTGAAAAGGGAGGCACTCCTACAGGGAGCCCGGTCTCGGTCTGGGAGGGAGCCTGCCCTGCCCACACCACAAGTGTCCTCAGAGACACGCCCTCCCCGCCCCCGCTGGCGTTTTCCATGCAATAAACACCAGATTCTAAGCAAAAGGGAAGAATACTCTTTCTTCCATAACCCATCACTTGAAACAAACAAATCCACATGGGCAGTGAAAAAAATGGAGCATTTCCATACAGCAAAATATTGCTGCTACCTGGTTGGAAAAAATGTGACTGAACAGTACAGTGGTTTGATTCTAGAAACGAAGTGTTACAGGGAAGTTATAAGAAATCCAGCCAACTTTGCTCATGGTTTTCTAAGAAAGTTCTTTCAGACACTACTTAATTTCTCAAAAGGTGTCACTAAAATCACGGAAATAGGTATCTCCTCTGCTGTCTCCTTCGTAAAATAAGGCTCAGCTTGACTCAAAATGCTGTTACTTGGTTGAAATGAAATAAGCATTTGCAAGTAACTTTCAGAGTGAGGGACACACACAGAGGCCAACTCATTATGCTAATTTTTTTCTCTTTCATTTACTGCATGAGTTTGTAAAAGAATTATTAGGTGCAAATGTAAGCTCACTAAAAATATATTTACAGCAATTTTTAGATCTTGGATGACAAAACAGTTTTAAAAATAAGTATATTTTAATTCCACATTATGCACACCCCCTGGCTTTTAAGTGATGACCAGTCACTTAAAATTAGGTTTGGTGTTGCTGCTAATTACGGATGTACGTCACCATTCTGAAGCAGTTATGAGGTCTGACCTGTGCCTTGGCTCCTGGTATAAATGTCTGAATCATGAACAGAATTTCTAATTATAAGATGCCTGTTCTTGAAACAGAAAAGGGGTCTAAAAGTAAACTGTCAATACACGTTTCAATATTTTGCATGAAAATTCAGGAAGATGTTTTGTATTGTCGCGTAACAGTATGTTTGTCCTGAGTAAAGCTTCATCTAGTGATTGTGACACAAAGATCATGAAACGTCTCCATAAATGGTCTGATGGGTCTCCCTCAACAATTAATCAAAACTCAAGCTGCAGACCATTTTCAAATGATCTGAATCTTTTATAACATTTTTGGTAAAATATTAATGGAAAACAGACCATTTTATAGATTCCTCTCCTGCCAATATTATTACCTTCAGTACATGAGGCCCTCTCATGAGTAATAAAATAACACAAATAAATCATCTGGAAAGGGATCTGTGACGAATGAGCCACTTTTTCTTTGCAAATATATACATACAAACGCAGAAATGTTTGCTTTTCTCGGCCAATGAAAGCACTTGGTCATTTCCGCTGATGACCACGGTCCCTGTGGTTATTGCTAAACATTAAGAGCCCCGAATTGCCACAAGCTACTGTGGTTCAGACCCAGAGCCTCCATTCCTAAGCTCTCTTAAAAACAAAGTTTTCGGGCTTCCCTGGTGGCACAGTGGCTGGGAGTCCGCCTGTCGATGCAGGGGACACGGGTTCGTGCCCTGGTCTGGGAGGATCCCACATGCCGCGGAGCGGCTGGACCCGTGAGCCATGGCCGCTGAGCCTGCGTGTCCGGAGCCTGTGCCGCCCAACGGGAGAGGCCACAGCAGTGAGAGGCCCACGTACCACCAAAAAAAAAAAAGGTTTTCATAATACTTAGGGCTTTGTCCAGTGACTCAAATCCATTCCCAACATTCCTCATAATTCCACCTAAACTGAATTTCTTTTCAGTTATGAGCAAACATTTGTAAGATGATCAGAAAGCAGCCAATAATGTCAGTAGCAGTTTCACCTCATAAATTCAGTTGGACCTACCGGGACACCTGGGCGTCTTGTGGGCCACGGCAGTGCCGCTGATGGGTCTCCCGTTGGGTGTGACGCACCAGCAGTACCCCGTGTAGCTGTGGCATTGGACCTGCAGGAGGGACGGCATGGGACGGGGCAGTCAGTGTGAGTGGCGCCCGCCCTCCGCGAGGCCCCCTCCACCACCTGCAGCCCAGCCTCAATTCCAATGCAGGTCCAGGAGGCCTGGTGCTTCCTTGAGTCCCTGCGTTTGAACACCCGGCAAACAACCTGTGATGCTCTGGAACCTGGGATCTTAGGGACGAAAGGGACCAGAGGTGTTATATAGTGAACGCTGGTGGGCGCCAGCCCGCAACTGTTCAGTATCTAATCCTTCATCTTTGCGATGGAACCCGAGCCCACATCTTAACAAGAGGGAAACCCAGGCACCAAGGAGTCAGGACAGGCAGGAGACTGCGGTCCGGCTGCCGGCGGGATGTCCCTTCACTGCCCCAGCTCCCCACCACCACCAGCCAGCCGGCGTGGACACCACCCATGGCTCCAGCTTCCCTCTGTCTCTCTCTCTCCTTCCTGAGTCTTTCAAAGGTCAAATGATTGCTGTAAAAATACACAGAGCTCATGTCATCATTGGATGGCTCACAGCAGATCCTGTCTTGTGTATGGTTTTTTCTTTTCCTACCCAAAGCTACGTCAGTTAGCGTAGTATTTCAGGAATCTGTTTCCCTTAATAAGAAATCATAGTATTGGCAATAACAATATTGACACGCTCCAGATAGAGCACTGGGTGATTAGACGCCGCCACTGACTAACGAGGTGACCCCAGAAACCGGATGTGACCTTGGCGTGTTCTCCGCGACTAACAGCGAACCGGAGTTGGAGGCTCAGCCGTGAGCCGGCCTGGAGGACGCCGTGCGGTCCGTCTCCCAGCAGTGAGCGGGGACGGCACGGCCGTGACAGGAGCACCTGCGCCGGGGAAGGGCTCGCCCTGCTTGCGACAGCGACCCCCTCGGGAGGAGCCACTCTGAGATAGGAAGCAAGACCCCCGCCCCGTGAGAGGCCCGCCGCCCGCCCCGGGCTGCACACCTGGCTGTAGGTGCCGTCGTCGCTGCACTCGGGGACGAACACCTGCTGCAGCTCCTTCCGGGCTTGTTCCTGGGTGTACTTCCTCTCGGCCACGCACCTGGACACGTCTGCGGGGAGGCACAGGGCGAGGCGGCGGTCAGGCCGCGGGATGCACGGCGGAGGCGCCGCCCGCGCGAGCGGCCGGGGCCAGAGGGGCCCGGCGCGGAGGCTGGCTGCCCGGCGGGCGCACGGCCAGCAAGCAGGATCCCCGAGGGGAGGCCGGGGCTCGGCGGGAAGGGAAGCCGCGGCTCTGGAAGGCCACTCGGCTTGGCCGTGGCGAAATGTGGACTCTGCTTCCCAGACAATGCGAGACGGGCAGTAGCCCCGCCGGTCACAACAGACTCTCGGATCCTAGGAGGTCCGTCGGAGCACAGGGGCCAGGCCACGCGCCAAGTGGGGACCGGGTCTAGGAGCCACGGTGAAACTCGGTCCAGAGGCACTGCCCTGGAGGGAGGGGGGCAGGCGGGCGCCCTGGGGGCACGTGCCTTCCTGCCCTCGGCTGCGGCCCAGGGCACCCGTCCCATCTGTGGTCCACCCTCGTCCACCCGGCAGCCTCTTTTGCTCTGCATCTGAGTTTCTCAGGATGTGAGAGTGATCAGGCTCCTGCGCTTCTCACCTCAAGTGGAAAGTCCAACAGTAAATCAGATCAAAGGGTCAAATATCTTTGTCAGTCCTCGCACTGAGCACAAATTTCCACATATTCACTTGAAAATACTACAACATGATGATTTGATACAAAGCACGATGTTCCTACTGTTCCTTAGGAAGATATCCCCTGGGACGCCGTAAACTAGTAGAAAAGGGAAAGGCTGAAGCAGTCAAAAGCCCATCTAACCCAGCTCTGGAAGGCAGGAATGAGGGAACGGACACCAAGACCCACGTGGAGACCTGCGGTGGCAGGAAGGCAGGGCCTGGGAGCTGCCAGCCTGCTCCATCTGGAGCGGTACCAGAGCCTGTTCACTCCTGCTGCTTGTCTCAGGACCCAGGAGGAGTTACACAGGTGGGCCACCCCCCGATAGGGGCCCCTCTTCTCACGACCACAGGCCAATAAAATATGCTGTGCAGAATCTGCGACCACCGTGGGGAAGCACGTCCCCAGGGCTGCCACCACTAGCCTCACGCCCTCAGGCAGCACCCCAGGCACACGTCTTCAGACCTCATCTAATGTAGCTCATTTGAATTTTAGAAGCTGAAAAGAATGGCTTTCCCCATTTCTCTTAAGTGTTTCCAGATTTAAATTACAAGTTGTCTAGATCTGGAAGGCCCTCTGGACACTGAGATAATGGCTTCAAACGTGTCCACTGCCCAGCATTTTTAGCTGGTGACTTTCTGATTGCTTGGTAGTAAAATCTCTTGGCTACAACGAAATGCCATTTGGGCACGAGCTCCAGGGCTCGGGGCTGCCTGTCCTGCAGTGTCCATGTCTGAATACTGACTCTGCTGCCGGAAACCCTTATCTTGGACTCTGTGGAAGCCCCGTGGCAGCCGCCTCTAGCAAGATGGGCCTGCGCATCAGGCGGAACACGTCCAGGCAGGCTCAGGCCTCACGTCTTAATTTGCATTTTTGCCAGCACTCAGCAACATGTGGTTTTAATGTAGCCTGTGTTTTAGCTGAGGAGAAATCACTGCTCTGCTGGACTTCTGTCCCCATTTTTTTAGCATAACCTGTGGTTTGACTGTGTCTAAAAGGAAAAGTGACATGAGTTCTCAGCTTGCGAGGTCTCCACGAGGGTACAGACGGGGTTACAAATTACTTTTAACATTTGAACTATTGTGGAACACGCCAAAAACGCAGACATTTCCCAAACCACCTACAGGCCCCGTTCCGGGCTCCAGTCTTCTGGAAAAGACTCCACATTTGCCACTGGTGGGAGAGCTCTCAAACCTCTCACACGGACGGCACATCCAGTTCCAGGTTTACCTCTGGCACGTGGCTGAGGACTCAGCCACAGCAAACCAGGAAGGCTTTGCAGCAGAAACTGCAGGGCCCGTGTCAAGCATCCCTGAGAGCAAGTCTGTAGCCGCCTACTAGGCAGGAGCGCTCTTTACCTCACACCAAACTGCCTGTTACTCCCTAATCCCAGAAAGCACTAGTCAGGGGCAGGGCCTTCACTCCTGAGAAGAGGCCGGAGAGCGTCCGCCACATCCATCCTACGGAAATACAGAAACACGCTAGGGAGTTTGCCCCAAATTAGTAACATCTTCCTAGTGTTCTCTCTACTTTGCTTTTTATTTTATTGTGGTTAGGGCACTTAACATGAGGCTGACCCTTTCAGAAAGTTTCTGCGTGTACAGCGCGCACTGTCGTTAACTCCCCCTTGTGCTGTGTCCCCCGGCCGAGGTCCGGGACGGCTCATCCTGAGCGGCTGGAACGCTCCCCTGTGCCCTTAACATCGCTGTAAACCGTATGTGGTTAACAGATACACTCTGGAGGCTAAATTAAATGCCCTTCTTTATAGAAATCAAAATATTAAGCAGAGCCTCAGAATTATATTATTCTCAGTTTTTCCAATTTGTCCATCACTTTTAAGTGGAACAGAAAGGTTCAGCA
>NW_006769874.1:2141555-2153823 GCF_000442215.2 Lipotes vexillifer | reverse complement strand
AAAAAAAAAAAAAAAAAAAAAAAAAATTAAGCAGGTGCTTAACTGTTCAGGGGCCTTGTTGAGATTTTACTCTGGACACTTCATTTTTAACTGTTTGAGAATTAAATCCTCAAAACATGAGCTCGATAATTTGTCCTTACTGTGGGACCACTACACAAAACATAAAATTCGTCATTTTAACCATTTTAAAGTGTACAATTCAGTGGTGTTTAGTGCATCCAAAATGTTGTGTAACCACCACTTCTATCTGGTTCCAGGACATTCTCATCTCCACAGGGAAGCCGATCGCCCTCCCTCCCCCGGCGAAAGCACTCTGCTCTCCATCCCTATGGATTTGCCTATTTTGGAAATTTCATATAAATGGAATCAAAGTGTGTGACAGTGTGTTTTCAATGTCCATTCACGGCATTACCCGTGCCAGCATTTCATTCCTTCTTAGGGCTGAAGAATGTCCATCGTGCGGACACACCGCAGTGTGTGTATCTTCTCTAGTACTGATGGACATCTGGGCTGTTTCCACCTTTTGGTGATTATGAGTAATGCTGTTCTGGGCACTCACGTACAAACTTTTGTTTGAACCTCTGTTTTCAAGTCTTATGGATATATATACCTGGAGGGGAATTTCTCGGTCCTATGATAATTCTGTGTTCAATTTATAGAGAAAACACCAAACTGTTTTTCACAGTGTATGAACCATTTTACACTCCTGCCCCAGAATGGACAAGCGTTCCAATGTATCCACATTCTCACCAATACTTATTTTCTGTGTTTTTCATTTTTTTTTTTTTTTGCGGTACGCGGGCCTCTCACTGTTGTGGCCTCTCCCATTTCGGAGCACAGGCTCCCGACGCACAGGCTCAGCGGCCATGGCTCACGGGCCCAGCCGCTCCGCTGCATGTGGGATCCTCCCGGACCGGGGCACGAACCTGTGTCCCCTGCATCAGCAGGCGGACTCCCAACCACTGCGCCACCAGGGAAGCCCTGTGTTTTTCATTTTTAATTGTGATATAGCCATCCTAGTGGGTATGAAGTGGTGTCACATAACTTTTTGGTTCATAGTAATTTTTAAACTATGATCAGTTTTTACCTCATAGGAAAATCCAGCTTAACTGAAAATTATAATATTTTAATTAAATCAAAGCATTAAGCTCCTTCTAATCAAGGACTTCAATCATTTTACTAGACCAAAGAAAAACTTTTGCTTTGATGCAAATTTGATCATATTTTTTAGAAAGTTTTTGTTATCTGAAAGGGCAGAGACTTTACAAATGATTTCTTCCCTGTGTTTAGCAAGGCATCGCTAACAACAGGTTTTTAATACAAAATTTTGGATGAGTTCTTTGTTAGTAATAAAGAGTTCTGTAAGCAATTTATTTACCTAGTTGTTAATTGTTTTCTCTCAACTGCAAAGTGAAAGAGATTCCTCTTCCAAGGGGATCACAAAACGTGTCTATGCGTCAAGATACGTCAGTCACGGAAACTATCGAGATGCA
Organism: Lipotes vexillifer; assembly: GCF_000442215.2. NCBI lineage: Eukaryota > Metazoa > Chordata > Mammalia > Artiodactyla > Lipotidae > Lipotes > Lipotes vexillifer. Next base: position 2,152,330 of record NW_006769874.1, on the reverse strand, counting down.
CTGCTTGCTCTAAACTAGAAATAAACGGCCATGTTTTAGAGTGGTTGTTTCTAATGATGGTTTTCATTTAAACAGGAAGCAAATCACTTCCTACTTTGCTAAAATCACTCACAACAGGTTTAAGCAATTATGGGAAGAGACAGATCTGCTGCACGTTTTATGCAGAAGAATTTTGGAGAAGGGGAGTTAAAAGGACCCGAGGAGGCCCAGCCAGAACAAGGTCATGGAGCACTGATGTTTACAGGCGGTCCTGACCCTCACCGCCCCTGAGCCCGGGAGCTCTTCTTGTGGGGTCCTCTGTCCATCACACACAGGATGACACGGAAACATTACCCAGAAGAAAGTGGATCGCGTGTCCTTTAACTCTTCCTGTGTGAGTCCTCAACCCAGAGGCTGAGCCGCTCAGCAAGCTCCTTACTGAGGCAGAAACCCTTGGGGATATGGAATTATTTCAGAGTCCCATTTATGAAATGTACAATGAAAGGCTACACTGGGTATTTTTCGGGTCAACAGACCTACTGACCCTGGACCTAGCAGGGCGACTACATGGTGATGGTTTTGAGCACGGTGGTGTCAACTCTCTGGGGACACAGTTCTCACCGCTGGGTCCCTGTGGCCAGCACGGGGGCTGCTCGGACAAGGCTGGGGTCAGAACAAACAAAGCTGACGAGGAAGCCAGCTCTCCCTTGGTAGTGGCCGCAGAAACGATAGCCCGAGGGTGACAGGCCTTTAGTTTTATTGGCATCGAATGAAGGCAGACCCTGTGTTTCAAAAGTTGGAATATTGTACCCACCCGTAATTTTGAAGGGCAGCCTCCGAGGAAAATGAGGAATTCTGTGCTGCAGTGTTCTTGGCATAAATGATACAGAAGGCTGTGCTCTGATAAAGGACCAGCAGGACTCCAAGGAAGGCTCCCCGTCCACCCACCTGCAGCCGCCCAGCTCGGGCAGAGCCACGGCAAGTGTCCAAACTGTCCCTTGACCAGAGGGAGCATCTTAGAGCCGAGGAGAAAGAAACTGAGTTTTCATCTAAGTATTATCGTCGTAAACGCATCAAGACAGAAACAAATTAGAATAGGAAAAGCCAGGGTACATAATTGGGGTGGCCAAGTCTAAAGGAAAAAGAGTAAGATAAAGTGCAAATGACTGCAAGAATATATAAAAGTATTCCAACGTTTTTTACAACATTTATCCGGGAAACAACTGATCAGAAGCAGCTCTATGATGACTGATCACCACAGTCATCAACGCATCAGCCCAGGTCCCCGTGCAAGCGATCCCAGTGTCCTTTTGCGTGAAGTCTGGCTACAAACCTTCACAGGGCAGACTGACTGAGGCCACACTGTGCTTGCCCCAGCTCCTCTGATGAACTAACCTTGGAGGATACAGGGTTGCTAAAGCAAACAGAGAAAAGATTTTTTTCACGAACATTTCAAAAAGTTCTGTCGTGTTCCTGACGCTGGCTTGAAGGTGAGAGCAATGGGCTACCTCTCATTGTGTCTGCTTCAGTCTATAACGAGGGCGCTTCTAACATCAGACCTGGTAGAACAGCACGAAGGAGTTAAGGTCAACAAGACTGGGGTAGGGTTTCTGCAAGGGACAAGCACCAGCAAGATTAAAACGTCCTGGAACCACACATGTAAAGGGCACTTCCGAGCCTGCCTGTGGCCAAAAGGGGTCTGATGAGACACAGCAGGAAGCAGGGACACAGACCCCCGAGAGAACCAGGCAGAAGACACGGGCGCACGCGCACGTGTACATAGGTACAGGCACGAGACACACATACACACCCATACACGCAGGTGCGTGCCCACACACACACATGCACGTGTACCTATGCACACGTGCCACACACCCTGCATAGACTCCTCTCGTGGAAATACCTGTTTCATTGAAGAAAATGATGGCAGGTTAACTGATTTTCAGCAACCAAGCTGCACCCTGGCCCTCGGCGCCGCTGTGGGTTAACAAAGCCTCCAGGTGACGCTACGTGGGAGCATCCAGATGCTCTGCCTCCTTCAAAGGCAGTGTCATCCGAAGCCTGAGGAAAACGGCTAGTGATGAAGCTTCCAGCCCACTTCCTGGCTCTCCAAGTATGAGGAAAGGCTTTGGGAGGAGCACACGTTTATGATCAGAAGACTCTTCGGAGGGAAGGAATTCCTCGTGTTCATCTGACCCGACCGCCCTGTTTCAGAGGCAGGTGGAGCCCTGCTGGCCTGGCCCCTTAGCGCTGGTTCCATGGTCCCCCGACCCCTGGGAGCTTGCGAGGTGCAGAGGCCAGGACCTCGCCCTCCCGACCCCATCTCTGCCCCACGTGGAGATCCACAGCCGGCTGCCTGCCTGGCCATGCCAGTAGCATCAGAGGTACTGCTGCTGGGCTGCGGGCACCACCGCTGTTAGGTTTCACATCATGTGTTTCAATAAAATTAAAGTACGCAGAGCACTTCAGAGAGGGCGTTACTGTACCGACTGGAGGTGACAAGCACCCTCCGGCCTCGCAGAAATTCTGCGTGAAAACCTCGGTACTTTCAGGGGCGACAGCCCCACTGACCACATGTGTGGTTTACGCCTTCCTCGGAACTTCCAGAAATGCAGTGCTGGGAGCCTGAGCTCTCTCCCTGCAGGACTCAGTGGAGTGCACACCGAGTCCAGGTCAGCAGGATGTGCCCCCTGCAAGTGGCCTGGGTCACACACAGGAAGAGGACGGTCACGCGGTCCTGAGGGCCAGGCCTGCCCAGAGAGCGCTAAGGTAACGCCTGGTCACAGCAGCCCAGCAGGGAGAGAGGGCCCGTAAGGCACACTGAGGCTTCTGGGCCAGTGGTCACTATGTGGCCAGAGTGAAAGCCCAGGGTTTTCACAGGGAGAGAACAAGGGCTCTGGAAACTCGCCATAACTGCGATATTAATAATAACCCCCGTCGAGGGGCAGGGGTCTGTCTCCTCGACATTGTGGACCCCTGCGCGCTCGTATGCCGGCCACGCTGCGACCCACAGAGAGCCTAACTCTGCCAGGGGGTCGCTCTGCAATGACGAGCAGGACGGTGACCGTAAGACTCCGGCAGCAAATGAGAAAGGGGACGACAGGTATCAGGAAGCACTTTGTAACAATGTTCCTTTTCTTATTCACTGGTCACTAAAAAGGCCCTGGTCTCGGAAATCTCCAGGAAGTTGTCTCTGTCAGATATCCTTTATAATTCTGTTTCCAGAAATCTCAAAATAGATCCAAGAGCCACACCGGCTTCTAGACTTTCCTTCCTCCTCGTCTTCTCCCTTTTTTTTTTTTTTTTTGGCTTTTTTATTCTATGTCAGAGATTTTTCTTGAAAAGAAAGACAGGCCCAATGGTCTCAGATCAAAAGAAAAATATTAATGTGTTTGCTGAGTTCTAAAAACACAAACTCCACAAATTTCTAAGAAAATATGAGAAAAATCCATCAGTGTAAACCAGTGCACTTCTGTTCAAGGTCAATAGTTAAGAGCAGGGCTTCCCTGGTGGCGCAGTGGTTGAGAGTCCGCCTGCCGACTTCGTGCCCCGGTCCGGGAGGATCCCACGTGCCGCGGAGCGGCTGGGCCCGTGAGCCATGGCCGCTGGGCCTGCGCGTCCGGAGCCTGTGCTCCGCAACGGGAGAGGCCACGGCACTGAGAGGCCCGCGTACCGTAAAAAAAAAAAAAAAAAAAAAAAATTTAAAAAATGCAGCTTCACACTCGCCAAGTTGATACTACAATACACCAGCCGATTTCAAAACCAGGAATAATTTAGAGCAAATGCGGATGAATATCCGTATTCCGTGCAGTGGAAGCGCCATTTCAATCTCTTTCTTCCGCTCTCACCTTCACAGCAGAAAGCTCTCGACCTGGGTGTGGTGCGGAATTGGCAGTGGTTGTACCCTTGGGGACAGAGGGATGTAACAGCAGCACCTGCCCGGGGAGCCAGCACACCTGTCTCTGGTCCATCAGCACCAGGGTCCCCTCCCATTCACCGTGAACCCTTCCTGCCACGTGGTCCCGGGGCAGGCTGGGGGGTGTTAAATGCTGGACACAGCGGGTCAGGGTGGGGAAACGACTGGCAAAGTAAATCAGCCGGAATGAAGGAGCCGCTCCTGTCTGAGGAGGGTCCGCTCCCGTTCAGAGCTCGGCTCCAGGGAAAGGCTGCGTCTGTGGGAAAAGACGGTCTGCAGACCGGGAAGCCCTTCTCCGGGCAGCCCCAGCGTGGACCAGACTCAGATCACCCACAGGAGAGGGCTGAAAGCAGACGCTTCAGAGCTCCAACTCCCCCAGATCTACAGTGTCAGAGGTTCCTGATGCCCAGTTATCTCAAACTATGTTGCACAACTAACAATGTCTCTTTAAAGTAACTTTAATATTTGCTACCCTTGGCAACCGAAGCACCAGATAACCTTGACCTCGAAGTTTACAGGTACCTTCGCATTCTTTTTATTTTAATCCTTTTGACTTAAACTAAACTTGTTTTTAGGAAATAAGTTTTGTTTTTACCTACTTCTTATCACATTTTTTAAAGATTTTTTTTTTTTTTGGATGTGGACCATTTTTAAAGTCTTTTTGTGAATTTGTTACAATATTGTTTCTGGCCTATGCCTTGGTTTTTTGGCCACGAGGCATGTGGGACCCCAGCTCCCCAACCAGGGATGGAACCTGCACCCCCTGCATTGGAAGGTGAAGTGCCAACCACTGGAACGCCAGGGAAGTCCCGTCCCTTATCACACTTCTTGTGTCACAAATTTATGGTATGAAATTTCTTCAGTGAGGTGTGAGAATCCCAACCAAGGGAGTTATCCAGAAAAAAATTAGGCTGGATCCAAACACAAATAAGCTAACAATGACATCACCAAAAGGCCATCTGCGCTTAATTCCAATTTACCGTCCCTGTGCAAAAGCAACCCACCATGGGCTCCGCAGAGCTCAAAGTGGGAGGCTCGGGAGAGCGACCTCAACTGTGGGACACAGAGGCCTCTGGTGTCCATGTCCACCCAGACAGATGGACGGCCTCTGGCCTCTGTCTAATGAACCCACCACAGACGCCCATGGAGACTGTGGCCAACACAGAGGCTTAATATGGCGGCTTTCTCATCGTCCTCTGACAGAGTGTTTGATGGGAATTATCCTCCTAAACGACATTTGATGGGGGTTCTCTAAAGGAACAGGGCACCAAAGTGGATCGTAAAACTCAAACTTTACTGCCACCGCCACAGCACCTGTTCTCACAAGCTAAGTCAGCACAGGCCATTGTTTCTAGAAGGTTCTCTAAAAGGTAGATCACCTGATATTTGAATTCATTCTTAGGTCACTTCTCATTTCTCAGCACAGATACCCGAGGTGTGTAACAACAATCAAGGCATAAAGTTACATCCAAACTTTTCTCCAAGGGACGTGTTTAGGGCACACAAATCAGACGCGCGTGGAAGGTGAGTGCTGGGCTGCCCCGACGCCTGTGGGCAGAGTGTCCTGCGGGGTGTCAGCAGGAGTGGTGCCCACGTCCAAGGACCGGCAAAACTGTCTTTGTCACGTAGAGCAGTGGCTCCAACCTGTTCACCTAGGATGTGTCGCCTTATGAAAGGAAGAGCAAATTACTCAAAACCTGGCCAAGCACGGAGTTGAGACAGTAGCTCTTCTTTCTTTGGGCAGATTGTTGGCGCTAACAGCTAAACACCGCAGAACACTGTCTCAAGGGTGTTTTGGCCTGTGTGGCTTTTTTTCCTAGATAATAAGAAAAAGAAGGTTAAATCTCTTTCTGAAATTGACTCTATTTGTGCTTGAAACATCAGCCTGTTTTGCTGAGTCAAACCCTTCATTAACGTGGGAAGCGTTTCAATGTTTTGCTCTAAGCCTGCTTGTTAACTCCAAATCTGCTTCTTAGATCAGGAAAATTGAAAATTACAAGTGTGAAATCAGCACCCCCCCCCAAAAAAAATCACTGAAAATGGCACAGGTGCTATTATACACTCCCCACAGGCTAAAAGGTGAAATGAGACGGAGTTGGAAGAGCCAAAAAAAAAAAACTTCGGTGAGAATAATTTTAAGAGACTTTGGAAACACTCTGTGAAACCCTTGGATAAATTTGTGTCATGATGTCATAAAACATTCTAAGAAAAGAGAGCATTCAACAAGAAAAACAAATGATTCAGAAATGACTCTTCTCGCTACTTGCTCTGAACATAAACCCTTGCCATTTTACATAGAAAACCTTAGCCGAATGAAAATAAAGCACATGGGTGTACATTTCAGTGACTGATTTCCTGAATAAATGATCGAAAGCAACTTACCTTTGCAGTTGCCACGGTAAGCAATCTCTAGCCGGGGGTCTTTGCACTTGGCGCGCTGAAATTCACAGCGAGACAGGAAGGTCCTCCCGTCCGAGGCGCATAGGGGTTTCTGGGCGGGACCCCCGCAGTCCAAACTGCAGTCCTTGTCCTTGTCTTGGTCGACTCTCAAAAACTTGGAGGAGCAAAGAAAAAAGAAGCCAGACATCTCAAAGAGTGTTCGATGGAAAGCATAAGGCTATCTAAGGCCACTTAGTGCCTGGGGATGTCCCAGACACATGGTGGGAGGCTCTGAAAACTCCAACCTCCATCCGTTTCACACATCTGGATAACTGGTAACTTGGTGGCTGAACCCCTGAAGGCTCCACCACTGGCCTGGGACGCCGTCCAGGTCTGCACGGGGGTGCACATGTTCTGCGTACCTTTAATAGTCTGAATAGCAATGTGTTTCTTTGAGTTTGTAAATTCAGTGCCTGGTTGACTCCTGCATTCACCAGGTTTTGCCGTCACCTTGGAAGTCGCGGGCATCGGGAGTGCCCTGCCGGCCTGGAATTGGGGGGCAGTCTCTCCCTGTTGGACAGTTCCACACAATCTCACCTCCGTCCCAGGACCCAGGGCTGCTGGGGTGGTGTGAACACGGAGCCCCTGCCCCAGGGGCCCCTCCGTGCAGTCCCCATTGACCGCTCTGGGGTCCCCATCCTCTGACGGCCCGGACACAGGGCTTCAGAGCTCACAGCATCTCCCAGTGGGGCTTAGATCCGGCCACCTGCTCCCACGCCTGCCCTCCTTGGACCGCTGATGGCGCGCCCTGCCCACCCCCCGGGCTTCCCAACCCCCCGTGCGTCCCACCCTCTGTCCTGTGTAGGCCTCCTCAACCCGGACGAAGCAACAAACACAAAGATGAATCCAATAAAGCTTCAAGCTCTGGGAAGTGGAGCCATCACGAGCCTTTGGTCACTGGAATGTCACCTGCCCTTCACAGGTGTTTGCTCTGCTTTATGGAGCCCGAGCGATTTTTTAAAGGAAAGAGAGAAAACCCCGGGCCGCGGTTACTACTCAATACTCCATAGCAGTGTGTAGAGCCCTGGGCTCCGTGTATATCTGAACAGGTTTATTTGGCATGTTTGCCCCGGTAATATTTACAGGGGCAGAGACAGCTCTACTCACAGCAACCCCCTCCCCTGTCCCAGTCTGAGCTGGAGGAAGAGAGGGAATGGACTTAGCAAAATTGCAGGGACTCATCAACGTGTCCCCTCGTCAGGAAGAGACAGCAAGGATACTCTCAAACTCAGGGCGCTTCGCTCCTTAAAAGGATACCCACACTCTCCCCTTGCGTCTCTGAGGGTCCTAGCTGGCGATGTGTAAAGATCTACCGAAGCTGAAGCTGAGATGAAGCCACAGGGGAAGGAAGGCCCCATGGGGGGACGGCTGTCCAGGGAGCCACATCGCTCCCGGGGTCCAGGCGGGGTCCTCACAGCCCCACCTGGGGTCCTGGGGAGGAAGGGCTGCGAGTGCACCGTGGCAGGGAGGGTGTGAGGGACAATCCCTCGGCGTGTTTGGTTGGGAGCTGAGGTCCCTGGCCATTTCCCGGATTTCTGGAGAAAGGCTCCAGCCAGGAGGCAGGTCATGAGTGCCTGGAGGGGGACGGCTCTTTGTTCAGGGGGCCCCGGACACAGGAGAGACACGTTGCAGGCTCTCAGTTTTCCTGAGAAGAAATTCACTTGCTAAAAGGATCTGTGCTTATTTTAACCAAGAGGCAAGTGAAAACAGATCACTACCTTGCCAAGATTTCGCAACAACGACAAAAGTGTTCTTTTACTAAAAATGGGTAAAGCAAGCCCATAAGCACATTTGATTGAATTCTGTCACCGAGGGGTTTCAACCCCTTGTTTCTCTTTCCCCGAAACTGACTCATGAGAATCAACTCTCCAGCCACCATGGCGCACCCCAGGCAGCGGCAGCTCCCAGGAGACAGGAGCGCCCAGAGCACCGCACCTGAGGAACTCCATCCGCGCGAAACACGGCTCCTCTTACAAAGTCACTGCCTCACCTCGTTCCTCTCCTCACAAGCATTAGAGTTTTCGTAGACTTGTTCTTATGAATCACAGCTGGCCTGGAACAGAGCGGTTTTGTGCAAGAGAAAGAAAGATAGAGAGGCAGAGACAGAGGCCACCAGGGGAGCAAACTTGACGGTGAAACATCTCGGGACCTTCGCAGGCCCAGTGCACGCAGGAGCCCGCCCAGAAGCTGCTCCCTTCAATTTTAGATGAAAACCTGAAATAACCTAAATCCTGCTAATTTTTGTGTTTAAGAGGTGGTCTATTTGTATTTCCTGAAACCCCAAGTGAGGAAATGCGGATGACTTAGGGAAAGCCGTCGTAATTATCTTTTTCTCTCAATGTAGAGAGCCAGCCTCTATTTTTTATTTTTTTAAAAAGCTGAGCATTCACGCGCTTGGAATTTGACCATTATTCTCAATAATTTAATGGTGTAGAACACACAATGGAACTGTTCCTTCTCAGAAATGAGGGAATTCACACTTCCTGCATGTTTCTCCCCCTCCCCGTTTTTAACAGCAATTAAATTCCAGGGGAGACAGTGTACAGAGGAAAATGAGCTTTTAAGGGAGCTGGATTCTTTGCTAAACAAAGCCCTGGAGGGAATATAAAATAGTCCTATTCTAAAGAATTTAGTGTTCACTAAAGAACTTGGTTGAGAGTCTTCAAACTAGCTCAGATAAAAGGCACTTTGTCAAATTTAGAAGGAAATCAATTACACCTTGAACAACACTATTAAAACAACGACCTCAGGGTCCCAGGGCCCCTCTCCTTTGCTTTCAGGAAGCAGGGCTGTCTGCACAGGTGCCTTGTGGGGGAGGGGCAGAAGGAAGCTAAGGGGGTGCATGTGCAGTGCCTGCCTGGAGGTCATGCGACTCCTGCAGTAGAAACAGTAGGTCAAGTGCAAACGGATTAAAGATGTGATCCGTCTTCTGCTTAATAAATGCATGGGTTTAAGCCAGAGGAAAAGCGGGAACAAAATGAAAATATGTAAGAAAAGGGTTAAAACACTTAATACGGATGAATTTCCTCACTGTGATATTGATATCTGATTAGAATATGGAATAACACATGGTATGGGTTAACATCAAGAAAAACACTTCCGAATTACGTAATCCGGCAGCTGTAAGATTTCCCAAAGCAAGAACCTTCTAAATAATGAGCCACCGGAAAATGAATGGAGCTTCCAAGTAAGTGTGTTAGCGTGACGCGAGGACGAGGCTCATACACTGGGGGTGAGATGGGTTAGAACCGTGAGGGCGTCTGGGGCATGGGTGAGTCTGCGGGGTTTGAGAGAGTAAGTGATCTTGTACCACGGGGGGAAGGTGGGGACACCGGGGACACGGTTATAAACACACCTGCTTTGAATGGCAACTTCTCCACTTTAGAGCCTGAGCTTTCGCAGATTTCAGGAAAGAGTTCCCTACTTTTTAGTGGAACAGAGAACCCGCACCTATGACACAAACATGGAGATGGTGTTTTAGAGCCTCGAGCCTGAAGCTGAGATGTTTGAGTGAAACACAGCTGCTGCCCCGAGTTCTCCCCCGGAGACACAGCCACTCACTCATTCATTCACTCACTCATTCGTTCACTCATTCACCCATTCATTCACTCATTCACCCATTCATTCATTCCCTCACTCATTCATTCGCTCATTCATTCTCTCACTCATCAATTCATTCACTCATTCATTCGTCTGCTGGAACTAACAAAAGCCAATCGTGCATGTTTTCCAAACGCTCTCCTGCAGTATGTTAATTGTCTGCCTCTTTTCCACACTCTTCAAGGACGCTGTATTTCTAGGTAGATCAAAAGTCAGGTCCAGCTTGAGCTGAACTTGCTCAGTAAGTGTTGAGGGGCAGCCCGCTGCCAGGCTTCTTCCTGGACTCCAGGAGGGGCGTGGGGTAGGGTTCAAAGGCGGTCCTGTCCTCACAGAGCTTAAGCTCCGGAGAGCAGTAAACACAGCACCACAAAGCATCACGACAGCATCTAGGCCAACGAATAACTATCGTGTGGTGCAGGACGATGCACGATCACCAGGTCACACGAGGCAGAACAGAGTGTCCGAGAGCCCTATGGGAGGGCCTGCTGAATCTGGTGTGGGGTGTGAAAACGCTCCTCAAAGAGACCATCTGAGAAGACCGGAAACGCCCAGGAATGAGACGGGATGTGGCCTGGATCCCAGGGCACAGATCGCCAGAAGCAAATCAAGAACAGAGACTTTGGGATTCCCTGGTGGCGCAGTGGTTGGGAGTCCCGCCTGCCGATGCAGGGGACGCGGGTTCGTGCCCCGGTCCGGGAGGATCCCACATGCTGCGGAGCGGCTGGGCCCGTGAGCCATGGACGCTGAGCCTGCGCGTCCGGAACCTGTGCTCCTCAATGCGAGAGGCCACAGCAGTGAGAGGCCCGCGTACCGCAAAAAAAAAAAAAAAAAAAAAAAAAAA
>NW_006769874.1:2136777-2141545 GCF_000442215.2 Lipotes vexillifer | reverse complement strand
AAAAAAAAAAAAAAAAAAAAAAAAAAAAAAAAAAAAAAGAACAGTGACTTCATGCAGGTCTGCTGTGGGGTCAGTCTGGTGACTGGTCTACAGACCAACGAGCTGGGAGGCACCCTGAGGACCGGGGCGGCTCAGGGGTGCCAGAGGTCCGGGTAGCTGGTCCCCTTCCTGCCGCCAGAACACTCCCAACCCTGTGTTGCCCTTGTTACACACAGATGACGCCAGCAGACAGAGTCTTACAGAAAGCAACCCACTTAGTACGGTTCTCCGGTCCTTTGTAATTTAACTTGACCCAATTGCAGCGTTCACGGTGCTAACCGTAAACCAATGAAAACTGGATTCTGCCATTGCTCGATGCTACTCAGGACGTTTAGCAAACCGTCAAAATTACAAGAGTGTGGTGTCGACTCGATCTGTTTGTCTGTAAAACGGGAACAACAGTACTTTCTCTGCCGACTTTGAGGTAGCTGTGAGAACAACTAAAATAACAAGGTTGACACTGTGGAGAACAGGATGAAGACAAGCGCGGGTGGGAAGGGCATCTGTCCCCCAAGAGAGCTGCCTCCTTTCCAAGGCAGGCGTGGCACCAGGAGGATCGGACCCCAACAGAGACGGTGGGATCGGCTTTCTCTTAGAGAAAGCCTGTCTCCACCCCTGCTTTCCCGACTTGAGAAACAAGCCAGTAATGTGAAGTGAAGGCAATAGACTGTGGGCCTGAAAAGGGGGCTCTGTCGTAGCAAGTTTAAGACCCTGAGTGAGATAACGCAGTGAGATAGCAACGTAGTGATAACGTGTGTCACCATCATCACTTTGGGCCTCTTTGGGCCTTTTTGTTGTATTTATGGGGCATCTGTAGGAATTTAAAAACCAAGGGCAAACTATTGGGATGAATTTGTTTAGGTTTTATGACTAGATTAAAGCTATAAACCCAATAAAGAGACAGAGAGTGGCCAACAGTCTGTGCCGGAAAATGCCAGCGTGTGTGGCGGGTGGTCTGCACCGCAGGACTCAGTGGTCCAAGAAATGGCCTTGACTTTGGAGACGGGCAGCTGGCTGTGTGACCTGGGACGGTCGTCCTTTAGCCCAATAATCCTTGGCTTCTTCATCTGTGAAATGGAGGTGTTGACACTGTTGCCTGTGCCATCAACGTTATTGGGAAAGTGAAACGAAATAGTGCAGGAGAGCATGCCTGGAGGAGGCATGCAGATGTCACTTGGAATAAGATGTTTGAACTAACAGGCGTAGGGATTCGGGACTAGTAAACAGCAGAGGCCTCGACAGACATTGAAACTTTAGGACAGACATCAAAACCCTGGCATTCTCACTCTAAGCGTGTTGGGAGGAGACACACCTGCCCTACAACCTGAAAGGCCCGTCCCCCATCGCCACCCCTTGTGTGGGTGCCGCTCTCATGTGTGTTTCAAACACCCCCAGGCTGAAGCACACAGAGATCATACAGACGCCCTGTCTGTGTCTAAAAACAAAAGCGTAAATCAACCAGGAAAATAAGTATTAAGCTCGTGTCTGACTCCACTTTCCAAAGCCTCCACTCTACACACAGCAGTTGGCCACGTCACCGTCGGCTGGGGGTCAGCGCCAGGGTCCCTAGTGTCCACCCCAGATACGGTGCCTGGTACATCTGTGCACACGGACAGGGCGTGGGGATGCCTGGGGCCCTACCGTGCTCTGCGCAGCAGCCCTCGGAGAGGGGCCTGCAGGTGGCATCGGTGACACGTGGCCGGATGACAGGGAGAGAGACGCAGAAAAGCTGGCACCGCCACGTGTCCGGACGTGGCCAATCCTTCGTGTTCTGTCACGACACGTCACTCATAAATCCCCTGACAGGCTCCCCGTGTCTGGAGCAGCTAAACGCAGCGCACGTGGCCCCCGGCTGCTCCCCGCTCCCCTTCCCTTGGAAGGTCAACGCTCTCCTTGGTGAGGCGACGTCTCCAAAGGCATTCAGCCAGGGAGTCTTTTTTAAGGCTCCTTCTCATTTCAAAGCATTTGGAGCAAATTACACTAAAGTACATGTTAGAGAATATTAAAGAGACCTGCAAAGCAGGGGCAATTCATCCGAAAGCAGGGACACCAGATAGTTTGCTTCTCAGCCAAACCTCAGGAGACGATGAGCTACAGGGTGGAATCGTTTCCACTGAGGACAGAACGAAAGGAGTAAAGCGGGAACCAGAAGGACAAACCCTGCTGGAAACAACAGGTGAAAATGTCGCAGCGAGACGGTCTCGTCTGCTGGCGAGGCAGGTAGGGAGGAACTGCTCCCTGGGCGAGGAACCGGGACGCGCCACCCAGCCTCCAGCGCGCTCACGCCATTTCTACACTTTAAAAGTGAGAAAGGGGCCTCCCTGGTGGCGCAGTGGTTGGGAGTCCGCCCGCCGATGCAGGGGACACGGGCTCGTGCCCAGGGCCGGGAAGATCCCACGTGCCGGACATGGCTAAAGGAATAATCAGTGAGCTTGGTCAATAGAAACTTACCAAACTGAAATGCAAATAGAAGAAAATTTAAATAAAAGGACGCAATGTCTAAAACAGTGGGACAATTACAAAGGTGGAACATGATCATAATTGGTATACTATAAGGAGAAAAAAGAACATAGAATTATTTGAATTAATGCTGATTGAGAATATTCCAAAAGCAAGGACCATAAGACAGTGGACAAAAAAAAAAAAAAAAAAAGTGAGAATGAACACATCGCATAAGGCCAGGGGCCTCTGATCTCCCAAAAGAGACCAGGCAGAGTTCAGTTCCAAGCCTACATCCAAGCTCTGATGAGACCTGCACAGCAACCGAAACATCGCCTGCATCCTTAGCCACACCCCAACCTCATCCTTCTTCCTGTGTTCGTGATCTTGCCCTTTCTGGGGTGGAACATATACCCAAGAACGGTGTCGAGAGTAAGGATGTTTAGCTGCAGACCGGGGTCATGAGAATCAGGACGGTCACTGGTCTGGTTCCTGCAGGGTTTCCCCAAGGGTCCAAGCACAAAGCAGGTTCCTAACAAGGGTCTGCTGAGTGAAGGAGCAGAAGGGATGAGCCCCGAGAGCCCTCCGTACCCGGAGGCTGGACCACCTCACCGTCCACCACTGAGGGACGCGCACGCCCCGTGTTGGGCCAGGCAGAGAGGGGCTCCCCGGGGAACGAGGAGGCACAGAGAAGACCCTCCCTCCCCCATGTGCACCTCCACCCGTCCACACAGCCACAGCCCCAAGGAGAAAGAAACCCATGGCAGGAAGTCTGACTCCCTTTCTCTGTGGAGATAAGAGCCGGATGCCTTTGGTCCACACGCCCTGGGGTCAAGGGCGTGGAGTGCCGTCAGGGCCTGGAGACTGGGTAGGAGAAGCTCACAGGGGCACCGATGAAGACACCAAGGGTCCCAGAGGACACCAGCCCCGCTGCCTCATTTGACCAAAGAAGAGATGGAGGCTCGCAGTGGAGGTCACCCAGCTCGTCCAGGACAAACTAAAACCAAGTCCAGGACTTTGGGCCCGGGGCCCTGCTGTTCACTCCAATCGTGCACGGCTGTGAACACGACCCGGGGGTCAGGGCTGCGTCTTCCTGCCCCAGGGCACCCACTCCAAAGGCTTCAACCTGCACCCACGCACAGGACCCAGTTTTGAAAAGCAGCCTTGGAAAGACACACGGAAGAGGGGCTGGAGGGGGTGCCATGGGCACGCCCCCCTTCTGCCGTCTCGTCTCTTTCGCAGGTTTCCGCCTTCTCCGGGCCTGCATCTGCACAAGTGGAAAATGGCCTCTATTCCCCCGTCACCTCGGTTTACACGTTACAACAGATTCTTCACATTTTAGGGGTCCCTGTTTATGTGAGGAGATCAGCCAAGGCATGGGGCCTTCGAGGGGACTTCTCTTCCCAGGTTTCTGAAATGGACCATCTGAATCTCCCGATTCTGGCACATCACTGCTCAAAGCTGTCATCGTCACTGAAGTGCGTGAGCACAGTCTCGGAGACTGGCAGAAACGGGCTGCTGGCGCTCCTGGGGTCCATCACCCGACGCCCTCGGCGGGTGTCTGCATCGCCCTCTCCCAGGTGCTCACGTGGCGGGGACAGCTCTCCACCCTCATCTGTGTGCGTCGCCCAGACACAAGGTATTTCGCCGGTAGGACTTGAAGTCCAGGGTCAGGTAGCTCACGACTTGCCCTACGTGCAGTTCAGCCCGAACCTTGGAACGTGGGGCACCATCCACGCGGAGACCACCAGTCACACACAGCTGCTTGCACTGAAATTAATTCAAGTGCAATGAAGTTTAAAATGCAGCTGCTAGGCCGCACTGGCTGCGCGCACATTCTCAGCACCCCCGGGCCTGGAGCCCGGCGCTGGGCAGCGACAGCACACGCCTGTCATCACCGGCGGCTCTTTTAGACGCTGCTCTGGAAGCAATCAGGAAGGGTAATTCACTTCCTAAACCCCAATTTTTAAACGACCAGTTGCAAAAAGACAAGTCAATATCCATTCCAGGCTACAGATTAATGAGGCAAACACAAAATGCTGAGAAAAGAATCATTTTTTTGAAAAAGTCATCCTGGAATTCACACCTTTAATTAGAGAGGAAAGAAAAATACTTTAAGGACAGGAGGAGGGGAAACTTGGAGCGGAGAGGACTTTGAGGGACTGAGAGGTGCAAGAAGATGGTGATAAAGAGCGGTGGGGGGGCGGGGGGCCGGCAGTCGGGGCGCTGGGGATGTGTGACCCTCACACAGGCCTGAGGTCCACACCCCCTGCGGGGGACAAATTATTGC
>NW_006769874.1:2133814-2136126 GCF_000442215.2 Lipotes vexillifer | reverse complement strand
GACGTGAGAGGGGCCCTGTCCTCGGGGAGGCTGCCCCCTGCCATGAATAATGGGTGCGGGGACGCGGGGGTGAGGTAGGGGCTCAAGGGGGAAGAGACCACCCTCTGTCCCAGGAGGCCCCTCGGCCTTTTCCAAACTGGCGTTCCCGACGGGCACCTCAGCCCATCGCAAATGTCTGCAGCGCTCTCCGTGAGGTGCTCAAAGCATCCCATGCTCTCCAGAGAATTACATGTTCCCAGGAGACAGGATGACAAACGGGGCGTTTTCAGAGGAGAACTCAGAGCCCTGGGAGGGACCCCAGCCACGCGCCTAGGATCAGGTGAAGACGGCCCGGCAGGGCGAGGCCACCAGCAGATGCCAGACAGAGGAAAGGGCCTAAACAAGTGAGCTTGCTCTGGCTGCTTCCCCGAGGCCACTGCAGCCAAGGTCGCAGCCATGGCCTCCCGTCCGGGGAGGGGAACCTGCAGAAAGAGGGGGCCAGGAAAACAGGCGGCAGCGCTGCTCCTTCCCTTCACCGCAGCATCCCGGATTCCAGGGTTCATTCAGAGCAACAGAAATCCCTCGCTGCCAGAAGGGAGCCTGTGTCACACACGCAGGCCCGGCTCACACACACACACACACACACACACACACACACGCTGGCTGGTGATCTGGGGGTCCTGGAACCAGTGCCCCCCACTCCGGCTGAGCTGACCCCGCTCCTCCACCCCTGCTGGCTCCGTCCCGGGAAGGGCTGCTCCAGCCTGGAGCCCCACCGCCTTTGGGGGAAAGAATCACCGAACATCAGTGTCAGGAAGCTACATTTGCCCATTTATGTCTTCCCCGGGAAAATCTGCTGCACTCTGAACAGAACAAGTCAGAGGCACTGCTAATCTCCTGTGTACTCACAAGGTTTTCCCATCTTTCTGACAGTGAGGATGTGTTCACTGACCGAAAGGATTCAGATGGGTTCTTTGACCCTCGCAAAGTGCTTCAAGGAAAATCCAGAGAAATGTTCTCTAGGTGTTCAATTCAGAAAAAGAGTAGCGGGAAGAAAAGAAGAGACCTACCCACTATTTTTATGTATTTCCTAAGTGAATTAGCATTCTGTACCCCTCAAATCTCCTAATTAGAGCGAGAGACAGGATTACCCTGGTGCCTTAACTCCCTGCTGTCCAGCTGCCCGGTTCCAGACCCTGAACTTGCCCGTTTCACAAAGAATAAATTCACTCAGAACGCTTAAGTGGAAAAACTACTCTTAATAACATCTGGTATAACTACTGAACAAACTCGCCAAGGTTTCAACCAACATGACTGGAATAAACTCAAACCAAGAAAACGATGAGGTTTATAATGGAAACAGAAACAAAACTTTAATTTAGGATTGTTCCAAAGGCATGAGAACAATTCCACACTCCTAATGCTCTGAAGTTACTGAGTCCACGGCTGTTGACATGCAAAATTCCAGAAAGCGGCTACTGCACAGAATCAAATTCCTTCAGGAGTTCTCGTCAGAAAACACAGAGGGGCAAGAACCAGTGAAAACAGCAGCAACACAGACAGTTTAAAACCAGAAGACATGTCTGATGAAAGAGCCGTTTGAAATAGATTTCCTTAGCTGCCATTTAACCAGAAAAAGGAAACTAGGATTTATATATCTCTTTGAAAATAAATTATATCCACATTGGCAACTTGCTCATCTAAAGCTAATTTTAATGAGCCAGGATTTAATATACCTGGAAATTTGATATTAATATATCAAACTATTATCAGTTTAAATTGCAACACTATTACAGGACCAAATCTTATCATAATGGGGTCCATGCTACAATACCTTGGCCTTTATATTTTGAATGCCATTTTCTGAACAGGATTTTTCCTTTGGTTCTGGAAACCTGTCACTTACTTTCAAGTTTGTACACCACTCACCAAACATTTCCCTCCATCACTGTGCAAAGCTACACCACTTCTTGCACAAGGTAAGATTATAAAGTAAAGGGAATTGGATTTTTAACAAATCTGTACCAATAAAGATGAAAGTTCAAGCCCGTTGTCCTTCAAAGAGGTCACATCTGAGCACATCCAAATCTCCCGCTGGTTTAGTTTTTGTTCAAATCTGTGAAGTCTTCCTTCAAAACTACCTTCACGCAGAGTTATGAAGGACTCAGGAAGATTTCATGCCAAAACACAGAGAATTTTCTCCTAAATAATCTCATTGGAACCCAACAAGCCCTCAACAAGCAAATCAAGAAACTTCCCCTCACTGCGCAGGTGGCGACACTGAACCAGAGAAAGATGATGCCTTTAGGACACTGTTTCGTGTAGGGGGGAGG
>NW_006769874.1:2088304-2133786 GCF_000442215.2 Lipotes vexillifer | reverse complement strand
TGGGAGGAGGGAAGGCCAGAACACACGGGTGCCTCTTGTACTGTCCACGTTTTGTCCTACGAGACAGCGTTATCCCTCAAAGTGTCACTGACCCCACAGCCATGGTCACCTCGTAACCAAGAGAGAAGTTCATTTAGATAAACCAACTTTGCTGTTTAGTAACATCATCCCACACTGCGGTTACAATGAAACGTGTAACTGATGCCCAGGCTTGCACTTCGGCCATGTGGTTTCATCCCCATCAGTGGCCTGTGTCACGGGCTTGACAACCCAGAAAGGGGAACATGCCAGGTTCAGATTAACCACATTTGATGGGCCAGTCGCTGGAGAACCTGACCACTGGCGCCGCTGCTGGTCATGGGGACGAGGGTCTCCCTTGACGCCTCTGATAGTTCTTGCCTCTAAAATATAAGGTGAACTAAAGGGGATGCAGAGTAGGGAAAATGAAAGTCTTGTGAATTAAAAATAAACATCACGCATGCACGCGTGCGCGGGTGCGCGTGTGTGCGTGTGTGTGTGTGTGTGTGTGTGTGTGTGTGTATTTTTAAGAGGATTGGCTCCAGGCCAAGAGTATTCTCACGTGAATGGCAGATTGAAGCTTTCATTTTAAGTACAGTTGAGTTTTTCAGTTTAGATAGGGAAGGCTCCTTATTTTTGCCTCCGCAAGAAATGTTCTCTTCAAATACAACCTGTCATTTTTCACGTGCAAGTAAAAAAATGGGGGAGACATTATTTTGTTTAAATAAATTCACTGGTAATTCCAGAAGCAAATTCAAAACTAATTAAAATTCAAAGAGATTGATTAATTAAAAGGTATTCAATAACTTAGAAGACTCGCTTCTAAAGTGAGGAAATTAGGTTCATCAGAGAAAGAGAACTGAGGGAGGATGAGTGGGTGGCCCTAAAATGGTTAAAAGCAGTGTCTCAATTTCCTAACAGAATAAAATCACAATTAAGTCAATGCAAACAGCTCTTCTGCATCTATGTCCATCTGATAAGATTAAAACATTCCACAGCTCATATGTGCAGATAGTTTAATGCAAGTACAGAATTAATGTTTTGGTTTCCATTAAGCATTTTATTGTTATTAGTAATAATAATGTTGATCTTTAGATTGTCACTTGGAACTCTGCCTGACTCTGGTGGAAGTCGTCCGTGAGTGTTTTAGGGTTAACTGACCTTGTTTTGAAAGACAGGTGCTGTGGACAATGTCATCACAAGACTCTAAACCAAAGGAGCCTCCGCCTTCCAGAACCTTCTCAGACTGTCCGGGTCTCAGGAGCATCTTTTCCCAGTTCTCGCCCTTTACTCTCATCCCACCCTTCAAACATTCTAGAAATAACTTCTCTACATTATCTGAGCATCCATAACTTCACGTGCACAAGTTCACTTGTGATTTTAATCAAGTCGACTTTCTGTTCAGTACTGTCTGTCTCTGGCCTCTTTGGAATTCAGACTCATCCGGCTTCAACTGGACTCAGATGAAAAGCCCTGCATTACGCAGAAACACGATAAGGATGGCCTGATAGGAGAAATACATGCGATGCATTGGGCCAACCCACTGTAAATTATACACGATGATCCAGGAATATGTCCTGTTGTCAGAGGTCAGCTGCCCAGAATTACACAGGGTCACCCTTCATAAGGGAAGGCATGTTCCCCACTCTAAGTGGCCCGTGAACATGCCCAAGCAGAGGCAGCAGGCTCCCCACCACGTCCCACCTACTTAGTCTGAGCAGGGAGTTCAAATCCCAAATGCAGCCTCAGCCCAGACCCTGCTGCCATGGTCACAGTGAAGCCGTGGCCACGACACATGGCACTGAGAACCGTGGACGTGGGGTGAAGTGAGGCAGGACCAGCCCTGTACAGCCTAGCATCCGTGTTTACCGACCTGCAGTCTCAAAGCTCTCCCGGGCCAGTGCCTGGTTACCCAGGTGACAGTTTTCCCTAATTCAAAGCCGATTTCAGCCTTTATAAAATGGGGGCTTGCATCGGGTGATTTCTCGGGTTCCATCAAGTTCACCAGAGTGCCCCCCCACCATGAACCGTAGGGGAGGCGGCATGAAGGAAGCTCTCTGCGGGGCATCAGCCCTGGAAAGGGGTCACCATCCACCCTGGAGCCCATCTCCTTCTGGTCCACAGCAGTTACCTCTATACACGTTACCATGGCCTTCAAAGGAAGCTCTCCTGGTTCCCGGCGCCACCCCCCAATAGTTTTTACTCTAAAACAGAGTTTTACTGGGAGGGGCTGGGATGACTTGGTTGAGAACCTTATTTCCTCCCGCTCTGAGAACATTCAGAAAGTTAAGACTGTCGCCTCGGCAAGGCTGAGAGTTTGAAAGCTAAGGGAAGAAAGTACGTTGTGTAGGTATTACTGTGGATGGAAAGGTGTCCCCCGCCAAAACATATGTTCAGTCTGAGCCCCTAGTACCTGTGAATATGACCTTGTTTGGAAACAAGGGTTTTGTACATAGAATCAATTTAAGATGAGGTGAGACTCAATGAGAATGGGCCTCAAACCCACTGACACTGAAGGTTGAGTTGTGTTCCCCGGAAAATTTCTATGTGAGATGCTAATTCCCATCCCCTCAAGATGCGACCTTATTTGGAAATAAGGTCATTCCAGATGCAATTAGTTAAGTTAAATTGAGTCATGCTGAAGGAAGATGAATGAGCCTTTAATCCAATATGACTGGTGTCCTTATAAAATGGGGAAATTTGGACACAGACATGAGCACGGGGAGATGCCATATAAAGATGGAGGCAGAGATGGGGTGACGCATCTACAGGCCTGAGAAGATCAAAGATGCCAATAAACCACCAGAGCTGGAGGGAGACCTGGGTCAGATTCTCCCTCACGGCCACCGAAGGAACGAACCCTGCAGACACCTTGATCTCAGACTGCTCCATCGGCAGGAAAGGAAACGTCAGAGACGAATGGCAATGAGTCTGCTACGTGTGGCAGAAATCAGTGAGCGGCTGAGGTGGAGAGAAGGGCAGGCGTGCCCAGGAGAGGGGACAGGATGCATCCAGGCCAGAGACTGCTGCTCAGGGACAACCCTGATGCCACCTACAGTCTCCTCACAGCCCAGCACAAGCATGATGGCTCCTGCAGGGGGAACGTGCCCACATGGCGGGGGGCAGTGGCGGCAGGGAGCTGTCTGAGGGCCCCATGCTCTGGCCAGCAGCGTCCTCTGGCCTTCTCAGCCCCCAGCCCCAGCTGCCCGCCTTCCATCTGCTCCTATGTGGTACATAAAGGGTAAACCAAAAATGAATGAATGAATGAGTGACCTAAACAATAAAAAGACAAACACTCACTCTCCAGTACCTACAGCTCCCTGGCCTGGTCACGGCCACATCCAAAGCCGGCCAGGACCTCAGGGCACAGAGCCGCCCTGGACGAGGCCCTACACACACGGACGCGCCCTGCGGGGTGGTGGAATCAATGCCTTTGTTTATGCTTCTTTTCCAGGAAAGGCAGCTCTGTGTAGGCTGAGGTCTCACCCTGGGCCTTGACTCTGTAATGAAATGTTACAAGCTGTGGATTTGGATGGCAGAGAGTTGGAACCAGGACTGTTTTTTTTGTAAAACAGTGTAGAACCACAATAGAATCTGAACGAACTCAACAGGGAATCAGATAGGTTTTCATGTATCAGCCTCCAAAACGCTGTTACTGATTCATGGTGAATCACGACGGGTTTGGATGTGCTCGCAGCCAATACCGCTCTGGGGAAGGAAGCCACGGGTGCGACTCGGGGATGGACTTGATAGAGAACAGCCCTTTATGCCTAACAATATGCCAATCAAACTCTGGTCTCGGCGACACTGCTCACGGCTACTCTTTGAATAAGGAGCAAAGACACAGTGCAGTTCTTTTCCTTAAGTTGTCTTTTTTTCCTCTCTCTTTTGCTCCATGGCACAGAGACTGGGGGACTGCAGGCCTCCAATCAGGCCGAACACAAACAGAAGGTGACGGGGCGTAAAATCTATGAATCCTGTCCCATGGGGTTGAGAATCGAGACCCCGGATGCTTGATTTCTGCCATTCGGTTGGTTTCAGGGACTTTGGGAATGAAACCCTTTCGCTCATGGGATCAGTCCAGTCAACAGTGAGTGAGCCAGAAACAGCTGGACCAGAGCTGCCGAAACAAGAGCACCCACAGGAATAAGTAAGAAGATCAAGGGGAAGGGATAAATTAGGAGGTTGGGATTAGCAGATACACACTGCCACACGTAAAATAGATAATCAACAAGGACCTACTGTACAGCACAGGGAACTCAGTGTTCTGTAATAACCTATATGGGTAAAGAATCTGAAAAAGAATAGATACATGTGTGTGTGTACGTGTATATATATATACATACCTGAATCACTGTGCTGTACACCTGAAACTGACACAACACTGTTAATCAACTAGACTTCAATTTAAAAGGAAAAAAAAAGAACTACAGGCACATACAGAAAGGAAGAATTAAGAAGGTCAGTGATGATCACATCCGAGGCAGGAGCCGCCCAGAATAAGCAAGAGGAGATTCCTCACTGTCGCCCCAACTGTCTACGTGTCCTGGGGCTCAGTCGCTGTGGCTTCGGACTGCTCAGAGTATTAGAAAATAATTCTATTACGCGGAGTTCTCTCGAATTTGATGAAGAGTCACATTGCCTTTCGAACTTTATTGCTGATACACGGAAACCGTGAGCACTTTTAATTTATTGACTCTTCACCCTATGGAACAGAGGTGTCTTAAAATGTAGTCCACAGATACATTTTAATATGTTTATAAATGATCAGCTATACATAATAGTATTGCCAGGACTCGCAAACATAAATCAAGTATTGTATCTTAAACCGCAAATTAATGGCAACACCATTTATAAACCAGGGCTGCTACACTTCCTCAGATGCTCCTGACACCCGTCTCTGGGCTCAGATGGACAGAGACACGCTCAACATGGCAGCACCTGAAACTCCAGTGGGGCGGGGTGTCAAGGAAAAGCTCTCTGCCTCAGGTGAACCCCCTTCCCCGTCTGCCTTGCCAGTCGTAGCACCGGACTAGGAGACCCCATTCAGCACATGGCCCTCGTCCCTCCTTCAGAAACACTCATTTTAAAACCACTTTCCCACCCATCTCATGATGCCACGCTGGCCGCTTCTGCAAGGAAAGGTCCTGCACTTCTTTGGGGACTCACTCAGACTCAGGCTACCCTAGCCACGGTCACGTCCCCAGCTGCAATATCCTTTATCCCACACAACCCATCTCTCCAGCGCATCGGTACAACTGGTGCTCTGGCCTCTCCTCTTGTCCCTGTGCTCCCAACTGGCCTGAACCCCCGAGGCCAGGAACCGTGGCAGGTGACTCTTGGACGTCACCCCCAATATCCATCAATGGGTGGGCACGCGGCAGCTGTCGAAGGCCCCCTTTGCTTCACGGGTCTTACAGGCCATCAGAGGTATGGCAGGCCTGAGATCCACTCAGCAAAGACTCACGCGTTCCCACGTGCTCAGTTATTCTGGGGGAGAAAATGGGGGAAGCTGGAGCAGTAACACATGGTCACTGTGTCCTGAGAAGATCCAACTGGGGTGGGGCGCTTTGCAGAACATGCAATGCTGGAGAATTGTCAGGTAGCTCTGGTGTGTGTTTTGGGTTTCACTGGGAGTAGATCCCAAAAAGTACCTTCCCCGAGTTCCCACCCAACACCTTCACACACGCACACACGCGCGCACACACACACACACACACACACACACTTCCACCAGCTGTGACCCAACCTCAAACAGCCAGGACTCACAGACAATATGCAAAACCACTCTGCATCATTTCTTGTCCCATTATCTTTTCCCTTTCGGGCCTCGAGGTATCACAGAAGAAAGCCCAAAGCTTCCAAACATGCTTGTCCGTTCTCGCAGCAGAAAAAGGAAGTTAGAAAAATACCACTGGTCAAACTTTCCAGGGGAGAGCAACAGATGACTAGAAGTCCATCTAAGCACACGTCTAATAAGGATCGTGTGACAGAAGCCCAAAGTACGCATTTCCAGGCTCCGAGAATTGAAAAGGTGAAGAGCAGGGATTTGGAGGCTTGGCGGGGGAAGGGCAGGGTGGGCTGTGGTTGGTGATCTCAGAGGTGGGCACACATGTGCTTGAGGTTTGGCCATCGATCCGAGCGATTCCGTTTCGCCTTGGAGCTGGAGCATCCACAGGAAAGACGGTTCTTCCATCTGCTCCTAGGCCACACGAGGATTTGAAAAGTGCAGAATCACAGGAAAATGAAACTGCCGAGCCTGGAGCTTTTAAAGTGAACCAACCTTAATTGAGACTCAAAAAGCATCTAATTTAATTCAACTTTGGTTAAAGGTCTGGAGTCATCAGTATTATTGCAAACAAAAGTCTATAATGAACATAGATTCTTAGATCAAAAACCAAGGAAAATAAATTTGCTGATTCCGAACTTTCAGGAGTGCTTTGCTTCAGCAGTCCGTCCCATCGGTGCCAAAAGTTCCATCTCACAGAAACCCTGGCTAATTCTATACTATGTATTAGAGGCCTTTACAATCTTGAAGCCCAAGAATCCCACATCCAAAGTATATGTGACGAAAAATACCAGAGGAGCACATAGCTATGCATGCACAGTACTGCTCACTGCAATATTATTTCAATAGCAAAATAAATCTGAAAGAAATGAAATAGCCAACAATAGAGGTTTGGATAAACAAATTACTCTAAATCCATACAACAGAAATGTGTTAATCCATTAAAAATCATATAAAAGAGGTAGAACATATTTTTAAACAAAATTATTTAAAATGAAAATGTTGAACATGATCCCACGTTTACATACACACACACATACATATACCCATATCCAGCACACACACACACACACACACACACACACACACACACACACACACACAGCCTAGACGAAAGATTGCAAAATGTCAGTACCGCAAAGTTGTATCACTGTTTAACTCTAGGCAACAGTATTACAGGAAACTGGTACTTTCCTCATGTGGTCTTTTATTTTCAAATTTCTATAGTGGACCTGAGCTACTTTTTAAAAAATCACGTTTTATATATTTTATTTTGAACTTATAAAACACTTAAAACCTACTGAAAATGTATAACTATATGCCCATCACCCAAATAGACACGTCAATAGTAAAAAAAGAAAAAAGAATGAATTATGAAAAACAATAGCAGAAAGTAAATACCCCAAACACCTAACAAGACACAGAAAACATGTGCTCTATGCCCCTCGGACAAGCTTAGATGTCACTTTCTCGTCTAACGAGTGACTGATCACATATAACGAAAACTGTGGGTCGCAAACAAATTTCCACCGTGACTATCACCACCGTGTCTGTGTTGACTCCGCCAATCCTGAAATGTAGCCAAGACTCTCACGTACTTCCAGCTGCCCTCTGCACAGTTTAGGACAGCTAAAAACAAAATAAAACAGTTTGGATCAGAAATACTTAAATTCCTGGACTTTCCACCTGTATGTCCTGCATCCATAAAACTGAAACAACAATCCCTTCTCCAGGGCACTGGTAGGAGGTTTAAGGACACCAAACACGTGAAGGGTCGATGTGCACGGTCACTCAGCAGACAACAGTCATCACATCCTGACACCTCAAGGTCACCCTGTCCCAAACCTCCCCTCCTCCCACCTGTCCACCTGGTCAAGGGCCCCAGCCCCACCATGGATGACCTCTACGTGCCTGGAGGGACCAACACCCCGACCCCTTCACCCCCACCCTCTCCAAGCCCATCCCCTCTCTCTCCTGCCTGCACCTCACCCCTCTGGTCGGTACAGGCAGACTTTGTTTTACTGTGCCGTGTGGATACTGCGATTTTGATAAATTGAGGGTTTGAGGAAACCCTGCATCAAACAAGCCTATCAGCGCCATTCTTCCAACAACATTTTCTCACTTTGTGTCTCTGCGTCACAGTTTGGCAATTCTCGAAATGTTTCAAACTTTTTTGTTAGTATTATATTTTTTGTGTTTTTTTGATCAGTGATCTTTTTTTTTTTTTTTTTTTTTGCAGAGTCCAGAAAACTTTAAGGCATTGAACTTGAGTTGGGGGGTATGCCTGCCTGGGGGCCGGGCATTTCCGTGAATTTGCTGGGATGAATAATTCCTCGTGAATCTTGAGAAATTAGCAGTTTCTCTCCTTGTCAACGTCTCAGTCTCCACACTCATTGTCCTTTCTAGGCATTGGTGAAAATAGAGAATTTGGAAGTGTGAGGGCACGGACCCGCGTCCCCTGCATCGGCAGGCGGACTCTCAACCACTGCGCCACCAGGGAAGCCCCAGTGATCAGTGACCTTTGATGCTGCTACCGCAACTCCCTGAAGGCTCAGACGATGGTTCGTATATTTTTAGCAATAAAGTATTTTCATGAAAGTGCACACGTTGCCTTTTTTGATGTAATACTACTGCACACTTAATAGACTACAGTGTAGGGTAAACGTCACTTCTATATGTGCCAGGAAACCAAAAACTTCACGTGCCTCCCTTTATTGTGATATTCGCTTTATTGTGGAGGTCTGGACCCGAACTGCAGCATCTCTGAGGTGTATCTTCACCTCCTCCCGGCCCGGCCACTGTCCTTCCCGCGCCGAGCCTCCCAGCCCGGGTGGCTGTGTGTGGCGGGTCTGGGAGCCTCCTGGGGTCCTCCCCACACACACACATAACCTCAGCCTCCTGCCCATCCCCTTCCCGGCAGGCTCCTCGTCTCCTCTCCCCAAGGCTTCCATGGATCTCTTACAGGACCGGCCATTGGCTTGCACATCCGACTGGTGGGTGGGACGGCGGGCACTCCCCTGAGAGTCACAGGCTGGAGCGGGATGGGCAGAGTATATCCATCCGGCACTTCCGCGCGTGCCGGGCACGTGGCAGTCGTTTCACAGACGTCTCAGGAATAAACGAGTAAACGAGTGACCTTCATCCACGTCTGGAGGGGTGAAAAGGCTTTCCCGGGGGCCATCCCTGGAGCTTCCCCAGAACCTGCCCAGAGCAGCATCGCATTCACGGTGGTGACCAAGAGCTGAAGAGTCTAACAGGCCAAAGTCACCCAGCGACAGAGCCAGGATGTGACCTTTCTGATTCCAGTCTCTCTGGGGTTTCTTACACAGGAAACTATCAGATGAAATTCTGTACCACGAGTGTCAACTCAACATAAAGTAAGCGAATCTGGAATTACAGTTACATCTATCCTACATTCTCTTCTTTAAAGATGTATCTGAATCCTTAGTCCTATGGCTAGAAGCTAGTTTTCTATCATTTAAAAGTAACACATTAACACATCCCAGCAACTTAAGAAGCCACACTCCACAGCCTGAGCCTCTTCAGACGCATCCACGGCCAAGTGCTGAGAGTTAAGATGCCCCAGGAGCTGAGCTGTGTAGCTGATACCCGGTCACTTGCTCCACGGTTTCTAAATCCAACAATGGCACCGATAACTAATGCTTTCTGGGCCGTGACCCTAGGCTGGTCACATGCTTTGTCACACATACGCATGACGCCCGCAGAGTTGTGCAGTACGCAGCCTGTGTGACTGTGCACGGCGGCCTCAGCCATGCAGAGACCAGGGAGACAGTGGTACTATGTCTGGAATTTAGCTGGACAGAGACACTTGGAAACAGTTGGAGTGCAGGTGGTATTAAAAGGTATGTGTGGAGCGGCTTTACCAGGAGGGAGGGTGTGGGGAGACCAGAGGGCCCCGCCCAGCACCAGGCAGACAGACAGAGAGAGCTCAGCACCGGAGGGGAGGACAGAAAAGACCAGGCAGCGCTGGGACACAATCAAGGAGCGGGTGGCGGCCAAGGCGCCCAGCAGGATGTTTGGTGACAAGGAAGCTGTGTGCTCATCCAAGGTGCCCCAAAGCCCCCCTTACTCAGGACCAGGGCCCAGGGGGCCGTTAGCATCACCCTCCCCCGGGCACAAACGCACACAGCCAACGCTCATAAAGGGCGGCACCGTGGGCCCAGCCGGGCCGCCCTCCTCCCGGCCACCTGCCGCCCCTCCCCGTGCCGCTAAGTGCCCATGCGTGGAAAGGAGGCCTCAGCCAATTCAGGGGTGTGGACACGGTGCGGGGGGCACACGGGGCACCCCGATCCTGACTAGGCCTGGGCTGTGTGTGTGTGTGGTGCCAGATACAGAGATGTGCTCAGACACAGACACACACTCACATTCACTGGGGTGCACTCAACCCCGTTACAGGACCCTCCCTACCTACAGCATGAACTGATGAAGGGCCATCAGCCGGGCACGGCCCCCACCGTCCAGTTCCCAGGGGGCAGGGCTGGACACGCCACACCCGCTTCCCAGCTGCTCTGCTGTCCCCCGAGCACCAGGGTCCTGGGCCCGCTGCGTGGTCCCGACCTCACAGCTCTGCGAACTTCCAAAGGTTGCGCCACCCTGCCAGCCGGTGCCTGGGGGCCGCTTCAGGGAGACTCGGGGTCTACGCAGCATTTTCCTTCGAGAGAAGCACGAGAGGCCTGGGCCGTCCTCTCCACCTGGGAGAGGAGGCGGGAAGGGTTGGTGCTGAGCCCCCAGACTCACTAAAGGGACCCAAATAGCAAGAAGGGCCGTGATGCAGGACTGCCGGTCAGCAAGGAACCACATCGCTGTGACTGTGGGCCCTGACCTCTGAACCCGCGATCTCACTGTCCAGGTGAGAGCGCAGGACTTCGCATCTCGGACACCACCTGCCCCCGTCTCCTGCTCGGCAGGCCGCCATCCTTGGCCCCCACCCCGCCCCCCAGAACCTGGCAGCACCTGGACTGTAGCCACTCTTGAGGTGTCGAGATTGGATTGACAACCCCACACGCCAAAGCACGTTTCCGCCAGAAGACAGAGAGTCCTGCCGTCTTGGGCAAGAGCCGGGGGGGAGTTGAAGCCTGTCTGGGTGCATGAGTCACTGCCTGCCCAGGTGCCCTGAGATCACCCGCCCGCCTGCCCGTGATGCTCACAGGACAGAGGAGACCGTCTGGGGCAGAGCAGAGGCGAGGGAACCGCTTCCCAACACACAACACACACTCCGGTCCTGGCCTTTGGAATAAGCTGTGAGGACTTCTCCGCTGACCCTAGAGTAGCTGTGAAAAATGGAATGCAGAAAAATGGCTTTGTTCCTAGGACAGTGACCTCTTTCTGCAGCCTGGCCTCGTTCAAGCCTTGGAGGGAAGGACGCCTGTATGCCTGCTGTCTCATGAGCGATGAGATCTATGATGATATCTATTTGGCAAAAGGCTTATACTGTTAGTAGCAAATCAAGATGCCCGAAGGCAATGTCACCGTGATGTGGAAACTTCCTTGCACATAAACAGGAGGCAGGGTTACCCTGAACAGCCCACACCCAGAATCCAAGGTGAGAGTCTGTGGTCCACCCTACAACGTGCATCACATATCTTCAAGGTTTTTAAGGATGATTTGTAAAGTGGAAATCACAGTATTATTATAAAATAAAGTAGATACAGCAGAATGTATATATGATGAACTCTCAGCATCTCACATTTGGTATTTTTCTTTTTTGATATTTTGGTAAAAATTATCCCGGAAGTGCCTCAGATGGCAACAGAAGAGAAAATTCAGACTTCTCGCTAATTTTCAGGGTCTTGGCATCTGTGGCCTTAGATGCAACAACTATGGCTTCATTAAGAAATAAAAGGTCAGAGAAACACTTTATCGAATACTGGAATAGAAATATCTTTCCAAGTTTGGCCATCCCTGTTCAACATAAAATAAAGTTATGTCACAGGTGGCCAAGTTTAAAAATTGGATATTTTTAAAACAATAAACTATACAGATATGGCAAAACAGGTTAACTGGCAGATCATTTTTCTTGAAAAAGAAAAGATGCCATACATCTAGAAGACTTTCCACAGAACTAATATAAGTCGGTGATTCTCAAACTTTGGTGGCCTTAAGGATCATTGGAGATTCTGCTTCAAAAAGAGCATGTCTCTACCCTGCAGACCTTCACTCAGGGGACCAAGAGTGGGTTCAAATCCACATTCCTGTCTGGCACAGTAGGTGGTCCCGATGACGTCAGCCTTGACTCGCACTATGAGAGATTCTGCACTAAATCACACACACGGTCACTTAGAAAGGCCAATTTTGAGAAAATGAATATATTTAAAATTCCGTATGTATTTCCTATGAACAGATCAAGCTCAGAGAAAATTATTGTTTCTAATTTAGTCCTCCATCCCAAAGACAAGGAGAAAAGACATAAGCACAATTTCATTGAATGAACTGGAAATTTCCATTCAATTTTCTTGAAGAGATGAGAAAGCATTTCTAATGAGACTGCAAATTGGGAATCTTGGCAACATTCAAATGTGGTAAACGGTCTTTGTCTTTGAAATGTCATCTGCAGTGACCAGTGAAGCCAGTAGGGACCAAATGCTCTGCCTATTTTTACCACAAAGGCATGCGATTTGGCTTTTGGTACCGGTCTGAACTTGCATATGCTCTGAATTGCTAGTTTATTGATTTCAGGACACCGTTTACAAAAAGAAAGGTCTAGAAAATTGATTCTGTATTCAAATCCTGACCCTTAGGATCCTACTGCTCTTCTATGCTCAACCAACCAAATCTCCATGTTTATATAAACTAGTGCCCCAGGGTCTGTTTACAAAACACGCTCAATTACCCCTCGCAAAACCCACCTGCTGTCGGTCCTGCCAAATGTGCCTCACTGGGGAATGCACTGCTCTGGGATTTCTGAGAGAATAAGGCAGGGCGTAAGCAGAGACAAACCCTGGAAGACACAGCTCTTACCCCGGGATAAGATCCTTCTAGCAGTCGGACCGCAGAAGAGCCAGCCCACAGTTAGGGAAAGGAAGCCTGGCCCCTGGGAGGCCTGGGGGCTGTCCCTGCTCTGGCCCTGGAGCAGCGGAAGCCCGAGCCCAGGGATGAGCAGGGCCACCAGGGAAGGGCAGCCAGACCCGCCTTATGCAATTAGCACAAAACGCTAACTTCTAAGACTTGATTGTTACAGCTCTCTATGACTACAGTTTCCTTCTGAGGCACGGGAGAGCAGAATCATCAATGAAACTGCTTGACTTGTTAAAATATTAATACAGCACTTGGGAAACATGTAGCCTGTGATGCAGAAATGAGTTTTGCGATTAGAAAACTTCATTATCAGCACCGACGCTCAGTGATTTTAGCGGCGTCCCTCCCTGCAGGACCTCGCCTCCCAGAATCACAGCAGGACCCTCAGGGCCCTGACCTCACACGTTGCATATCTGCTCTCAGCCCCTGGGACGTGGAAGCCCCAGAGCTTCTCATTTATCTGCCTGGAGACAAACACGGTCAGTATTCCAAGCATTTTGTTTCCAGCTCCTTATTTTGTTCCGTGTTGTTGATACTGTTTCAGGGAGTGTCTTAGTTAAGCCAGGGAATGTCAAAGCCTGCAAACCTACCAGCTTCCTGGAGTGGTGTTCAGGAATAATTACTAATGAAATGCATCCATTAAACAACAAAAAAACCATAATTAGTGGTGCTTCCTCAGAAACATAGACTAGCTTACAACCTTTTGCTGTAGTTTCATCACAGACACAGTAAACCCTTTCACATAACAGGCGTCACATTGAATTTAAGCAAAGTCTAAATAAGAATAATACCATGCTCAGCAGATCAAAAGGAAAAGCAGCATCCTTGGTCCACAGGAAAGGTCCGAATAGACTCAGGAGGGGGGCATCTGACAGTAAAACACAACTGTTCACAACAAGGCGTACTAAGCCTAGTTCACCTGCCATGAGACGCACGCGGACGAGATGTAAGTTCTATTCGGTTTGGACCTTTGGCTCAGGACGGAAGGCTGCAGCCACAGGGGATTGTGGGAGCCTCACCCACACAGGGGTGAACAGGGCATGTGCTCCCGCATCCAGGGGTGAAAAGTCCATCCTCGGGACAAAGGCCGGAAGCACACACAGGGCGTGTGCACAGGACCCGAAAAACATGCTTTCTCCTCCAGACTTTGGTTCCCTGACTCTGAATGAGAAAAGTGGCCTCCTGGTCCACAGACCAGCAGGTGGTGACCCAGCCACGGTCACATTCACCCTTCCCTCCAACGCTGCCCAGAGGTGCTTTCAGCCCCTCCCCACCAACACCACAGGCCCCGAATTCAGCCCAGGCCGCTGGCTTCGGGGGGCACCCCACTTTCCCAAGGACCCCAACTTCATCTCATTTCATGTCAGGCTTCACAAAACATGTCCTTTGAACAAAGAATGTCGAGGTGAGAAACGAGTGCGGTTTTGAAAGCTCACAAAGCTATGAGGTCACCGGTCCACCGGCAGCCGAGTGACCCTCTGCCCCAGGTGGCACTGACCACAAACCCTCTTTCAGCTGACAGCCCGGCAGCATCTGAGCCTTGACAACTGGAGCACATCTCTCCACGGGGAGCCCAGCACTTCTGCGGGGGGACTCAGAAGTGTCCAGAAGTTGAGAGCAAGCTGGCCTTCGGTCTGGAACCAAAAGAATTTTTTAACAAAGACTCCGGAAAGTGAAAGCTGCCAGATTTATGCCTGCTTTTTCCTGAGTAAAAAGTATATAAACCCACGGGGAAAATCATTTCTATTAAAAAAAGAAAAGAATGAGTGTGTTGAAGCTTTGGCAAATAGCTTACTTTTTCGCAGAATAAATGAGGCGGCAAGACACTGGCAAGCTGGTCGGTTCCCTTCCTGTGATGGCGGGGGGCGGGGGGGCAGCTAGTGCGGATAAATGCAGTGATGGGGAGGGCATCTTCCAGAAATAAGCAGCCCACCCTTTGGGCCGGGCTTTGCTGTGGGCTGTGGTGCCCTTGCCCTCCTCAGAACACTTGTCCCTCAACCCGTCTATGCAGACCACGGCACCCTTGGGGTCCTGGTGACCTGACCGCAGGACGGCAGCTAATCCATCTTGGGATTAGCTTGAAGGGACGTCAGGCTTCTGGGGAGCTTATCTGCAATTTCGCTCTCTGGTACTTTCATGCTCTTTATTCTTTTCCCAGACGGTTTTCTTTAACACAAAGTTATCCCAGAGGTACCTTTTCTATGACGGTAGAATAAAGTTAACTAGTACGGTCTGGAGGGAAATCTGGAAACCTGCAACATATGACTACTTACAAGTTCAATAATCAATGTGTAACAGTCGGCTACACATTGGATACAGGATATCTGCAGGGCCATCTACTTGTGGCTGGTGGGTACATCATGCCAGTGGTATCCGACGCTTGGGTTTCTGAACCTTACATGGAATAGGTAGGTTAGAAAGCAGTGGGAATGGAATATTCACAGAACTGATTATGTCCGAGCCAGTCACGTGCTAATCATCCTCAAGTGTTGGTTTCCTTCTTGGAGAACCTGTCTATTGCTCCACAATGACAATAACACACCCAGACGGCCCTGGACAGCGGCCCTTGTGGGTGGATTTTGGACATATGACAGTTAATTGTCTAGGAAGGAATTAACTGCAGGGCCAGCTTCCAGAGCTGATATCAACGTGGAAGCAGATTTTAAATACCAGGGATAAACTGCCGCACAGCAGAACCCAATCCCAGCTCTGTTTCACCGGCCCCACTATGGGAAGTCTCCGTCCCCACCCTCATGCCACCACATCGGGTGACGCCATCCGAGCACACGCCCTGGAGCCCCGCCTGGCCCGGCCCTCTGCCGTGTCCTGAGGTCGTCTGAGAAGTGTTATAGGAAAGACAAAAATTTTCAGGTTGGTGCTTTCCCAGAGTGCAGGATATTACCCAGAAGGACATTAACCTTCTTTGTGCCTATCCAGACGCCTCACTTCATTTCATCAAATTTACCTCCTTCTGGGGCCACATTCCTTCCCCAAGTCCTCATGTCCCTTCATATTCCGATATCAAATGCCTTCAACTGTCTACATGCATCAAATGGAAAAATCAAACTACCGAATTTTAGTAACCTCTCAAAGCACTCGAAATCATGGCTTTTCCCTTTAGATCACTGGGGAACACTCTTCCTGTGTGCTGGAACGCAGAACGGTCAACAGACCGCCACCTCGACTACCGACCCTGTTTCATTCTGCCGAGAACTGCAAGCATCCTCAGCTTGATGTCTTCACAACGAACGTTTCCACGTGCTACAATGAGACTATCCTTACGGTAAATACAGGGGGAGAAAAGGGGCGCATTATTTAATATTATGCAGGTCATTTCCCCCTGCGTTTTGATACTTTCTGTTTTCTGGTTTGGGTCAGTGGAGTATTTTAAGGGCAGAGACCCTGAGGCCTGGGTAGACGGGGAGGGCGGTGGTGACCCCCTGAGGACACCAGCACTCAGAAGCACATGTCCCTGGGGGCCCGCGTCTGCTTTCCGCAGGAAAGAGCGCCCTCAGATGAACATGGGGACCTCTGTACCAGCGGCTTTGCAGTGTTACAGGTAACCTACCACGAGCTCATCTACTGCAGGAAGATCAGTTTCTCCTACTTCCCCATCACCCACCTGGCCCTTCTCCAAGGGTACTAACTGCTCTTGGTGCCTCGCAGTGTCAGGACACCACAGGCTGAGTGCACAAGACAGCCGGGGAGCACCTGAGCTCAGGTCGTGTCCCACACTGGCGCCTCCTCGGCGAGCCTTTCCCCCCATGTCCTCTGAGCCCACCGTGCAGTCCTCTTCCCTGCCGCTCCTGGTGGGCACCGGAGTCGGTCATCAGAGCCCCAGAGGGAGCCTCATGTGTGTCCAGCACCATGACTGGACGGGGCAGGCGAGGCCTGGGCCACGAGGGACCCGCTGGGAGGGAGAATAGGGCCCAGCCCTAGCTTGAGGAGCCCCAAACCTTCAAACCAAGGCCACCTGGGCAAGGCCTGGGACAGAGGGAGCCGCACCTCGCAGAGGAAGGACCGTTCAAGCCGCAGACACCAGTGC
Source organism: Lipotes vexillifer (assembly GCF_000442215.2). NCBI lineage: Eukaryota > Metazoa > Chordata > Mammalia > Artiodactyla > Lipotidae > Lipotes > Lipotes vexillifer. The sequence goes on along the minus strand of NW_006769874.1, from coordinate 2,116,900 downwards.
GTTCATGACTCACGGCAAAGCCAAGCTTCCCCAAGGACAACCTATCATAGGTCGGTCAGCACAAACTTCATTACACTTCAGGGCACTGGATCCCTAGGTTACCCAAGAAGCAGGCTACCCCGATGGGCTCTGGGGACCCGTGTCACTCAGGCAACAGAGAAGTGCCTACAGTGAAGGGGGGAAATCAGAGGATGAGTGGGTGTGGGCAGGGCACAGCTCAGGCCTCTTGGTCAACTGGACAAAACCTGCCATAGGATCGTCTGTAAGGGAAGCCGTGCCGAGGCGAGAGAAAGCAGGGGTGGGTGGTGGCCAATGGGACCACCTTTCTGAGAAACCAATGTGTCATCTCAAGGCCTATCACGTCCTGGACCTGGAACGTCACAGCTTCAAGTACCAGCACCTGGAAAACAGTAGGACGGCCTGAGCACCCTACACACATGCGGAGAGTCAATGTCATGGGAGGGGGCGTGTTTCCAACACCTCTTGCCAAGCTTCCCATTGGACGTGTCTATTATTTACTAATTTACCCAATTTAACGATGAGAACTGTAGGTCTCCATGTAAAGATGGATTCTGTGGAATTAAAGGTGCAGATTCTGCTGCATTAAAGGTGCTGCTACAGCAAAGATTTTAGTTAACATCCAAAATGCTTTCAATTGCACTGAAACTCAACATCAGGCTCTTACTAAATATCGAAAGGAAGCATTAGACATGGAGCACAACAGCCAGATGAAAAGCCACCAGATTAACCCTTACTTTGCTTCCAGTGAAGGGGAGACACACCTGAAAGTTATCCTGCATACCTCGTTCTTAGGTCTTCTCTAAAAAGCGCCTAAGATCTTACAAGAAATTCTCTGAAATTCACAGTGGGCTCAACACCATCGGGGATGCAATTAGGTTTTCCTTATCCTTTCAACCACACACCGCGTAGGGCATCTTGGGGACACGTGCAGGGCTCGTAGAGTCGGAACCAAGGTCCGAGGGGCTTCTCCAGCCCCTCCTCACGTCCACCAGGGCACAGGTCACTACTTTGTCACGTAACCAACGTTTCAACCAAAGAAAAGCCACAATGGCATTCACAATATTTTGCATCTTTTAATTTTAAACAGTAGTGTTGTTGTCTATTACCACGTTTCCACCAAAATCAGTTCTTTATAATAATGAATGTAAGACACGAGGAAGATTTAGATGCTGAAATCATTTTTGTTAAAATCTGGCATTAAATTTCACTTTAAACATGCAGCCAGCAGAGGCAGGTGTCAGAAATCGGGTGAAGCGGAGTCCAGACACCTGGGCTGCACACCTGGCTGCCCCCAGCCACCAGGGGCCTCAGCCTTATAAAATGAAGGGGCTGATGAACAGATCCCCAAAAGCTCCCTCTAATTCCCCAGTCTCCTGAGAAGGCGATCCCGTCATTTCTTCCTAAGATACTGCTTGGGGGACTGGAGTTTAGGGGTTATTCCATTTGAGGAGTCCTAGGGTTTTTCACTGTATGCGTCTCAAGCACGCATCACATGGGTGTAGCCTTGTAAGTTTGAGGCAAGATAAGTGCACCTGAGAAAATCTTCTCTGCTATCAGTAAATCAGAGTGAATTTTATCTTATTTGCAATTAATTAAAAGGTATCTTCAAAGGGTCTCTAAAGAGTTTAAAATCTCAGTGAGAGAAACATGGATTAATCAGGACAATAAAAGCCAAACACCTGCTATTTGAAAGCTACGTGTGACTCAGACACCAGGAAACGAAAGGACAGGGAGGGACATCCCGGGAGACTCGGGGCTGCTCCCGCCAGGACACCCCCTAGGCAAACACCCAGGCAGCAAACACACCGACCCAGGCCCCAGCCACAGGTCCATGGTGCCCACGGCCCTCCCGGGGGTCGTTCGACATGTGACTAATTCCAAGAACTCACCTTCCAAGGATCCCTTTGGGGAATGTTCCCTGCAGACGCCGCAGCAAGCTTCCCACCCATGACCCAGAGTCCTCGTCCAAGGACCCAGTGCAATCAGCCACAGACACTCTGGCCGTGGCCGGCTAGGCTCAAGCCTCTGGCCTGAGTGCCTCACTCAACAGAACCTGAGCTGAGAGCACCTTCTGACATGAGCCCTCGTGCCAGGAGCTAACCCGGCCCAGCAGGTTAGCTTAATCACCCGTGTCCCAAGTTCCTCATCTGCAAAATGGGAAGAACTGAGCGCCCACTGCATGGGGAGCGGAGGGGCGGGAGTCAGCACAGGGCGGGGGGGTGTCACTGCAAACGAGGCCCTGGACACAGGAAACGTCACCTCCACCCCGACCTCCACGCTACCAACCACAGCAGCGGGAGCCCTTCACAAGCTCCCTAAGTTAAACTGCTGTATCGTGTTGATCCCCAAGCTGCACCCAACAACTGAGCTCTTAGTTATAAGAGGAGAAGGGTAATAATAATACACAACTACACAACAGTTGTATATTGTGTATTGGGGAATGCATACAATATGCACCATTGTATACACAGTTGTATATTGTGTATGGGGAATGCATACAATATGCACCATTGTATACACCGTTGTATATTCTGTATTGGGGAAAGCATACAATATGCACCTATCGTATACACAGTTGTATATTGTATATTGGGGAATGCATACAATATGCCCCATCGTATACACAGTTGTATATTGTATATTGGGGAATGCATACAATATGCACCATTGTATACACAGTTGTATATTGTATATTGGGGAATGCATACAATATGCACCATTGTATACACAGTTGTATATTGTGTATGGGGAATGCATACAATATGCAACTATTGTATACACAGTTGTATATTGTGTATTGGGGAATGCATACAATATGCACCATTGTATACACAGTTGTATATTGTGTATTGGGGAATGCATACAATATACAACATTGTATACACAGTTGTATATTGTGTATGGGGAATGCATACAATATACAACATTGTATACACAATATACAACTGAAGACCCCTAGCTTTCTGCTCCTGCAGGTGGAGTTGGCCCGACCGACCACAGGGTCAGGAAGGCCTCCTGGGGAAAGAGCTGGTGTTTGTGGAGAGCGAAGGGCAGAAGAGAGCAAAGGCCCGCAAAACACAGGCTCGCTGTAGGCGTCGGGTAAGGCTGCAGCAGAAGGGACGGCACGTGGCACCTCCACGCCGAGAAGAGCCAGGCGGGGGGAGGGCTTCTGGGGGCGCTGGCCCAGCCCGGGGCCTTGCTTCCTTCCCGGGAGCCAGACTCTCTGCCAGAGCCCCAGGGGGCACAAGGTGACCAGGGCAGCCTGCGTCACCCATGTGGTGACAGAAAAGGACAGTCCGCCTCCTGCAGCACAGGAGGCTGAGCCCGTGGCTCACCCAACCCTCCAGGATCCGCAAATCCAGGAATCACAACCAGAGCGGTGGCCCCAGAGCCCCAGACCCCCAGGATGGGTGGGCACCGTGAGACCCCTGCCCCCTGGGGAGGCCGGCTAAGTCCTCCTGCCGTGACCACTAGTCACCTCTGAGGACCAGAGACGGGGCCGCAGCGAGGCATCCTCCTGCACCAGAGCCGCGACGTCCTTGTCTTTGGGACACACCTACAGGATTTCTTCATCACAAGGTCCCTCCAGTCTTTTCCAAACAAGTCCTAGAGGCCCGAGTTGTCCTAAATCCCACATCTCATGTGTGTCTCATGACAGGACCTACAGTGTCTATCAGAGAAGGACAGCAAACCGGAAGCAAGGGAGCCAGGAACAGCTACAATGAGAGACAAAACAGATCAGGGATGCTCCTCTTAGACTAAAGGGAAGAGAAGGAGAGAGCTTCTGGAAAACCGAAGCTTCTGGAAAAGCCAACGCCTTCCCTCCGCCCGGCCTACTGTCCAGACGGAGTCCCAGCAAGACCGTGAGGGGATTCGGGCTCCGGGAGCAGAGGCCAGACTGCCATCCCACCCCCGTCCCGCAGGGCTCTCTGGGGCAGCTGGGAGACGTGTCCTCGGCCACCGCAGTGCTGTGAGAGGATGGTTTCAACCGCATACGTGAGACTGGAATCCAGCATCCTGCGTCTCTACAAACAGTGTCTCCGGGTCACTTTATAATTCAGAGGCAAACACAGGGAATGAATCACTGTCATTTAGCGAGCCCCACAGGAGGGCCACTGTCACTACCTGTCACAGACCCCAGGCCTCCAGGCTCACCCAGGACGCGGCTTCCCTGAAAGACAGGCCGTGGAGGCGGCAGCCACGCGGTGGCTGCGTTTGCTCTGAGGTTTTGGTTCCTGGGATGCAGTTAACCCGAAGCCTCGCATGCTTTGGTTCAAAGTGTTTAAGCATCTACCCCACTCGAGACCCCACAGGAGAGCCCAGGTTACCACAGCTCGCAAGTGGGGCTGAGTGACGGGGCAATCTCAGGAGACTGAGGCCGTCCAGGAGGGGCACCACTCTTCTGAATTTCATACCGTTTGCCCAGATGAAAAACTTCCAGCATGACGTGGAAAAATAGCCACGTTACGTTCACGTGTGTAATCGTGCCCCTGGTCGGGTCTTCCTACAAGTCCTGTTGCCTTAGTTTCACTTTTATTTCCCTGAGCGCACACCTCGCGCAGGCACAACTGTGAAGACAACGCTCGTTAACCTGACTTCGTGGTGACCTCCCTGCCTGGTCCCCACGTGGGCTGTTAAAGCCGCCTCTGCTTCTCGCCAGCTCCTCCCCAGGGCCCAGCCGTTCCCAGCGCTCTCAGGGGACCTGACCTCTGCTCTTCTAGGAAGCCTCACCCTTCCCCCGATCAACTGCACCTGTCGCCCGAGACTCCAAGGCACTGTCCTGAAAAGGTGATGGGGCTTATCTCTCTCCCATCTCACCTAGATCTGGCACCAGGCTGCACGGCTTTGCTGCCAGTTCAAACGAGGCCAACCCGACGGAGGTCAGCACAAGGGAGGACGTCACTGGGAGGAAGCACGGCCACTGCCCTCGGTCCCTCCACAGGGTGGGACGCCCGTCGGACCTTCCAGGGCCGACAGGTTCCCGGCACTGCCACTCCTTCTCAGGGGGGACCTGCCGCCTGTCACAGAGTTCACCGTATACTACTTTCACATTTTAAGGAAAACTCATATTCCAGCCCCAAGCCAGCTGCCCCGTTCCCATCCAGGGTGTGGGTGGAAGAGAGAACATGGCCTTGCAGTGAAGACGAGTCAGCGGAACAGCTGGAAAGGCCGAGGGCCTCCTCACCCAGCATCACACCTGCACCACCAGCCTGCCCCCCCGCCCAGCATCAGGGCTGCTCCAGGAGCCTGCCTGCACCTCTGCTCTGACACCCGGGAAGGCTCCTCTTGGCTGCCCAGCCCTCCTCAGGGCCCTTCATGCTCCGCTCACCCGCTGCATCCTTCCGGGGTCCCGAATGAGGCCCCCGCCTGTCTGGTGGGTGGTCCTCTGCACAGGATGCTCCCAGCCCCCTCCCACCCCCCTGGCTGCCTCCCAGACCCTCAGGGCTCAGCTGAGAGCCACCTTCTGGGCCACATTTCTGACAGTGACATCTGGACACTGGCCCCAACCCTTGTCCATTGCTGTGTCTGCTGGACAAAAGGCCGCATGACGCTGGACAGTGACCTGTTTGCCAGCGACGGGCACCCAGCTGAGAGGTCAGGTCCATCATTCCTCCGAGCACGTCCCGACACAGCCCGAGTGCCGTTCGATGATTTTACTTACACATTTCACGGTGCTCTTGTTTACCTTTTCTCCAACAAAGCCCCTCCATTCCCCAGGATGTGCATTAAGGGAATCCCAAAAGCAAACTGATGGAGCGCTGGGCTGAAGGATAAGTCAGTTACCTGCACCCATCCTCAGGCACAGCTGGGTGCCCCACTGGCAGACCTCCAACCCCCCGTCCCCTGCTCTACCTTGGGAATTCCGAGACAGCTAGGGATGCTGAGTCCTAAGAGCTTGGATCTCACGCTGCAAAGGTGCAGAGGGCTGTTTTGAGCGCTCAGTGAAACTGGAAAACCCAGAAAGTAGTATTAAAGGAGAAAAAGTGAAAAAAAACACCATTTGTAATTTAAAAAAAAAAAGTTAGAATTTGGTTTTGAGTCAAGTTCTGGGTTAATTTACATATTTTCTCAGACCCTCCACTTCACTGAGCCCCAGTCCTCGGGCCTGTCTGTCCTCCCTGCCCTGACCAGAGACCCGAGCTCCCTGGTGTGGGCAGGAGGCGGGCTGGCAGGGTCACAGCGAAGACGAAGGGCGAGGCCGGCTGGGAGTGACCACGTGCACACAGGGCAAGACTGAAGAAAGCCTGAGGGCTGGAGAGAGACAGAGAGAGACAGAGACACACAGAGAAGGAGGGACACAGAGGCTAACTAACTCTCTACCATGTCTTGGCCAATGAAATTCTTGTACCCTTTTTTGTTAAATTAGGGGGTTGGATAAGAAGAGCACCAGGGCCCACGACGTGGCAACAGCCCCCAGGACGAAAGGCCTGAAGGGGCCCCTCCCCAGGCCTAAGCCCACAGCCCACTTCCTGACCTCAGCACTCGGGGGACACTGCACGTGTGCCCACACCGAGGATTCTACACTCAGGGACAGGACAGAGCGTCCGGGGTGTGTCCACGCCACTGTGCTGCCATCTGGGGGCAGAGGGGCGGTGCCGGGCGTTCAGGCACCCCGGAGTCTCAGGAAGCCTCTGGGACCCAGCATCACCTGCCGGCTCCCCGAGTCCCCCTCAGAGACACGGGGACCACGGCGAGGCCGGGCTGAGCCTGGAAATAAGCGCCAGGTTCTGAAGAGGTCACAGCGGCCAAGGGACCTCAGAACATGGGCATGGCCCCTCCGCCCAACGTCTGCGGTTCGACCTGCAGCCACGGCTGCAGGCAGTGAGGCTGGCCTTCCTCTGTCATGTAAAAAAAAGAACAAGGGAAGAAAACGGCCGGCCGAAAGGAGGCAAGGGGAGGGAACGTTGGTGAGAATTTGAATGGGGCCAATTAGGACTTTTTAAACCGCCTTCAGATCTTTGGATGCAAAGAAATGTAAATGGTTTCTGGCCAGAGGTCGGTAAGAAGGTGTCTAAGGGAAGCGGGGCCGGGGCGCACCTCCCCAGAGCCTTCCCCCAACAAAGCGAGTTTGCAGATTTTATTGGGAAAAGGCTCGGCTGGAAGGGAGGCTTTGAAAGCCTGAGCGCAGACTGTTGATTTTCTGCAGTTAATGTTCTTTCGGGTTAAAATCCATCATAAAATGGACATGTCTGAGAACATCCACCCCCGAAGAACGCTGAAATACAATATTAATTTAGCCTGCAAGTAAGGGAAGCCACTGCTTTAAATAAAATCCATTCACTAAGTGACCAGATCTTGCAGCAGAAAGGGAACTGCATCTGCTGGCAGCCGGGCCCAGCAGACAGCCCACTGGGGCATCTCTCCTGGCTTCATTTATTAAAGCCAAAATCCTGCCTCGGGTACACAGCACTCTTACCTGGTATTTGAGTAATCGCCCTGAATTTAACCTGCAAATCCCAGACTTCCAAAGAAAGTTGCTGGAAACCTCAAATAAAAACGTCCCTCAGTTGTTAATTCCCTAATTCAGTGTCCCTGCATCATGAGTCAGACCTCTAAAACTGGAAAGTTGAACGTGGCGCCTGAACCCAGGCTAGGTGGCGACCCAAGTCGTCAAGTGGCAGAAGCTTTGCGGGGGGTGGAGCCCGAGCCCACCCGCGGACCCCTGCCCGCCCGCCCCGGCGGAGCAGGCTGCTCTCGGGCGCCCCCGTGTGGCCGGCGACGGAACAGTACGAAGAGGCGCTTCCCCTGGAGCCGCACCTGCGTCTCAAGCCGGGTGTAAATGGCGGAGAGATGCCACGGGCGCAGAGAAAGGGATTCGTGACTCCACCTGGATTATATCTCCGAGTGAAAAGAAAGATCTCGCTTTGGCAACTCCCTCCAAAAGATAAACCTCTGAAGAATGAAGACCTGATGAGCACGAGCCCATCATGTGGGGATCCTGCAAAGCTACAGCTTAGCCGACGTGTACGTTCAGGTCAGAGCTGTTACTCACTTTCCTTACCCTGAGGTGTTTGCAAAAATTTAAAACACACGCACCCACGAAAGGAACAGGGCGGCTTGGCAGGGCGGTCACCAGCACCGGAAACCGGCTCTCTCTACTTTACGAGAGAAAAGTGCAGGCTGTAAAGTCCGTTTACTGCGTTACGCTGAAGTTTCGGTCCGCGTGCGGGATGTTCTCACGCCGGTGCTGGGAGAGCAAGTCGGTGTGCCCAGGAGATGGCAGCCCTGCGCGGTGCTGCACGGGTGGAGACCAGCACTGCCACGGGTCCAACACCTTCCTTCACAAAGTGTCCATACCGGGCCAGAGTAAGAGTCACAGGACGCATACTGGGGAGTCCAAGTTAGTGTTTGATGATTTTTAAGTCACCGATTCTTTCCGGGGGCGGGGGCACGTACCCAAATCCCCTGGGGATATTTCCTGGTGCAGGGAATTGTTGCAGCAGAGAGAAAAGGCCCTGGGTCTCATCTCCTGGGAGTGAGTCCCAGCCCATCCCTCAATGTCCCCAGGCCAACCCATTTACAGGAAGGTGGAGGAGTGCTTAGCAGATTTACGAGAGCCTGAGGGGCTAGTTCCAACCTGGTAACGGGGTCAGGACGCAAATCTAGTTTTAACAGGAATACCGTATACACCACTTACGGGTTCAAAGCATTCAGAGAAACAGTGCTGGGGCGGGGGGCGGTGGAAACTGGCTTAACGGAACCTCAGATTCAGAAAGTGACTTGGGCAAGTGGGCCAACCACACCCCAGTGTCATCAAGCAAGTTTATGCTCCCCTGTTGAGATCTTGTGTCTGGTCCTGAGGGCTCGTCAAAGGGTGTGGACCAACCAGAGCTCAGAGCAGAGCTTGGTTCAGAAAGCAGAGGGGGAACCTGCGGGGATGCCTTAGAAGGGAGGGTGGGAAGTGGGAGCAGGAGGGCACGGATGTCTGTAACGCACCTCACTTTCCGAGTCCCTCCAACACGGGAAGACAGAACCGGGCCTGGGAGGAAAGGGTCGGGACAGGAAGATACAGAAGAGTCACGGAGGGCATCTGGGCTTCAAAGACCTATAGTGATCTTCCTTAAATACCTAAATACGCGGCCCAAGGAAAGCAGATGATGTGAACTGTTGGTTCATCAGTAGATGACAATTTTAAAGATTATGTGATTCTCAGCCTGCATTAAAAGCAAGGTCCTCCAGCGTTCCCAGGTCCAAGGAGAACCCTCCTGATGACAGATTTTATTCCATAGTCAACGGCATTAGTGCAGGGCACCAGAATTTCTCATTATCTCTCTTTTTAACGTTTAAAACTTTCCACGTATCTGTTTACCAAAGACAAAGGTCTTCCCGGCCTAGACTGTCCTTGGCGAGGGCCCTGATGTCACGGTCAGTTGGTGCCATGGGAGAAAGGGACCTTCCTCTCCTGCTCCCGTGACACAAGCACGTGCAACGCAACAGCCACAGTGGCCTGGCCGACAGCTCCTGCCGCTCTGGCACAGACGGGCCTGGCCCTGAGAGCAGAGCCCTGACCAGCGGTGGACATGACAGGGGCAGCAAACACTTAAGTGGCTGATCTCTGAGAAGGAGTGAGGGAAGGCTTCACGTGTATCTCCTGCTGTATAAAGCTGGTGTCACGTCACAGGGAGGGCACTGGGCGCCGTGCTGCCCAGAACCCTGACCCCAAAACTGGCCATGAAATGCCCAAATGCCACTCAGTCGGCCGTCTTAAGCCTGCAGCCGCCACAAAACCGCATGACAGTCATTTCTGTCTTTCGAAGGTCAAGTTTTTAAATTAATTTTAAATGTACTTTTTTTTTTTTAAGTCTTGATGACACAGACCCAAGTCCTCTGCGGAATGAATTGATAGACAACTGAAAACAGACAATGCGCTAAATTCTGCTAGATACCTTCGTTCAGATCTCTTGAATTGTTTTTTAAAATGATAAGCATAAACGGAATTATTTTATTTTTACTTTGTACTCTCTGCTCCATACTTAAGAGTGTTTCTTATCAATGTGAATCTTATCTTATTTATGTGAATCTGATGTGTAATGTAGGGAACGACCCCACAGTGACGTCCGAAACTGAGGAAGTGACCCAGAGCGGCTCTGTGACGTGTCTTTGCATTTGTCTCTTTTTCTCAACGTTATAAGAAAAATTATCGTAGCGCAAGGGAAGTGCAATCATGTGGATGGAGTTCATGTGAAGAGAGATGAACCTGTGCCTGAGTTAGTTATGTGAGTAACCGGAAACAGTTAACCAGGTACAAGGAGGAAAAGGCAGGTCTACGCTGGGTTCTTCTGAAGATGGAGTTGGGCCCCAAAAGCGGTTAGATATGAGCAAAGAAAGGGAGAAAAGAGCAATTACACGTCAAAACCTCAACACTAGGGTTCAGTCGTGAGTTACGCGTCAGAGCGACAACACCTAACACGCTCAGAGTTGTCGTGAGACTGGTCAGCCACGCCAGAGGTAACCATGGCAACCACAAATCTCACCATCCTCAATGGAAAAGGTGCCCTAAGAAATTAAAATCAACAGTCTTCCCACTGGGCAATGTACTTTTCATCATTCCTCAGAGTAATAAAAAAACATTTCTTATGCACTTTTCATTGAAACAGAGAAATGTGGCTCCCTGGCAGGAGTAAGGGGTCCACTGCCCAGCAGTCAGCACTCACGTCTGGATCAGACAAGAGCCAGTGCCACCTTCCTCCGAGGCCCCGAGGCCCCGAGGCCCCGAGGCCCCACCTCACGAGCCACTGTGGCCTGGGCTAGGGAAGGGTCTGTCTTTTTCAGTCCGCTGGGGGCTGGTATGGGATAGACCTGAGCAGGGCAGGCAAAGCCACGGGAAATGAGACAGATTTGCTTAATCCCAGGAAGGAAATCTCGTGTCTGCCATGCTGTCATCTCATAGGTAGGCTGGACCCATTTGCTCCTGGAGCCTTGATTATACGGAACAGAGTCAAAGATAAATACACAAAACAACCCACCTTGGGCAAGATCCACCTACAGACTAGAGCATTTGGGGGCTAACAAAGTGATGAACTTGCTCTTTCAGCAGTGACAGAAACCAACAGATGTGAGAACATCCCAAATGAAATGGGCCTAATAGATTCTGCCGTGCATCCTAAAGTGTTCTGGACCAGGGACCAAACACACCACAGACGACTGTGTGCATCTAAACTCGCCATGCTTCCTGGGACCAAACACACCGCAGACGGCTGTGTGCATCTAAACTCGCCATGCTTCCTGGGACCAAACACACCGCAGACGGCCGTGTGCATCTAAACTCGCCATGCTTTCTGGGACTTTCATTATTATTGGAAGACTCTTTACCAGCAAACCTCAAATGCTAAGAGCTGGCTTTACCCGCCCCTGGACAAAAACAGTTTAAAAATCTGCCATCGGCGAGGGCTTGCTGATGGACAGGGCCGGTAACGTGATGCTGGGGATAAAGGGACTGCAGTGGCCTACCCACAGCCACCAGGACAGAGCGCGGTAGAGGGGGCCTACAGATGCTTTTAGGGGAAAGAGTATGAGAGGAAGAAACTAGAAAACCTCTTACGGATCTCAGCTAGCGCTAAAATAGAAACAGTAACATTAACGGTCATAGGAGAAGCGAAGGGAGTTCACTGTAATTTGGGCAGAGGCCTAAAAGATAAAGAAAAAAGATGACCAGGGAAAAGAAGAAAGTAAAAAGAGGGAAGATATGTGTTGAAGGAAGAAAAGGGTCACTTACTGTACTGACATTGCACCGTCCCTTAACTGCCAGTTTACTTGGTTAGTATCCCACATTATGCCATACGTAATAAAAACCTAAATATAATTGGAGTGTTACTAGACATTCTGAGAGGGCCTCCATGTTGAAAATTCTGATTAAACCTGGACACGGCTAGTACAAGTTTCCAGTTATAATTTCTTGTTTTTCAATCATGACAATATAAATGTCAGTTACCATTTTACTGGGTTCTATTCATTTGTGCCTTATTACAAATCTTTGCGCTTTGATTTTCATCCTGGGACTACAAAACCACATAAGAATGCCTATGATTATCCCTTTTAGAATAATTTCTTCTTAGCCCATATATGAAACTAAGATTTCATTTTCTGAAACCTTTCCTCTCTGGGGCTTCAGTTAAATATTCAATATATTAAGTGTTATTTAAGCTCTAGAGATGTACAGATATTAATAGGGCGATCTTGTGCCATGACCAACACCATCAACTGGGGGAACACAGAGGTGACAGTTCTAGTTTCCTATAAATGAACTCAGAAAATTATTTCTTAATTTTTCTTCTCCAATTGCAAAATCTACCCGGAAGTGCATCACTCTGAGTCTATGACTTGTCTGTGTGGAATAGTGTACCTTTTAGTTCAAAAATATGAAACGTTACCCTTGCCCTCTACGCCAGTGTTCCACTGCCAATCTTAATAAGAGCCTCATTCTAAATTCCTAGACTCTCAGGAAGGCTTATTTTGATATAGAATTACTTGGAAATCTGCTCTGTTCTGAACCATTGCGACCTGTGTTGGTTAGATCAATGCCCATTTACTGCACAATCTTGTTACAGCCTGAAGTTGCTTATACTTTTATTTATGGTCTTGATTTCAAATCAGAATTTAAGTTACCCCTCCAGATGTTTGGGTTTGTAGTCGCCATGTAAATGGGCTTCTAGGTTGGAAAATTTTGATGATGTTTAGTTTCCTTTTCCTTAACCACCTCCGTGGTCCGTCTTCTGCTGATGAATTAAACGCAGCCTTCCCAGAGCAGCAAATGTACTCAGCGCATTTGCAGTGGGAGAAGAAAGAAACCATAATCATTCCCTGAGAGCCTGGGCAGGGAGTGAGAACAGCGTCAAGCAGGATGGTCCACAGTCGCCCTGGAGCCGGAGGGGCCACGCCGACATCCCAGCAGCATCAACATTAGACCCTCTTGTGCCAATAACAACACACTGTCACATGTATATGTGAGCAAATCCTGCCTTCCCAACTCCTTCCTTCTCCTTCAAAGCAAACAAATACACACAGGGGTGGAAAACAGCCACTTCAGCTCTGTCGGTACACGTCTCCCCGACCGAGTCCTTTGCCCTCACCGTGTGCTGGAGGCCAGCCAGGCTGGGAGGGAAGGGGCAGGGTCGAGCTGGACCATTCTCAGAGGTGACCCAGCAAACGGTGCAGGGAAGCCCTCCGCCCTGCCTAGAGAAGAAAAACAACCTCGGGTTGAATTTCTAAGCATCTGGATCAGGGCAGTGTCCGGGGCTCCAACAGGGCCTCCGGAATATGGATACGGCAGAGCCTTGCTGGTTAGGCTGCTGGGAGATCAACAAGAAAACACACACAAAGTGCCCTGGGAGCAAAGAAAGCTCAGGTAGTGGACAGGAACCGGGGGAGCATTGTCACGGCTGGCCAGAAGCCACATGAGAAGGGGAGCCGTTGGCCTCTGCGTTCTCAGTGTGGGCAGAGTTCCCCTCAGGCAGCTCTAAAATCAATCCAGTTGGCCCCCGCAAACACTCTGGGGAAGGGGTCATGGGGCATATTGTGCCTCACAGCCCGGAAGGAAACACCCAGGGCCGGGTTTACTGGCTGTCTGTCAAAATCCGTATAACCGCCCCTATGATGCGATCATCTTTGAGGAATATAATGATGTGTAACCAGACCACTTATACTGGCAGTTATTCCCTAGTCTCAGCCATGAGCAGAAATTTTTTAAAAGTCAACCATTCTCATGAAAAATGGACGTGATCCGGCCTTAGAAGAAGGAAGAAACAGAGGGGGACCAAGGTTCGGGGAGGGTCGATACACTTCGCAGCACCGTCTGCTGAGTGGAAACAACACGGGGCTCACGGATGACCAGGCGATTATGCAAACCCTCAGAAAGTCCTAGGAAAACACACAAAGGTGCCATTTCTGAAGAATAACTTTGGTGGGAAAAAAAGACAATTATCAAGCCAAGCAGATTCTCTTAGTCTCAAGCAGCAAGTAGCAGAGGTGATCAAACCCACTGACACATTCTGGCAACACTGTCCCCCAAACTAAGACCTTTCACTATAGGGAGAGGAAAACAAAGGCGTCATCCAGGGAAGCCAGCAACAGGCTTCTAACCCCCAGAGGCAGCGCCTCTTCCTGTCTCTACGTGAGAAGAAAGGGTGGAACAGAAGGGGGCAGACAGGCGAGTTTTCTCACTTGCCCGTCCACGCCGACACCATCCACCTCAGCAAAGCTCATACTCACCCAGAGCAAAGCCCTGTGCTCTACACACACGTCCCTGACAGACAGAACCACCGTGAGGCCAGCGTCCCCACACCTGAATGACACAGCCACCTGTGAAAACTATGGCATCGGGACCAACGGCATGGCCATCAGAAATAAGGTGAATTACAGAACAGACACATGCCGGGTACGTATACTAAAAGCCTTACCTTTTATCCCGGCAACGTGCTAAACAGAGGGTATTGCTTTATCCCCACTTTACAGATAAGAACACTGAAAATTAAGAAAGCTAAGTAACTCGCCTTGGGTCACACACCCAGAAGACTTCTAGTGGTCACTCCCAGCCTCCCAGGGACGGGCACTGTCTCTCTGATTTATTAAAGATCAGGTGTAAATCTTGCAGAGAGAAAGCCATTGCTCTGGAAAGGAGAGATCCCCAAATACTGGGAAACGATCTGAAAAGAGATGAGCACCACAGAAAATCCAGCACCTCCGACATTCCCTCACGGCCCCTCAGCAAAACTTCTTGATGTCTTAGATAGCCGGGCGGGCGGGGGCGGGGGGAGTTTGCCAAAATATGTTGTGGCTTTAAGCTTTTCTCCTGGGCGCAAAAGCAGCACAGCGCTTTATCTGCAAAAGCAGTTTTAAGGCAAAGGTTTCCTCAGGAAGTGCAGTCAAAGGGGGCCACATATGTACCATTTCCGCACAAGAATCCCACCCCCACCCGTAGCTGGCATCACTGCCACCCGGGAACTCCTGAGACTGCGCAGGCTTGGGAAGGCAAAGGACGAGGGGCTTAAAGTAAATGCTTAACTAAGAAGAGTGGAGGGGAGAAAAGAGAAGAAAACCTGTAGCGCTTTCAGTTACTCCAATAACTAACGCCCTCTTCTGCTTTCCCAGCCCAGGAGGTTTCCTCAGGGGAGCAGCCAGATGACGTACGTGCACTCTGGGCACTTTCAGGAAATCTGTGGCCACCATAGACAACCTGCTGCTTCATCTCTGGAAGAAACGTGGGCTCTCATTTTGAGACTTGGTCTGTTTCTCTGCGGCCTTGGATGCGCTATGGCGGGGGAGGGCGTCTAAGCGCCTATGTGTGTATAGATGGATAGACGGATACATAGAGCAAGGCTTGTTCCACCGCCCCTCTGCGGAGATAAAGGCTCTACAGGGAAAGCTGAGCGTGTGAAAACCTCCTTCAAGCTCCAGTTAGCAGTTTCTAATCTACAAGTCATTTGTGAGACACAAGGCAGGGACCCCAGAAGAATTTTAGGTATGAACCGTGAACTCACTAACTCCCTCCTGGTACTGCTTGAAAGGAAAGAAGAAAAAAAAATAAAAAAGAGGCTCGGGGACTGCTTGAGCTTTGCTGAAAAGCAGAACCCGACTGCAGCCCATCTCACCCGTCGGTATTTTCGATACAATAAACGCCTTCAGGTAGAGTCCCCGGCCACTTAAAAGCATCTCCCCACCAGAGGTGTTCTCTCTCCCTTCGTGTTTTCTCAAGCACTTGTTCAAAAACACATTTAAGTGGAATGTTTTCGTTTCTGCAGATTGCATTAATTACGGGTTTGCAAACACTGCAAGCCCACGAGGTCTGCCCGAGCCGGGGTCTGGGACACCAGGGACCAGCCGGCGGCCGGCGGCTTGGCTCGGCCCCTGTGCGGAGCTCCGCGCTTGGCACTGCGCGCCGGGCGGCCGGGCCCCGCCGAGAAGTCGCAGCTAAGAAAGCAAAGCAAAAGCCGCCGCGGTCGGCGCGGTGACCCTGGCGCTCGGTACACCCGGCGCGGGGGCCCCGGGGCCCCCAATTTCTGCCTGCTCTAAGCAGGAAGGAAGACGATGTTCACTTGTCGTGTCATCTGCTTCCGCCAAGTTCACGTAGGGAGGGTGTCCGGGAGGGTTAGGCGAAACTTGCGGGGCCCACGAGCAGGGCCCCCTCGCCAGGCAAGCGCCACGCGGTCCGCGCGGCCGCGCGCCGAGAGCCGAGCCCGGGACACACCGGGCCGGGTGGGCGCCGAGGCCCCGCCGGGGCAGCCCTCGGACAATCCGCCGGGCGGCGCCCTCGTCCCGAAAACTGGTTTCCGCGCGCGGCCCTGCCCACCCCCCGTGGCTGGGGCGGCACGGGACCCCCGATCGCATCCCCGGCCCGTCACCCAAGCAGCTCCGCGCGCGCACGCCGCCGAGCCGCCCAGGCCCCACCTGTTTCGGCCGCGCGGGCGGAAGGAGGCGCCACCTCCCCGAGGGTCACCTGCTCCCCGTGCCTGGGCGCTTCGGCCGGAGTGGACGGCGGGAACCCCGCCGGACCCGGGCAGGAGGCGGCACAGCGCCACCGCCAGGTCCCCGCGGGCCAGGACTCACCGTGAGCGCCGAGAACTTCTGCGCGGGCGCCTGCGGGAGCAGCCCCGCGAGCAGCGGCAGCCAGCAGAGCCGGGGGAGCAGCATGGTGACCGGGCGCGGGGCCGGCGGGGCTCTCGGCCCCGGAGGGCGAGGGCGGCGCTCGGAGCAGCGGCCGCGCTCTGCGCGCTGGCACGGCGGCCGGGGAGCCGGCAGAGGGGCTGCTCGGGGGTCCTCTTCCCCAGCGCTCCGGGCGGCCCGGACTCAACCAGCTGCCCTCCCGGCACCCGGCGGTCCTCCGCGGCCTCTGCGGCTTCCCTGGCTCCTGTCAAATAACTGCCGAGCTTCCCGGATCCTCCTCCCGCCCGGCCGCCCGCCCTCCTCCCTCCCTCCCGCCCCCCAGCCCCCCCCCCCGCGCCCGCCGCCGCGCCCCGCTCGCTGGGCTCGGACGCCCGCTCTCCTGAGGGGCCGCCCCGGCGCGGGTCTGCGGCAGCAGGAGATGGAGAGGGGCCCCCCAGGGCTGTGCTGTATCCCGTGGGTGCTGCGTGCGCCTGCCTCCTTCCCTGTACGCGCGCAGACGCGCGCACACACACGCATGCACACACGCACGCAAATGCACACACGCGGACACGCACACGCGTGCACACGCCAACGCGCATGCACCCTGGGAGAGGCCCCGGCACGACCACAAGATGCGCATCGCCCTCCTCCCATCCCAGGGCCCTGACCCGGTCCGCGCAAGAACGGCTCTAGTGGCCGGTTCATCCCACAGAGTTAACTCGGAGCCTAGGTCAGTCCCCAGCCATCCTTGGGTCTCCTGGAACTCTGGGCTCTAATGCTACCTCGTCCAGCCCAGAATGTCGCCTCTCAAATTTGCTGATTGATTAGCTGGCTCTCCAGTAAGGGCAGCTGTCAGCACAACACGCAACACCGTCCAAAAGATTCAAGGAGTGTGGCGCACCTACAGCATTTTTTTGCAGGTCAATCCACTCGGGGGCTTTTAGGGGACCTAGAGATCTCGGGTCTGACTTGCACGTAGCAGTGACCTGGGGCAAGTGTGGCTGGCGGGAACGTGGCTGCTTTTAAAGTGTGTCAGGTGTTTATGAAGCAAGCACAGGGGGTGTAGAGATTGCAGACTCGTCGGTGGAGACTGGTGGGAAACCAAGAGAATTTTGCACTCTGGACAGTATCCGTTGCAGACAACATTGCTGAAATAGTTTCTCCTTGGCTTACAGCTTTACAGGAAAAAGCCCTAATTCTAGCTCACACAGAAAACCAAAGGAGTGAAGATTTTCAAGAACAATGCTTCGATTGACTTGTCAGGGGCACTGAGAAAAAGAACAAAACAGAAAATCCAAATCGGATTTTTTAACCCCATGTTTAATCCGAAGCTTTGGCAATGAGTTGGGGGGTGGGCAGGGCTGTATCAGCAGATTTGGGGCCTGGCTGTTGAGACAAAGGCGGGGCTGTTCCAACCACTGGGTCCCACACGGGGGAGGGAGGTAGAGATCTTGGTATTTTCAGGAGGAAAGCGACACACATAGAGCCATGGAAAGATGGGGAAGAAAAGTATCTCCTCTTGAAAGAGGGCTGCTCTGTGAATTCTCCTTCAAATTCCAGAGCCCAGAAAATCTATTAAGTACTTGAAGCACATTCCTCCTGGCTTGAGGGCTCAGAAGGAAATTATAATAAAACTGGGACTGCTCTTGGGTCTGAGAAACAGGTGAGCAGAGCAGCTGTAGATGGCAAAGTAACCAAGGAATACTGGTAGGAAACGTTAATCAAAAATCGAGGTAAAAATACAAAGTAAATTCTGCATACCGCTAATTCTAAGATCATCCAAAGAGGAAAATTTGCATATGAAACCTATAAAAGCATTCGCTGCTAAAAATTTTGTTTTTACTTTCTACTTTATTGAGAGAACTACAAGCCAAGAGCTGAAATACTTATTTGCTCTTGTGCACTTTTCTATAGAAGTCAGAAGATTGAAAGCATGTTCATTCATTCACCCTCACAACTTCAGGATGAAGAAAACAGCAAAAGAGGGCAAATGTCTTCGCCAGAGCACATGAGCAACAAAGGCAGGACCAGACCCCAGATGCCAAAACTTGCAATTCTGGCTTTTCTACCGCACCTCCTTTGAGGTAGGGAGAAGCAGGGGAGGGGGCAAAAGAAACCCCCGTGGCTGTCTAGGTTTTTATTCAAGAAGCTCAACACATCTCTCACATATTAACAACAAAACCTCAGGGAGTCCAGAAAGATAAATGAAATGTATCGTCCAAAAATCCAAAGACTGTCGGTTCAGGCCGGAGGTGCTCACAGGGTCCTGAATGCCAAGTGCTAGTTTCTGAGAGAAGCTGGAAATAGAGTTGGGAGACAAGCAGTTTCCATTTTTACGGAGAAAAATAATACATTTATTAAAAACACTGGGAAACAGTTATGTCTGTCTGTCATTCTTACGTCTCCAGGAAAGTTGTTACTGGCATGGATACCAGGTGGGTGCAGTGTTAGAAAGAATACATTCACTTAGTTCAAAATTAAGACAGGAAATAATCAGCTCAATGTTTTCCAAACAGTCCCTACAGGACAGACAAACCTGTTGAAGAGGGTCCCTTCTCTTGGAAATGTGAAGTTAAGGGCCCATTCTAACTTGTGGATTATGGATTCAGAATTTAAATTTTTGTCACTGATGAACCTTATGATAAAGAGAAACTAATGACCCACTACTCCAGCCGTCCTCACGTTTCTGAACTGACTTTCCCTCTTAGGCCATTAGCAAAATGCTGTGTAAGGCAGACTGGCTTACTTTTTAAATTTATTTGACTATGCTAAAATTGCGAAAGGATTTTTTTTCTTCCTGTAGGCATGATATAATTTAATTATTATTTCTGGCTAATTCGTGTTGGGCCAGAAAATTTTTCTCAGCTCATTTTCCCACCTCAATAGGCAAAGCATAAGATCTTTAACCAAATGTCCCTGCTGATTCGGTGTCTCACAGAACTTACCTGGGAGTCATTCATCCTGAGGGCCAGCTGAGTGGGCATGAGCGAGCCCTGGCCAGTGTGTGTGCCCTGGATGTCACCCCACCCACCAATCACCGTCAATCACTTATTAATATGTTCTCCCAGTTTCTGCTTAACTCTGGCAAGAAGAGTCTTTGAGGTTCACTCTCTTTCCCCTGGGTAAATTCTGGATAATTGTCCCCTCTGTGTCCTGTGTGTCCTGTCAACTCTCAGAATTACCCCCAGAGTTTACCTCTGTACAAGAGAGTTGGCAGTTTCCGGTGGTTTCTGGACTCTCTGGCCTCTTCTTTGCCTCTTCACCTGGATGAGCTGTGTCTTCCCTTAAGTTTGTTCTCTTCAGCCCATGACCCTCACATCAGTCCTGGGCTTTTAGCCCAAGCCTCCAACTCCCGAAACCCGAGTGCCAAGGAGGGGGTCACAGACAGACAGAGCTGACTGTGGTCTGACACAGTTAGACAGTGCTCGGGGAGCTGGCCTTCACCGTGACCGTGAGACTAAGTCAGCGGGATAGGTTCTGTTAAGGTACAGACTGGGTGGACCCTTAGCTTGACCCAAGCCTCTTGTCTCTATTTGTAGACATTTAAGTAACAGATAACTTGAATCTGTCTCTGTTCTCAATAAAATCACGTGGACAAATTTCTTCTGCCATCTCACGATGCCTTATGATATGTATCATGACAACACTTTTCAGGCACTTTATGGAAATTTTTAATAGATTGGAAAGTGCTGGGTGTTTGATACAAGTCATCTAATTAACTCGATGGAAAGTCAGCAAAGCCCATATATTACAGATGATAAAAATAAGGCCAAGGCGATTACAGGGCCAGCCCAGGTTTACAGGAGTAGTAAGTGGTAGGAGAAGGACCCTAGCCCAGCTTTGACCCCGCAGTGCCGGATCCTTCCTCCACACCGTCCACACCTTCGAGCCACGGAGACGCCATCACTGCCTGGCGCTGCTTGGCATATTGCTTCAGATCCACCACCAAACAAGTAAAAAAAAAAGCACTTTGCAGTTGTTTTTGATTCACTGGTGATGCTTCAATCCCACTGCAGTGTTTTCCAAGGTAAGGTTTAACGTTTTCAAAGAAAGTTCTGTTTCGCAAAGCCAAATACAAAATTGCTACTTTTACGGTGAGCATGTTCCCTCTAAAGTTGACAGGACACGACTGCATCATTCCGAAAGGATGCATTTCTGCTGCCAGAGACAAACCCAGTCTAAGGAACCAACCTTCCATCAGGTCAAACACGGCACAGCTGCCAAGAGCCAGCACAGGCTCCTTGAAATCTGTTTGTATCCAGAGCATCCAGAAGAGATTTTTGCCTTTTCATTCATGAAATCACATTTATTAGTATAGCAGCCAAACTCCTAACCCAGATGACCTAAACTACCTTTGGAGTCTCCCTCCTTATTAACCACAATGGAGGCATCTTTTCTTTTTGTGAGACCTGCCTTTAGGGGGAAGGAAAAAGTTTTTAAATGGCAACAGAAATATGACTTGCCAGGAACACTCCATGGCCTGTGGACCACACAGATGTGAGCTATACCAACAGAAAGCAGTGTAAGAAGATACTCCAATTAAGAAACCTTTCAATTACCTTCGGAAACCCCTCACCTTTCCTTAGCCTAGTGCACATGCCAGGATGGTATTCCATCAAAACCCTCCTCCCCCCCACTCTAAGCTGAATATTAAAATGCAGCCACCCAAAGTTAGTAGAAGGAAGGAAATAACAAAGAGTAGAAAGCAATGGAATAGAGTCTAAAAAGTCAATAGAAACAGTCGACGAAACTAAGAGCTGGTTCTCTGAAAAGATAAACTAAATTTACAAACCTTTAGCTAGTCCCACCAAGAGGAAAGACAGAGCACTCAAATAAGTAAAATCAGAAATAAAAGAGAAGTTACAGCTGATACCATAGAAATACAAAGTGTCATAAGAGATTACTATGACCAATTATATGCCAAATTGGACAACCTAGAAGAAATGGATAAATTCCTAGAAACATACAACCTACAAAGGGTGAATCACGAAGAAATAGAAAATCTTACTAGCAAGGGAATTTAATCAGTAAATAAAAACTTCCCAGCAAACAAAAGTCCAGGACCAGCTGGCTTCATTGGTGAATTCTACCAAACGTTCAGAGAAGAATTAATACCAACCCTCATCAAACTCTTCCAAAAATTAGAATAGGAGAGAGCACTTCCAAACTCATTTTACCAGGCAAGCATCATCCTGATATGAAACCAGACAAGGATGCCACCAGGAAAGGAAATTACAGGCCAATATCCCTGATGAACATAGATGCAAAAATCCAAAACAAAATGTTAGCAAACCTAATTCAACCATACATTAAAAGGATCGTACATCATGATCAAGTGGGATTTATTCCAGGGATGCAAGGATGGTTCAACATCCCTAAATCAATCAACATGATACACCATTTTAACAAAATGAAAGATAAAAATTATATGATCATCTCAATAGATACAGAAAATGCTTTGACAAAATTCAACACCCATTTTTGATAAAAACTCTCAACAAAGTAGGTATAGAGGGAACATACCTCAACATAATAAAGGTCATATATGACAAGCCCACAGCTAACATCATACTCAATGGTGAGAAGCCAAAAGCTTTTCCTCTAAGATCAGGAACAAGACAAAGATGTCTACTCTCACCACTTTTATTCAACACGGTACTGGAAGTCTTAGCCACAGCAATCAGGCAAGTAAAAGAAATAAAAGTCATCCATATTGGAAAGGAAGAAGTAAATTGCCACTATTTGCGGATGACATAATATTATATATAGAAAACCCTAAAGATTCCATCAAAAGCTATTAGAACTAATCAATGATTCAGTAAAGCTGCAGAATACAAAATCAATATGCAAAAACCTGTTACCTTTCTTTACACTAATACCAAGCTATCAGAAAGAGACTTAAGAAAGCATGCTCATTACAATTGTATCAAAAAGAATAAAATACCTAGACACAGACTTAACCAAGGAGGTGAAAGATCTATATGTTGAAAACAAGACATTAATGAAAGAAATTGAAGAAAACACAAATAAGTGGAAAGATACTTTATGTTTATTGATTGGAAGAATTCATATTATTAAAAAGTCCATACTATCCAAAGCAATGTACAGATTCAATGCAATCCCTATCAAAATTCCAATGGTATTTTTCACAGAAATAGAACAATTCTAAAATCTGCACAGACCCATAAAAGACCCCAAATAGCCAAAGCAATATTGAGAAAGAAGAATGAAGCTGGAGGCATCATACTTCTTGGTTCCAAATTATATTACAAACCTATAGTAATTAAAACAGTATGGTATTGCATAAGAAACAGACCTGTAGATTAATGGAACAGAATAAAGAGCCCAGAATTAAACCTATGCATATATGGTCAATTAATTTATGACAAAGGATCTAAAAATATACAATGGGGAAAAGACAGTCTCTTCAACAAATGGTGCTGGGAAAGCTGGACAGCCACATGAAAAAGAATGACTCTGGCCCCCTATCTTACACCTTCCACAAAAATTAACTCCAAATGGATTAAAGACTTGAAGATAAAACCTGAAACCCTAAAACTCCTAGAAGAAACCAGATGGTAAGCTGCTTGACATGGGTTCTTGGTTATGAGATGTTCAGCATAAGAAGATGTGCAACATAAGAAGATGTGCATCATTCAGTTTCACAGGAGACCCCCCCCCCCCCCCTCTCTCTCTCTATATATATATATATATATATATATATATATATATATATATATATATCTCCATGGAAACTATTTCCATGGAAACACATCTTGATTTGCTAGGAGAGAATCTTGACTATTCAGATTGAATCTGTTATCTAGAAGGATGTTCAAGGATACTAAAGAAATCTGCTTTTATCAGACAATGCAACTAATATTACAATCTCTTAACCATCCACTTAATGTTTAATTAAGGGAGAGTTTGTAAGTGCTTGAGCTTTTGAAGAACATCATTTGGAATGCTGGTCAGCATGAAAGTATGCCTGAAAAGATTTAGCCAAAAAAGAATGTCCTCAAATTTCATTTTTTTGTTTATTATTTAGTGTTGGTGATGGGGATCATCAGGGGCTGTTTCTAGTCCTTTATTTATTTGTAGAATTGTTTTGTCATTTTAAGAATTTGTCAGGTTATTTTATAACTCTTCAGTATTTTTTTACATTCCTAATTTATTTTCCACCTATAAAATATTGGAACATAGAAAACACAGTCAATAGGAAGCATGCTGTTATTTTTTCTACCACTATGAAAGGAAAAAATGTTTCCAATTAAGTCATGACACAACACAGTCTTACAAATGGTTTAGGATCCATCCCCATCAGAGATGCCCAAATGTATAAAATCAGGTGTCTGCTCTCTGCTGTTGGAACAATGGCGATAGCTAATGATGGGTTTGTTTTATATTTAGGTTTATCAATTTTGGTCAAAATAAGAGAAATACATACCCATTAGAGCAAAGAGAAAAAAAAGAAACCAGCAAAAGAGCAGCCCAATCCGCAGCCCAAGTTCACTCAGCGACCGTGGTCGGAACTTCCTTGCTCTCTACAGAAATCCCTCCAAAGAGAGGGCAGTAGAGTTTCTGAAGCCACAAATTTACAAGGGAAAAGAGAGCAGAAAAGGAGACGATGTGGGGGAGGATTGCAAAAGTGGGAAGGCAAATGCCCATGTGGAAATGACCTGACTGATGGCAGAGGGGAAGGCCAGGGGACCTTCGGGAGGCTGGAGTCTGCAGAGAAAGTTCTGGGCCTAGCTAAAAACTCACAGGCCCAAGAAGCCCATCCTCTCCCACAGAAGAGCGAAACCATTCCTTCTCAAGGCAGCAGGACCAGGGCTTGGGGACTGCTGTGTGCCTGACACTGCCCACAGCAGGGGATGGCGGGCAGCGTCACACGGCGAAGGCTGGCCACCTCTGCACTTGCCCCACTGCCCGGGCACAGAAGCCTCGTCTGGCGCCCAGGATGTGGGTCAGGGGATGGCAGTGGGGGAGCTGAGGGCAGGACCCACTTGGACTTCCTAACTGGTCCTGAGAGCAAACGCTGTCCCCTCCATCCCGGGGCCAGGAGGTGAGCTGGCTAGGGAGGCAAACCTCCTTCCTCTGTCCCGCACTGGGTGGGAATCTGGGTTAGTCGCGATAGAGAGCCCCCCCGCCTTCACCACAGCAACTAGGGAGCACAATCTGCGGGGCTCCTCCAGGAAGAAGGCTTTCCGGGAACCTCAGCCCGCCAAGATTTGGGGAAAGGCAGGCACTCTGAGGCCAGGAGCTGAAAGGATGCTCCTGCTTCCCCAACCCCCAGACCAAGTCGGAGAAGGGAGCAGGATGGAGGCCCCCTCTTCCGGCCTCCTCAGCCCTCAGGAGTGAGCCCCAGCCTCTACAGGGCGCCACCGCGGGCAGGCTGACCCCAGCGCCTCCTCCTGTAACTGCTGCACTCCTTGCCCAAAGTCCCTCCGGTGCACTCACAGCAGGCATCCTGCTGTACAAATGGCATGAATTGATCTACCCAAGTCTGACTTGCTTGCTAATATATTTACAGACACAAAACTAGGTCCTTCACAGTCAGAGGGACAAGAAGATTGTTACCACCAAAGATACTTTTGTAAAAGTAGCAGCAGAGGTAACTTCCTGGTTTCCCTCCAGCTGTGCCCCACCCCGACCTGCTGAGGGGAGTGTGGGGTGGAGGGGTGCCCTTGGGGCCACACTGTGGGCAGTGGGTGGGCAGGAAGGAGAAGGGGGGCATGCTGGGGTCTTCAAAGATTCGTTAGAAACCAGCATCTTGGGATGGGGTTGCTGAGGAAAGCAGTGATTCTGTCACTTAAATAAAATTTAATTTTAAATACATTTTAAATTTAAATAAGGAAATGGAAACAAATGCCCAGCTGCAGAGAGAGTGGCTCGCTCCCCCGCTCCCCCAGCCTTTGGTGCTGAACATCCTTCCCAGGACACAGAGTGGACAAAAGGAAGCCCTCCAAACCACTAACAGGACAGGCGCTCTGCACACTCTCCTGGGAACCCCCAAACACGTTCTGAGATTGAAAGGACCTCCATGGGCTCGAAAAATGAAGGAAAATAGTCTGAAAATTCAGGCATATCCCCAGGAGCCAGCAGAGCAGACAAACAAGGACACAGCCCCTCAGACAGCCATAAGGAAAAGGAGATTTTATACAGGGAAGCACCAGTCAGGCTGGCCTCGGGCTGCCCAGCCATGCAAGGGTAACGAGAGATAAGAGAGTTACACGCGCACACGCATACACACGCGCACACACATATAGACACATAAAGTGGGCAAACATGCCTGCATGCACACACACACACACATATAGACACACAAAAGTGCACAAACACGCAAACATGCCTGCATGCACACAAACACACACATATAGACACAGAAACATGCACACATGACTGCATGCACACTCACACACACACATATAGACACACAGAAGTGCACAAACATGCACGCATGCCTGCATGCACACACACACATATAGACACACAAAAATGAACAAACATGCACACATGCCTGCATACACACACACACACAGATACACAAAAGTGCACAAACATGTTCGCTTGACTGCATGCACACACACATAGATACACAAAAGTGCACAAGCATGCATGCATGCTTGCATGCGTGCACACACACACACACCCACACACACACACACACACTTGTGTCTCCACCAGGTTGCTCTGAGAATGTCACATGTCCAGCATGCTGGGTAGTCCCAGAGTGGCATTGCCTCTGTCCCTAACCAGGGCTGTCCCCACCCCATGGGATCCCTTGCCAAGGACGCCCACTGCACAGGATTCAGACAAGGAAATGAGAGGGCAACCTTGCTGGTCACAAGTGTCGGGGGGGGGGGGAAAGATTTTAAATAACTTTCCACAGAATCGGGGGCAGGATAAAAAGCACCTGGTTAGAAACAGAGACTGACTGAGACACTGTGAGGATAAAATGACTGGTCAGTTGGTCTCTCGTAGGAAGAGGAAAGGAAAGAGAATAGGGGTCCCAGCTCATGATGGCTGACAGGGCACGGCTGCTCCCCAGGTTGTTAAATCTTGCACAGGACCAGGGACTGCTCTGCTGGGTGCTGGCTGTGACAGGGACCAACAGTGTCCACACTACACCTGGCCCCTGCTCGTGGGCTTAGCACACAGGCATGCGGAGCACACGACGTTCCTTCAGCTCAGAGCTGCCTGTGCAAGTGATGTACAGTCACAAATACAATCGCATCTGCAGTTGGGCATCCGTCTAGAATTTACATGTCCCTCCAGGGTTCAGTTTCTGGTCCTCATTTCTTGTCTGCATCCCTGCTCAAAGGGACAGTTCTTCGTGTGGGCCTGCCTGGTCTCACTGTCAGCCTGGGCTGAGCTCCTTAGGCATCCGTGTCCCTGGGAGAAGGATCTTTGGCTGAACAGATGGAAGATCAGGTCCTTTGCGTGTTTCCGAGTTGTCTAGGCACTCATCGAACTTGACACCCAGCTGGATTTCCCCAGAATGTCTCTGACTAACACATCTGCTGTTCTGGTTCCCAGCTGGTCCCCTGCTTCTCCAGGCCTGGGTCGAAGGCCAGCCCCTCACACCCCTCCTGCCCCCCAGCAGCTCATCTTTTTGTCCCCTGCCCCCTGCCACTCCATCCCACCTCATTATAGCACAAGCTTTCTTCTATGCTGGGAGGCTATGATAGACACTGTGTCTTTGTGTCCCCACCAGGCACACACGATTATTGGATTATAAAGGGAGGACTGGGGCTTCGCCGGTGGCGCAGTGGTTAAGAATCCACCTGTCAATGAAGGGGACACGGGTTCGAGCCCTGGTCCGGGAAGATCCTGCATGCAGCGGAGCAACTAAGTCTGTGAGCCACAACTACTGAGCCCGCATGCCACAACTACTGAGCCTGCTCTCTAGAGCACGTGAGCCACAACTACTGAAGCCCGCACACCTAAAGCCCGTGCTCTGCAACAAGAGAAGCCACTGCAATGAGAAGCCTGTGCACCACAACAAAGAGGAGCCCTGGCTCACCACAACTAAACAAAGCCCGTGTGCAGCAACGAAGACTCAGCACAGCCAAAAATAAATAAATAAAGTAAATAAATTTTTTTTTTTAAAGAAAAAGGAGGAGTGGAAGGTAGGTGCCATTGTGGATTAAGTTAGATACAGTCACAGAGGGCATGGAACTTGAACTAACTTTAAAGGGTACAGAGGATATTTTTTTTACTTTATTTTTTATTGAAGTCTAGTTGATTTACAATGTTGTGTTAGTTTCAGGTGTACAGCAAAGTGATTCAGTTTTGTATATATATATATATATATATATACACATACATATATATATATATACATATACACACGTACACACACACACACACACACACACACACACACATATTCTTTTTCAGATTCTTTTCCATTATAGGTTATTACAAGATAGTGAATATAGTTCCCGGTGCTGTACAGTAGGTCCCTGATGTGTATCTATTTTATATGTAGTGTGTGTGTGTCTGTTAATCCCAGATTCCAATTTATCCCCCCAATACATTCCCCTTGGGTAACTGTAAGTTTGTTTTCTGTGTCTGTGAGTCTAATTCTGTTTTGTAAATAAACCATTTGTATCATTTTTTTAGATTCCGCATATAAGTGATAGCATGGGATATTTGTCTTTGTCTGACTTACTTCACTTAGTGTGATAATCTCTAGGTCCATCCATGTTGCTGCAAATGGCATTATTTCATTCTTTTTTATGGCTGAGTAATATTCCATTGTATATTTGTACCACATCTTCTTTATCCACTCAGCTGTTGATGGACACTTAGGCTGTTTCTTCATCTTGGCTATTGAGAATAGTGCTGCTATGAACACTGGGGTGCATGTATCTTTTTGAATTAGAGATTTTGTCTTTTCGGGATATATGCCCAGGAGTGGGATTGCTGGATCATATGGTAGCTCTATTTTTAGTTTTTATATAAGAAAAGAGAGGTATTCCCATCAGCAGG
>NW_006769874.1:2087220-2088294 GCF_000442215.2 Lipotes vexillifer | reverse complement strand
CAGCAGGAAAATGGTCATGAAAGTATGAGATGATCGTGGTTCCATGACCAGATAGAAGAATTCATGCAAGGTTAGCGGTAAATCAAGTTCCTTGTCCAAGGTCAGACCCAATTGTGGTGAGCCTTATATCTCAGGAAAAAAATTCTGTTTTTTTGCAGCAGACAGTAGAGAGACACTGTGCGGGCAGACCTCGTTTTATTGTGCTTACTTATGGTGCTTCGCAGATACTGCATTTTTACAAATTGGAGGTTTGTGGCAGCCCTGCCTCAAACAAGTCTATCGAGGCCATTTTTCCAAACACATTTGTTAGCTTTGCATCTCTGTGTCACATTTTGGTAATTCTCGCACTATTTCAAACATTTTCATTGTCATATTTGTTATAGTGATCCATGGTCAGTGATACTTGATGTTCCTGTTGTAATCGCTTTGGGGCACCATGCACCGCGCCCATATAAGATGGCGAACATAATCGATGTTGTGTGTGTTCTGACCGCTCCACGGACCAGCCGTTCCCCCATCTCTCCCTCTCCCTGGGCCTCCCTGTTCCCTGAGACATGACTATATTGAAATTATACCCAGTAACAGCCCTACAGTGCCCCCTAGGTGTTCTAGAAAGGGAGGGTCAGTCTGTGCCGCAAACTCCACTCTTTTGCCCTACTTTACGAAATTGCCGCGGCTGCCCCAGCCTTCGGCAACCATGACCCTGACCAGGCAGCAGCCTCAACATCGAGGCCAGACCCTCCCCCAGCACAGAGATGCCGACTCTCTGAAGGCTCACATGACGGTTAGCATTTTTTAGCAATAAAGTATTTTTATATTGAGGTATAAAAATTGTTTTTTCTACATAATGCTATTGTACACATAGTAGACTACAGTATAGTGTAAACATAACTTTTATATGACCTGGGAAACCAAAAAGTCCTTGTGACCTGCTTTATTGTGATATTTGCTTTAACGCAGTGGTCTGGAACTGAACCTATCCTATCTCTGAGGTCTGCCTGTGTTAATTGGGATTCTCCAGAGAAACAGAACATATACATATGCTTATATATATATATATATATATATATATAG
>NW_006769874.1:2083867-2085944 GCF_000442215.2 Lipotes vexillifer | reverse complement strand
CAGCAGGAAAATGGTCATGAAAGTATGAGATGATCGTGGTTCCATGACCAGATAGAAGAATTCATGCAAGGTTAGCGGTAAATCAAGTTCCTTGTCCAAGGTCAGACCCAATTGTGGTGAGCCTTATATCTCAGGAAAAAAATTCTGTTTTTTTGCAGCAGACAGTAGAGAGACACTGTGCGGGCAGACCTCGTTTTATTGTGCTTACTTATGGTGCTTCGCAGATACTGCATTTTTACAAATTGGAGGTTTGTGGCAGCCCTGCCTCAAACAAGTCTATCGAGGCCATTTTTCCAAACACATTTGTTAGCTTTGCATCTCTGTGTCACATTTTGGTAATTCTCGCACTATTTCAAACATTTTCATTGTCATATTTGTTATAGTGATCCATGGTCAGTGATACTTGATGTTCCTGTTGTAATCGCTTTGGGGCACCATGCACCGCGCCCATATAAGATGGCGAACATAATCGATGTTGTGTGTGTTCTGACCGCTCCACGGACCAGCCGTTCCCCCATCTCTCCCTCTCCCTGGGCCTCCCTGTTCCCTGAGACATGACTATATTGAAATTATACCCAGTAACAGCCCTACAGTGCCCCCTAGGTGTTCTAGAAAGGGAGGGTCAGTCTGTGCCGCAAACTCCACTCTTTTGCCCTACTTTACGAAATTGCCGCGGCTGCCCCAGCCTTCGGCAACCATGACCCTGACCAGGCAGCAGCCTCAACATCGAGGCCAGACCCTCCCCCAGCACAGAGATGCCGACTCTCTGAAGGCTCACATGACGGTTAGCATTTTTTAGCAATAAAGTATTTTTATATTGAGGTATAAAAATTGTTTTTTCTACATAATGCTATTGTACACATAGTAGACTACAGTATAGTGTAAACATAACTTTTATATGACCTGGGAAACCAAAAAGTCCTTGTGACCTGCTTTATTGTGATATTTGCTTTAACGCAGTGGTCTGGAACTGAACCTATCCTATCTCTGAGGTCTGCCTGTGTTAATTGGGATTCTCCAGAGAAACAGAACATATACATATGCTTATATATATATATATATATATATATATGGAGAGAGAGAGAGAGATCGATTGATTTGAAGGAATTGGCTGACATGATCGTGGGCGTTGGCACATCTGAACTCTGCAAGGCAGACCAGCAGGCAGAGACCTAGGAAGAGCAGATGCTGCAGCTGAGTCTGGAGGAGAATTCCTTCCTCCTTGGGGACCTCAGTCTTTTCCCTTAGTGTCTTCAACTGCTTGGACGTGGCCCACCCATGTTATGGCAGGTTCTCTGCTTTATTCAAAGTCGACTGATTTAAATGTTAATCTCATCTAGAAATAGCTTCACAACAACATCTAGATTGCTGTTTGCTCAAGCCCTGGGCTTCATGGCCCAGCCAAGTGGACCTGCAAAATTCACCATCGCAGGCACTCTATGTTCTTGAGGTGGAAGTGACATCAACAATAAAATTATAGAACTGGCACACAGTGAAAGTGGTTCTTTAGGAAGGGGGCTCTGACCGAACAGAGTTATTAACAGCATCGTAAACAAACACGATAAAAGGACCGCTATGTTTTTGGCACTGCACGAGCCCCTTGCCCCAAGGGAGATCCTGCCTCCAAAGGAACGCTAGAGCAGATAAGACAATCCAGTCCTTAGAAGTCAGAGTGGACAGCTCACTCCATGAATTGTCTGCATCCTTTGCTTTCTCCTTGTTTTGATGTTTCCTGCTTCTCAATAGTGTCAACAGGGAGGACAGGGAATAAAAGGATTTCATCGAGGGAGGATCCTTATGGGTCCTTTCAGAGGTACGGGCAATGAAAGCCTTGACCAGGTGAAAAAGAGAATTGAAGTTTCGACTAACTCATTATTGATGGTAGCACCCACTCTGCATTATTTTATAACTCGTAAGTAGGTTTGGCTGTAGTAGCAAAGAACAGTCAACCTAAGTACTAACATACATTGTTTTAAGTGTATAAAAGTAAAGGCCGGACTTCCCTGGTGGCGCAATGTTGAGAGTCCCGCCTGCCGATGCAGGGGACACGGGTTCGTGCCCCGGTCCAGGAGGATCC
>NW_006769874.1:2066041-2083769 GCF_000442215.2 Lipotes vexillifer | reverse complement strand
TCGTGCCCCGGTCCGGGAAGATCCCACATGCCGCGGAGCGGCTGGGCCCGTGAGCCCTGGCCGCTGAGCCTGCGCGTCCAGAGCCTGGGCCCCCCAACGGGAGAGGCCACAACAGTGAGAGGCCCGCGTACCGCAAAAAAAAAAAAAAGTGAAGGCCATGAAACTAAACTGCGTGGCATAAGGTCGTATTTAGAGAAGCACAGGGCAGTGCTGGCCAGAGACTTTGGAATGCTGTCCTCTCCTGGGGCGGGCTCGCTGGGGGCTGGGAGGCTGTCTTTATCTGGATCTTGGTTGTGTACAAGTTCATCACACTTTGAACGCTATGTATATGCTCATAATTTACCACTGCCCTTTCATTCACATTTCCCTTTAGGGTTTGGGTTTCTGGTCCCAGTGCAATCTCTGTGTCTTGTCTGAAAGTGCCATGTTTACTCCAAACTCTGGGGAGCCAAGTCTTGTCTGAGAGTTGTTCAACAACCAGCACGAGGCTTTTCATATCTACACGCTACGTGATAGGCAATTTCAGCCAGCCACATGTTGTACGTGTGCGATTCGTACAGACTTTCAATCACTCATGTCCATTTATCAACTGAAATTTTGTTTAGTCTGTGAATGTTTGTTGAAATGTATAATGAATAGGATGTCGCACTGGTGGTAATTCATCATGGAGCAAAAGAGTTAACTCGACCCCCCCAAAATATTTACAAATCACATATCCAACAAAGGAAAAGACTTGTAACCAGAATATGCAAAGAACTGCCAAAAGAACCGTTTAAAATATCCAGTGAAGAGATAAGCAAAAGACATGAGCTGACATTTCACCAAAGAGGATATGAGAGACCAGTGCAAATCAGCACATGGAAAGATGTCCTGTGCCATCCGCCAGCAGGGAAACGCCAGTTAAAACCAGCCGAGATGACAGTACACCATCAAGAGGGATAAAAGGTAAAGACAGTGACAGGGTGCATGCAGTGCGCACGGGGAGGATGAGGGTGGCCAGTCACCGCCTCTGGGAGGGGCAGACAGTGGAAAACCGATTGAGGTGGAGGGGAGATGTGACAGTTCACCTGACCCCAGTCTCCCTCCCTGGCTCTGCAGGGCACAGGATCGAATCTGAGATTCCTGCCTCCAGAAACTTTGAAAACTTCCTTCATTATCTTGACTGCTGACGCCTGATGCTCTAAAGACAGAGTCAGCTCAGCACCAACCGTCTCCTCCCGGACCCTCTCCAGGCCCCACGAATCAAGCTCACTCCCCGCTGTATTTTCCCCGCCTTTTTTCACTTTAAGGCCACCGGCTGGTGCCCCACGCCACACCCTATGTCCAGCCGCTGTAGGGAACTTGAACTGTCCTGTCCGCCAGCTCCTCTGTCTGTCCCACCGCACAGACCGTGTCCCCTGCCTGGTGCTTCTTTCTCTGAGTCGGTTCCCTCTCCATCAGCTGAGGCCCAGGTTGGAGGCCCACCCTGGGGTGTACCACGTGGAGAGGGGCCTGCGGGCACCATGCACAGTACTGCATCTCTAAGGAGTTAAAGGAATGGCGGAGGCTGATTCTCACTGTTTACCATTGTGCCTCTGCCCTTTTCTTACATTTCACTATTTTCTCGTTTCAGCTCTGGTGTTTTGTAGATTGCATGGTACAAAGTCCCAGTGTTTTGCATGAGTGTCAGTCCCCAGCAACAGGTCACATTGTTCTCCCCCTGCCCCGTCTCCCAGGGGGTCAGTTTCCCCCCAAATACTCGCCACAGTTTTCAGCAGATGGTAGCATCCAGTACACGTCGTGCTGGAAACGGCTTGGTTCGCTCTGTATCTTGGGGATGCTCTCAGAGGAAAGAGGAGCTTTGGTTAAGGGAAGTTTTAGTTTAGGGTGGGGGGTGGGTTGCTTAGCAACCAGAAACCCCAGAAATCATTGGCTTAAAGAACAAAGGTGTCATTTCCACTGGGCCTCTTTCATATTTGTACTATGCATGTATATTACCCATTCAAAACCAAAAAATAAGCTAATTGTATATCAGATTTGGGGGAGCAATCTGTGATTTGCTCCTCTCGAGTGTTTCACGTGGCTGGAGAATCTGGGACTCAAGCCGGTTGCTCTCTTGGCTTGCTTGCCCCTGGGCACCTGCCACAGCCCCCTACACAGCGGTCTGCTCCTCCGGTCCTCAGCTACCCCTGTGATGCTGTCCCACCTCTGGGAGAAGGTATTTTGTGAAAATGCATCTTTCCTTAGTATCCTTCCTTTCTCTGAGCCCAAAGAGGAGTGGCTCCCAGCTTTCAGCCTGTGTCCGGTCCATCTGGACGGCTGGCCAGCGTTCCAGGGCCCTGGGAACCATCCGCAGAGCTGGCTCCGATTCAGTCGATCTGGGCTGAGCAAGGCATCTTCGCCTGGAACAAGCATCTCCATGGGGACTGCAGTGCAGAACGCCCCCTGAGAAGCCCCGCCCACTCCGGGGGGCCCAGCAGACGCACAGCGAGGTCAGCTCTGGGCTGGGAGGGGGTTCTGCCTGTGCAGGCCCCTGATGGTCCCAGCTCTTGGGACCACATGCTGCAGACATTCAAAAGGTGTTTGTAAGATGGATTAGCAAAGTAGAAGTGGATCATTAGCAAAGACACGACCTCAACCTCCAAGTTGTAGGGAATTCCAGGACGGAAGACGTCCAGGACGGAAGGCGTCCGGCTGGTGTACGGGAGTCGACGCCCTGTACATTTGTGTGTGTGCTTATAAGAGGGCATCCAAGCCCCTGTGGGTGTGGGGTGAACATGGCCTGAGGCGACACCGAGCGGATACGTCAGGGCGAGCAGGCGTTTCCTGGTGGATAAAGTGAGGAAGGACGTTCCAGGCAGAGGGAGACGCGTGGGCCAGGTGTGCACGAACTGAGCTGACTCTCGTGCTGAAGTTACACACGCCTAATGTGGCACAAGTCCAGGAATGCAGAGCCTCTGGGCCCCTCTGGGAACGGGATGCTCGGGGAACCCACGGTGCAGGTGAACAGATGCCCATGCCCGCAAGGTCACCGTGGAGAGGCCACGCCCTGTGCTGACGGCCTCTGCTCTTTGCTCCCCCCGGAGCCCTGCAGTCCTTACAAACGCATTCCCGAGGTCTCGTGAAGTCTCGCTGGGGACATGAGGAAGGGCAGGTAGCCTAGGGGCCGGGCCCTCGTGCACTGAATCACCTGTGTCACTTGGAGGGGCGGGTCCCGGAGTCTGCAGCCTCACACCCTCTCACTGGGCCCTCTGACTTGCCTACCTGCCCCCTCTCTCCTCCCAGGCCCTGCACTTTTAAGACTTTAAGGATGCCGGCCCTCCCCTGTCTTCTTCTGTTTGGAATCCTATTGCCTTGGGGTCTCATGGGCTTTTGTGTCCCTCTTGCCACAGGAGGGGAGAGTCCCTCTGAGCCCCGGTGTGGGCTGGAGGCTGTGGGATTGGGAGGGACTTCACTTCAGGTCGTCACTGTTCATCTTAAATTATGAAGCCAAGCACACCATGTTACTCCAAGGATTCATTTCCCCAAAGGCCTCATGAGAAATGTGCCACCGTGAATATCACATCAGCCTCGTTATGGACCGAATGTCTGAGTCCCTCCAGAATTCACACGTTGAACCCTAACCCCCAATGTGATGGTGTCAGGAGGTGGGGCCTCTGGGGGGTGATGAGGTCAGGAGGGTGGGGCCCCCCATGAATGAGATTAGTGCCCTTATAAGAGCCTCCTCACCCCTTCCTTCATGCGAGGCCACTGCAAGAGAACAGCTGTCCGGGACCCAGGAGGCAGGGAGGCCGCACCAGACATGGAGTCTGCTGGCACCTTCATCTTGGACTTCCAGCCTCTGGAACTGCGAGAAATAAATGTCTGTTGTTTAAGCCCCCTGTCTGTGGTTATTTTTGTTTTATCAGCCTAAAATGGCTAAGACAGCCCGGTTCTTAGAACCAAGGAGGCGTCTGACTCTTCCTTGTCCTGTGACTGTCGCATTGCATCACAGCCCCAGTGTTTTCCCCGGACATTGGGAGTTTGTTGTAAAGGGGAGAAAATGCAGGCAAAATTCATTCTCTCTGCCGTACCACAGAATTTGTGTCAGTCTGACCAGTTTTTTTCCCACTTTTTTCTCTTCAGAGCATCAGTCTTGCAGATACACTGGAATACAAATGCCAGGTGCCTGCAGGGTCACCCCTGAGCTCCTGCTGCATCTCCTCTGCCTGTAAAGGGGAGCACATTCATGACTTGGATGCCAAGGAGCCCGCCAGCTTGCAGAGCCCAGGGTTAAATTTCAGGAATCTTGTGAGCTGGTCCTTGAACGCAGAGGCGGGGCACTTTCACCTGGTCCCCGAGCTACATCAAACATCCCTGGGCAGCATCCAAGTGGGGCTACAGCTGAGCTCAGGGTAAGCCACTGGCAATGAATGTCACCTTCCCTGGGACCTGAGCCTGATGCTTCCTGCAGCTGCTCGGCTCTTCCTCTGGTCTCTCCTCCATGTGGATGCCTTTCCTTCCTCTCACATCCTCTCGGAAGGCTCCCGGGTACGTCTTGGCTGTAGGCGACAAAAGACTTTAGAAGATGTTTATTCTCTCTAAAATATTAGCAATCTGGTTGGAGTCGGCAAGGGCTCCCTGGGACCGGATCGCCTGCAGCCCAGGCTCAGAGCACTTCCAGAGAAAGTGGAAATGAGGTCTGCTCCGCCAGATGTGAATAGCGTTTCTGTTCAAGCCCAGCACAGCAAATGTATTTAGAAAAGGCTGGAGAAAACCAGCTCTTCGTTGGCTCAGCTGCACAGCAAGGGCCAGGTGCATAATCTTGCCTTTCATCAACAAATGAAAATTTGTGGCTCGTTTTATGCCAATTTTGCCTCTTCTTTGGCCCACCTGGGACGTGTACAGTTTTTGACATATCTTAAAGAAAGTTTGCTTTGCGAGATGGAGGGGAATTTAGGAGGAGAAAGACAGGATTCATGAGAGCTCACTGTACACCGGGGCTCCCTGTGTCCACAGGGCTGAGCTCGGGGGTGGAGCCACGGGGCGCTGGCCCTCGGCCCGCCAGACCTGCTGTCCACACTGCAGCCTGCTCCACGTGTGCACCAGGGTAACAGAACACTCTGAGGCTACCGTTTCTGCACCAGCCACAGTGCCTCCTGCTGCCTGAAATTCTAACATGGTCCCAAGGAAAATTTGCTGAGTGTCTTTGGCAACACCCAGTCTCCGCATTTTCATAGAACCTTTCCAAAGTCAGTGTTGAATTAATCCTCAGCAGAGGCCTAACATCTCTTCCTCTAAAGATAGATTGGGGTGGCGGGGGTGGGGAAGAAGAGAGGAAATGGAGAAATCTACCCAAATGGTGCAACTACATGTTAGCATGTTTGACTCACATGGGCACTTAATTTTTCTTTCTGTGGATTCCTTTCTCTTGAGGACACTTGACGTCCTCCTGGCCAGCTCAGCTTCTCCACGTGGAGAAAGCCCTGCCCTCCATCCTTCCAGCCAAGCGTACTTCCGGACACCGGAGACAGGCCCGGGGCCCGCAGTCCACGCAGATTGCAGGGACCAGACCCCGGCGTCTTCCGAAGCTGAACAGATGTCACGGGGAGGATATGCGTGAACCCGGACGTGGGCACGTGTGAGAGGTGAGCTCAGCCGCTCGCTCGCCCGCAACGTGGACTGTGCGCAGTCATCTCAGACCCATCCTGCGAGTTCTTCCTTTGCTCCGGCTCTAAGGAAGCCTCCTGGTAAATCACAGGTGGCTTCAAGCCAACTTTTAACCTGATGAATATCTAAGGAAGAGGTCATGTGCCAGAAAACCATCTGTGCTTTTATTGTAAAGATGTGTTTCTTCTCCGCTGGGGCCTTGCCGTGTAACCCCAAACCCAGGTCTCCGAGGGGGTGCTGCTGAGCCATCTGGTGGGCTGCCCGGAAGAGCTAGGGGGCCGGGAATGGGGCCAGATGTGAGCGAGGGTATCTGGGTCCGGTTCTCAGCACGGGGAGGCGAGGCAGGCCGAGGCACCTGACTTGGAGGCCCACCGTGTGCATCCGAACCATATGCCATCCCGGAGTTGCTCCCATCGGCCAAACGCCTCCCTCAGTCCAGCCTGGGTCCCTGAGGAGAGCACAGAGAATTAGAGCAGAACGGGGGCCAGGGACATCATCGTGAAGGGCAGGCCTGATCCCTTGCAGGCAGCTTCGGGCAGCAGTTTGAAGCCATGCAAAATGCCCTCCAGATTGGATGCTGCAAGTGATGCCAGTCTCCCCCCGTTTAAAGTAAGGAGGCTGCACCCTCCTGAAGCACACTTGTGAAGATGAAATGTGATCCCCCAAAGTCTCGGGCAGGGAGCAGCCCCTCAGCTCCCTCCTCCCTGCTGAGCTTATGTTTCCCTGACCTCCAGAGGTCGGCTGGGTCTGGCCCAGGCTCACCAGAACCCACAGTGGAAGGACGAGGCCTGTGTCAGGGCAGAAGGCATGGCCCCCGCCTTGGCTTCTGATTACAGTTCACTGTTAGGCTTTTACGGACCCCGTCAAAGCCCCAGGCCCTCCTGACCTTTGCCTGGGGGCTCACACCCACAGCGCCCTTCTCTGGGCGGCCGCTCAGCATCACCCAACCCGGCCCCGCCTGCAGAAGCCACCGCGGTCCCATCGTGCTGTCCACTGGGCTCGCTGGGGGATCTCCTGGAAAAGCCCCGTCTTCCCTCTTGGGACGTTGTTGCCACCACTGTTACTTGTTCTCACCTCTCAGGAGCTGCAGCGGTGCCTGCCTTCTGCCCTGGGGAGCTGGCGGCACATCTGGACGCCGCCCGCAGTTGGTTTAGGCATCGGGAGCCCTTGTCTTCAGAGCGGCGTCATCAGCTCTGTGGGAAAGAAACAAGGACCCCAGAGATGAGCCTGAGTCTGATTAAAGCTCAGAAGGCCTGTGGACGTGTGAGAAAATATTTACAAGACAATATGTCAGCAGCTGCAAGATGATACGGTAAAAAGCCAGCCTGTTGCTGAGGGTGTGTGGGTGTGAACCGATCCGGGTGAGGGTGATGAACCTGCGAAGCGTCCTGAAGGAGCTGAACTTGGAGCTGGGTCTTCAGGCAACAGGCAGGACCTGGCAAAGCCAGGAGCAGAAGAGGCACCACAGGCCAAGACAGACACAAGCCCTGAGCGAGCAGTAGATCCACAGAATCTCTACCCTCTGCGCACGTGTGACGTCGCACACAAGACAGAATATACTGTGCTGCCCTCAAGTTTACTCACAGACTCTCATTATAACCCTACATACATGACTCATAACTTTCTGAAAACCTTTTGGCTGAAACCATTTAGTCTTGTTTTTTTTTTTTTTTTTCCTCCGAAGAGGGGATTTTTTTTGTGTGAGTGCTTAAGACTGAACAACAGTTGTGTTTTACTTTTGAGTCACGAGAGAGCATTTTACAAAATAGTCTTCTGTGCCCTCCAACATAATTTCTAAGTGGTGGAGACAAATTATTTAGATTTCATTTGCTTCTGGAGCAGGTCTGGGCTCTCCCAGTGACTGGCCTGGTTTATTTGTGGACACGGTCTTTATTTATATCTACCAAAGGGCTACAGATCCGTTCTTCTCTCCCCAAAATACTGGTGGTGTTCCTCAAACAGCAGATCCTCTTTGCTTTTGCCGAGGAAGAAAATGCCAGAAGGAAGAGCTGAACTGGACACTGAAAGGCTCTCGTGTGTAAAGTCAGGTGGACAGGCCATCCCCTAAGGCAGCCTCGGTAGCACAGCCGCCCACGTGTGGGGACAGAGGGCAGCCCATCTGACCGCGCAACGGCACTCAGGATGCTTCTGTGGGCCTTCCTTTGCCTTCCACACACAGAGATCGGCTGGCAGGGCGGGGCGGGGCTGGGGGGTGGTTGGCTGCACAGCCCGAGGAGGGTAACCCCAGTAAAGGATGGAGTCCTTGGCCCAGGTCGGGGGAGGGAAGTCCAAGGAGATGGCTACGGGGTAGGACGCTGCACCACAGCAGGGTTCCTGCTCACGCCTAGCCCTTTGTTATGGACTGAACTGGGCCCCCAGAGTTCACACGTTGCAGTCCCGCCCCCACCGTGGCTGTATTTGGAGCTGGGTCTTCAGGAGGTAAATAGGTTAAGTGAGGTCATGAGGGTGGGGCCCCGGTCCAATAGGACTGGTGTCCCTGTGAGAAGAGTGGAGACCCTGAGCTCCCCCCTCACCAAGGCTCTCTCTCTGCACACAGAGGAGAGGCCACGTGAGGACACAGCCAGCAGGCGGCCTCTGCAAGCCGGAAGGAAGGGCCCCACCAGAAACCACCCCTGCGGACCTTAGTCTTGGACGTCTTGGACATCCCGCCTCCAGGATGTGGGGGGAATATTGTCTGTCGCGGGAGCCGCCCATCTGTGGAATTCTGCTTTGGAGCCGAGCAGAGGCGCCGTGTCGCCTTTAGAGGGCGGGTGGCCTTTGTGAGCAGTGACCCAGGAGTCACAGACAGCTCACCTCTGGCCACATTTTTGCCCAATTGTCCAGCACCTGGCTTGGGGTTAGCCCTGAAGATGCTCCTAGTGTAGTTCCCTGCATTTTCCAGAATCCAGGCTGTTTCAAGTATCATTTATCTTTCTGTCAGAATCCAGGAAAGCCATAAAATCTCATCTCATTGCGCACATAGAAGGAATCATTCTGAAACAGACTTTTCATAAAGAGAAACTGCTCCCTATTTAATTCAGAGACAGAAGGACCGAGATAGAGAAATGCAGTAGGTTGAATGGCAGGCACCTCTTGGTCTGAACTTCGCACGGTTGCTGCTGGAGAGCTGGAGAATCGTGTGAGCATCTTCCCAGACTTGTGAGGGGGACAGGTCAGCATCCTGGGGATCCCTGGTCCCTCCCCCAGCAGACACAGAAGCGAGAGTTGGGGGGAGATTTCTCCGTTCGCCCTCCTGGCTGAATATCAGAACCACACAGCAGCTACCAGCATATTTTTAGCTTTTCTCATAAATATTTGAGTTAAGTCTTTATTAAATTGCATATGATTCATTCCGTAATTATGGTTCAGTTTTCTCAGTGAATCGTTCAGTGTTTAATATTTTCTGGACGTAAAAGAGAACCTTCAGGTAAAATTAGGAGCATTGTCTACCATAGAGAGACCTGAACCACCGTGAAATCACACTGCCCAGCCTGGGTGGGGCTGGCTGGGCACTGCTCTCCCCTGGGGTCCCTGGGACCCTGTGTACCACCTCCTCCGGCTTCTTCACACAAAGATCACGACCCCCAGCCCTCTCGGTGGGAGGGGAAAGCAGTTTTCTGAAGAGATTAGGAAAGGCAGTCATATGTTTACAATAACTAAAAAGAAAAGCCAGGTGGATCCTGTTTTTCCCCAGTTTTAAAGGCTGATGATCTCCAGAGACCCCCATTTGGGGAGAGAAGGCCCAGCTCAAACCCCTACCCAGCCAGGCCCGCCAGCCGGAGGGATGCCTGTGAGGGAACCCGGGTCCCCTTCCCCCAGCTTCCCAGTGCGAGGAAGGCCGCTCTGCCCACCTCAGCTCTCCAGCATCCGTCCCCATCCCCAGGCTTCCTGGTCTGAACGATGCTTCCCATGTGCACTGCCCTCCCCTGCAGCTCAGCAGAGGCCTGGCTGTGTCGTGTCTGTGACCAGGACCGGCTGTGACCCGAGGAGGATGGAGGTGGGGCGAGGGGGGAGAGGACGGACACACAGCCGACTGCACACTCGGTACTGCTGGATTATTGCTGCTGGTATCGGTGGCCTGTGGGCGTTAGCAGCGGTTTTGAGCATTCTATCTGCATTGAAATTTATTTTGTCCTCAAAACAGAATCATGATGAGGTGAAAGACAGAGCTATCCTTTTATGGAGAGAACTTTGCCTGGTTCACACAGAGTCAAACCCAGGCCCTTGGGCTCCGGAAGCTGCACCACAGCAGGGGTCCTGCTCATGCCTAGTGCCTTTGTTATGGGCTGAACTGGGCCCCCCAAATTCTCCCGTTGAAGCCCCGCCCCCATCGTGGCTGTATTTGGAGCTGGGTCTTCAGGAGGTAAGTAGGTTAAGTGAGGTCATGAGGGTGGGGCCCCGGTCCAGTAGGACGAGTGTCCCTGTGAGAAGGAAACACTGAGCACCCCCCCGCACCAGGCCCTCTCTGCAGACACAGAGGAGAGGCCACGTGAGGACACAGCCAGCAGGCGGCCTCTGCAAGCCGGAAGGAAGGGCCCCACCAGAAACCACCCCTGCGGACCTTAGTCTTGGACGTCCAGCTTGATTCACTGTGAGCAAACTTACGTCCCCACACGGCCTCACCTCCAGGGAGCAGAGTGAGGGCCTCTCCCCTCCGAGGGATCCAGGGGAGCACCACGAGGTCCTCCTGCCCCATCACCCTGGGGTCTCCTCCCCGAGGCCTAGGTGCTCCCCAGGGCCCCCCATCCCGAGCCCCGCAGAGGTTCTCTGACTCTGAGGCTGACTCCCAGCCCCAATCAACCTCGCTAGCCACTCTCGGTCTATAGTCACTAGTTTACCTTTTCAGTTTCCTCTGAAATCAACCAGAGCTAAGGCATTCACACACAGTAGGTGTCGCAATGAAGTTCTCTGGGTGCCAGGAACTCATCATACAACCGAGAAAACAAACAGTGGATTAGATAGCCCTGTTTTCTTGCAACTCTCAGTTTTTAAAATTACGCAAGTAATAATGAACACAGAATAAGAAAATTTCATGACGTGCAAAAGGCACCAGATGGGAAGCAAGCTTCCCTCCATCTTTCTTGACACACCCAGTTGCCCAGGGATATTTCTCCCTGCGTGTCTATCGGCACCGCGGACCCAACCTGCGATCCCCCTCACCCCCCATGCTGCTCCGCCCATGGTTTAACCCACCTCATCCGTGGACAGCTCCATCATCCGTGGACAGCTCCATCATCCGTGGACAGCTCCACCATCCATGGACAGCTCCATCATCTGCGGACCGCTCCATCCTTCCCGTTGTTTAAGTCAAGAATCTCAGAGTTACTCATGATTCCTTGCTTTGTCTTATATCCCACACCCCATCAGTTAGGATGCTCTCTTAGCTCGGCCTTGAAACTTGATCCAGGCTTTAAGCAGTACTCGCACCTTCACTGCCACGTTGCCCTGAGCCACAGGATTGTCGAGACTACATCTTAGCCATCTGCTTCTACCTGTGCCCATGCTCTGTACCCATGACCCCAGTCCGTCCACACAGCAGGCACACAAGCCTCCTAATGTCAGTCCCCTGGTCAAACACTTCAGTGGCTCCAGTACTATCAGAATAAAGCTCCACATCTTTGGTGTGGCCTCAGGAGCCTGGGTGGTCTGCACCCTGGCCGCCAGTCACCACGGCTCCTGTCACTCACTGGCCCCTCTCTCTCTTTCTCTTCCTCCTTCCCTCCTCCCTCCCTCCCTGATTTTTCTAATTATACAGATAGAAATCCAGGGAACATGTGGATAATGGCGGAAAAAACACAAAGTTAGATCTGGCCGAATTCATGGATAAGGGCCCACTGAGCAGAGTGTGCATTCCACACCACAGCTCAGGGAGCTAGGAAGGACTCTGAGAGCCTGCTGGGTGAGCTGTGACTAAAACGTGCACCAAAAGGTGGCCCACCGTGAGCGAACAGGAAAGGCACACCTGCCTTGGCTTCACATAGAGAAAGGGATTCCAAGGCGGGGGTTAGGGGGTCCTGCTCTCTCTCTCTGGGGATACATAACGCGGCTCTCCACAGAAAGTCTGGGAGTCAGTTCCTAGGTTAAAGCATAAAGTGGAGTATCAGTTGTTTTGAGTAGGCAAATCAGCATGTACTCATTTCCTGTAACATCGTGAATGCATTGCAGAAGGACGATGGATTCCCTCTGTTCCCCAGCTGACGCTTCTGACCCCAGTCAGTCACCTGGAAAACACATTTCATTGGCCACAAGAGACATAAGATGTGAAAATGAAGATGGATTAACATGTCCACTTCTGCTCTTGGATAAAACTCAGGGAGCTCGTGCCAGTATGATGATGAATCTGCACCGGCCTAACTAGGGCACATCTGTTTGCGACTTGCAAGGCTGCTGCATTCATCCACGGGCGTAGTGAGAACACGTTTGCCCCTCTGCATATCTGGTTGCCCAGGTTACTGCCATCAGACAAGCTCAGAAGGCGCCGGCTTTGCTGGGAGGCGACTGGGGAGACCGGAAGAGCAGATCACGGCCCATTGCGCAGTCTATGCTCCCCTGGCAGCGCCGCGTCCTGGCTGCGCCTGCTGTCCTCTGTCCAAAGTCCCATCCACTCG
Organism: Lipotes vexillifer; assembly: GCF_000442215.2. NCBI lineage: Eukaryota > Metazoa > Chordata > Mammalia > Artiodactyla > Lipotidae > Lipotes > Lipotes vexillifer. The sequence goes on along the minus strand of NW_006769874.1, from coordinate 2,071,533 downwards.
GAGACCCGGCCCCCCGGGAATCAGTTGCCAGCGTCAGCAATGTCTTCTGTTTGCTCAACTAAATCTGTTGCACATCCCAGGGTTTTTATTTAACAGGACCTATCCGGGGCCTGACCTCAACAGGACTGGAAGGACCACTGGGACATTTTCCCACGCAGGCGGTCCACAAGCTCTATCTGAAGGACCTTTAATGTGTCATTTATAAAACAAGGTCTATTTACATTCCTCGTCTCCTCGCAGGCCTCTCGTTTTTCAATAGATTCATTTCAGCTTGATGACACATGTGTTCCCACCGATCTGTTTATCTTTAGATACAAGTCCTAGCCCCTGATTGCATTTTTATTTCCACGACTGTACTGTCTGGGAATAACCATGTTGTCAAGAATTTCTTAAGCCCCTGAGGAGGAAATTGCAAGTCCAGTTATCGGACCTCAGATTAAAAGAGTTCGGTCGAGTTCCTTCTGCTCTCGGCTCAATCAGGCGTGTGGCCTAAAGCTTTGGATGTTCGCGGTAGAAACCCAGCCACGTGGCCTCAGAGTCTCTGTGCCAATGACCAGCTTCCAGACCTGAGCGCTTCTCTGAGAGTATCACTTATATTCCTGGGTTCAGAACAGAATTAAAGAGTTCATATCCACTATCTCAAGAAATGCTTGGAACCGTCTTGTGCGTTAGTTACCATTTATCTTTTCGGAGGAAGAAACTGAAGGCTGGAGGGCGTTGCGGGGTGAATTGTGTCCCCCCAGATAAGAAGCACGGGGGTTCTGACCCCAGCCTGCTCCTGGCGCTGTGAGCTTACCTGGGCCCAGGGCCTGTCTGAGGGATCACGTCAGAGCAAGGCCGTTAGGGACCTAATCCGACACGACCGGGGTTCTTATGCAGACACAGGGAGCGCGCCCCGTGGACACTGGAGGGTGTGGCTGCCAACCTAGCAGGACCCAGCATGGCCCTGGGCCCACTCACACCGGCATCTCGGACTCTGAAGCCTCCAGATCCGCGGGAGGGGACGTTTCTGTTGTTTCCTTTGTTCGTCATTTAAGGTACTTCGACGGGCAGACAGGCAAACTCACAGGGGAGGTGACTTGCCTGAGGTTTCAGGGGGCTTAGACGACAGCGGTGCAAGTCCAGAGCCTGCCGCCCCCACAGGGCTCGGGGTGAAGTCCCTCTGAGAGGTGACGGCCCTGGTCCTGGGGACTCGCCCTCCAGGCCCATCCCAGACCTCCCGATGGCTGCTCTCTGGCTTTGGAGGCCCCGCCAGGCACGCGAACGAGCAGCCCAGCTAAGCCCTCGGAGCTGGAGCCGGGGCGGCACCAGCACACCCACCAGTGCCCGGAAGGCCCGTGTGTTTGCGGGACAATAGGGCTTGGAACGAGGGGTGAGGACCCTCGTAACGACTAAACTAGACTCCAGCCTGAAAGTGAGAGGCCACGTCATCGTGGGAGCCAAAGAAGAAATACCTGCCTGCAGTGTTTGGATCAGATTCACAAATGAGCGGACGAGGCTCTGAGGATGTAAGAAGTTGGCAGGTGGAGGAAAAGAAAGACATCTAGAATCGTCGTGAGGGCAAACCAGGGACCCCGTGCCGAAGGGTGTGGACAGCAATTCAACGTGGAGCTGACGGAGGGGGTGTCAGGCCGCCCGGCTCCCCTTCGCAGTCCGAGAGCGGGTGCAGCAGTGGGGCCCCGTCCCAGGACCCGGGGGTGGGGTCTGCCTCTCTCCGGGTCTGGGGCTGCCGGGCCTGCACCTCTGCTCTACCCCCACAGGCGAACCGCTTCCCCTCATCAGGACTCTGGCCACCTTGGGTCAGGCCTCCCCACCCCAGCAGGACCTGTGCTCTCTAGTTACATCTGAAACAGCCCTCTCCCCAGATCTGGCCACATTTGGAGGGACTGGGTCTCTGGAGTTGGGGCAGGGAAGGGAGTGATGGAGCCGGCCTGGCATGTGCAGGTTTAAACCCAGAGTTTAAAACTTCTAACTGCTTCTGGCCAGGACATAGCGTGAGGCCAGCCCTTCACTGTCCTTTCTGTTGGTGGAGGAAATGGATCCCCCGATGCTAGGTCCCGTCCGAGGGCCGCATGTCCACATGCCCAGCCAGCCCCGGGCCCCTCCACCTGCCGGCCCGAGGGACAGGTGCTCTGTCCGGGCCCCATACTCCCTGCTTCTCATGAGGACACACAAGGACCCAGGAAGTGGAGCCCCAGGGCCTTGGCCTTGCCCAGGCAGCAGAGCTGGGGACCCTTAGGCAACTGCAGGAGCCCTGGTGCCCATGGCTCGACCCAGCCCACGTCACTTTCTCCAGGTTCCCGGAGCCAAGACAGGAGGACAGGATGGCCTCAGGGCCCCTGCGGGTCCACGCTGTCCTTCAGGCAGGGCTCCGAGGGACACACGTCCTCGCTGGACAAGCAGAGGCAAAGAGGAAGGTGAGGCCGGCACCTGCCCTGGGAACGTTTGGGGTCACCCTGGGCCCCTCCCTCTGGGCGGCTGTGTTCCTGGTTTGCATGTGGCACTCAAACCACAGCATCTGGGCAGAGCAAGGGGCCTTGGAACCGCTGAGACGCCTCGTCTGACGGATGAGGAAACAGGCAGGGACGAGACAGGGAGAAACCTTCACGGCAACAGCCTGTATTTTTCCTCACAAACACCAGTCCCTTCTGAGCATTAAACATGACAAACGTGGGCAATTTGTAAGCCACCACTCTTAGATGCTTAAAGCCTTGGGGCCAAGTGAACCAGAGAGGTTGCAGCCTGCACGGAGGCCTCCTACGACCCGGGTCAAGGGCCAGCCTGCACTCCCACCCACGGCCCCATGCCCCTGTCACGGCCCCGCCAGGCACACTGCCCTCACCCTTGTGTCCCCAGCGGATGTCACCATTCCAGACACTTTCTCATCTCCGAATCTCACGTGGTCACCTGCACCCCGGCTACTCCCTGTATTTTTACCTGAGCTTATTTTCTTCACAACCTTTTTAAGATCCACCATGGCATCTTTTCTGCTGTGTCTTCCTGCTAGATTGCAAGCCCCGTGAGGACGCAGGCTTCTGTCTCCTCACCTGGAGCCTGAGCTCGAGTTACCTGCCCCGCGTAATGACCAGCAGCAGCATCTCACGGTTTCTGTGAGCAGGAGGCTGGTGACGTCAGGTCCTCCAACCAGGTGTCACCAGGATGAGGTCAAGGGGTCACTGGGCTCAGGTCTCCTCGGAGGATGGAGATTCTGGTCCACACCCCTCAGTTGCTGGCAGAACCTGGGTCTTTTTCTGGCAAGTTCTCATGTCCTGGGGTTGCACGCTCCCTGTCATGGGGCCCCATTGGGGGTTCACACAGGGACCTGGGCTTCCTTCCAGGCCAGTTGGGTGGGTCTTCCCAGCATTCTCCACTCTGACCTCCAGATCCTCCCTTAAGGGGCTGTCGGATTAGGTCAGAACCCCGCGAGATTGCCCTGTGGACTGAGTCTCCTGATTGAGGACCTAATCACGGGAGTCATGTCTGTCACGTGTCATGTCTGCAGGTTCTGCCCTCACCCAAGTGGAGGGGCTTATCCGAGAGGGAGACCCCCCCACCCCCAGGTCATCTTAGAATTCACCCACCAGTGTCTGGCACAGGAGTAAATATTTTTTGAATGAAAGAATCTGTGATAATTTTCAAGGACTCAAAGATATTTTGGACCTCAAACTTCCTTCCTTCCTCAAGAAGAGTTGACCCCAAAAAACACCCATTAGGGCAACGGTTCTTAAATGTTACTGGGTCCATCACCTAGGAGACGTGTTAAAAATGCCATTTCTAGACCCCAAACCCTGGGACTCTGACAGCAGGCGGGGAGTGGGCAGGCAGCTGAGACCCCGTAGTCTGACAAAGACCCAGGTGTTCTGAGTGGGCCACAGTGAGGAGCCCTGACTGTGGCCACGAAGACTGGATGCACCATATGGAACATGAGCTACTTATTGTCAGAGACGCTCTCCTTCCCACCTAAGAATTTTTTTAATAATTTTTTAAAATTTATATCTTTTATATAATTAGTTTTGGCTGCATTGGGTCTTCATTGCTGCGTGCGGGCTTTCTCTAGTTGCGGCGAGCGGGGGCTACTCTTTGTTGCAGTGCAGGGGCTTCTCATTGCAGTGGTTTCTCTTGTTGCAGAGCACGGGCTCTAGGAACACAGGCTTCAGTAGTTGTGGCACGAGGGCTCAGTAGTTGTGGCTCATGGGTTCTAGATCGCAGGCTCAGTAGTTGTGGTGCACAGGCTTGGTTGCCCCACGGCATGTGGGATCTTCCTGGACCAGGGCTCGAACCCGTGTCCCCTGCACTGGCAGGCGGATTCTTAACCACTGCACCACCAGGGAAGCCCCCCATCTAAGATTTTTAACATATTGTTTTTAATGACTGAACAATAATACTGCAAAGTAGGTTCACTCAAAGAAAAAATGTTCAGTTTGCAAAACCAAACTGAAAATTCGGTTTCCATGACGAAGGGGGAGTATCTCATCCCCTGGGATGGGCTTCAGCTGGAAGAAGATGTGTCCTCCACATGGCTGCTGCTGGTGCCGCCAGGAGCGCTGTTCCGGGAGGGACGTAGTGTGGCTTTGCTGTCCCCAGAGTCACGTCGAAAACCTGTATGGACCTGTAGAGAACACGTATCTCCTCCTGACGACAGAGGACATAGGATGCAGATGCAGGGCTCACTTGGGGGGCTCGGAACCTCGGCACGTTTTTGACCGCATGCTCAGCCCTTGAATGTTTAAGGTAGATCCGATGGGAGCCTCGCGTCTGATTCCAATTTATTTGCATTTACCTCCTTGAAATATTAAAGTTATTTAATGTTAAGGAGGCCTCTTTATGGCCTTTTAATCTTTTTCTCTTCAAAGCAGAACCTCATGATTTGCCTAGAATGAACAAACACAAAACATCAAAAAAGTCCAAGTTTGGCCCCAAACCAAGTCTGCAGTGATTACGGGAGATTACAGATGTGGCACATGTGTTCCCTGTTCCAATTTCCCAGCAGAGCCCGTGGGATGCAGGGCGGAGACCGGTCTGACATGTGCCTTTCTGACAGTCACCTGGATGGTCCTTTGTGGAGAGGTCCCAGCTCAGAGGTGACAGGCACACAGCGCCCCGTGCACATGCACACACACTCACATATCACACAGCCTCACACATGCACGTTGACAAGGAGGAACCCTCCAAACTCAGATTCTGAAGCAGATCTGGGGCAGCTGCTTTGTCAGTTGTGCTCCCGACAAGGACCTCGGGAAACACAAACTCACACAGCTGCTCTGTTCCAGGGCCCACGGCTGCATCCCAAGCCCCTCGCCCAAAGTCTCCGCAGGACCTGGCCACACCATCCTCTCCTTGTGGGACTGCGGCCCGCGAGGGCGGTGAAGGATGAGCAGCTGAAAGGAGGGGCAAGTGCATTTGGGGGGTCAGGTTGGCAAGGGAGGGCCTAGTGTCTACCCCCCTGTGCGGCCCAGGGGGTTAGGTGAGTCCTCACTGGGTAACCATTCCTG
>NW_006769874.1:2064810-2066031 GCF_000442215.2 Lipotes vexillifer | reverse complement strand
TTCCTGCTTTTCTTCCAGGGACAGGGACGCTGCGCTGGTGGCTGGGCAGGAGGAGATGGCATGTGGAGAACTTGGGTTCCATCCAAGTGTGCGCCGCCCGGACCTCAAGCCCGAGGGACCCGGTCTGCTGACTCAGAGCCCCCCCGAGCTCCCCGACCAGCATGGCCAGCTGGGGTCCCCGGGGACCTCTCCTGCAGCCTGGCTGTCAGAGGGAGACCCTCACGCCTCCTGCACGGGGGCACCAAGCCCAGCCTCGATCTCATCACCAGCACGGCTAGGTGTCACAAGCTGGTGGCCCGAGCACAGAGTTGTGGTTCTGGTGAGGAGACGGGAGCGGGTGGACAGGGCCGAGAGAGTGAGGACGTGATGCAGGCTGTCCTCCCCCAGGACAGAGGAGGACCGGGTCAGTGCGCATCCCCCCAGCCGAAGGCCCTGGAGTCGGAGCAAGGCCACACCGTGAAGCCCGGCTTGAAGTCCACTTCTTGCTGAGGCCACTGGGCCGGATGGACAACCTCGGGCGTCCCTGCCCACGCGCCCTTGGGAGTGGCCGGAGACCCCCATTCTGTCCCTGAGGGGGGCTTTCAGGGAAGCCCCCAAGCTCTACTCACACAGAAGATTAGGAAGAGATACACTTCAGGGCAGCCGTCTGGGCGACCTTCAAATACAGCGCTGGGGCAGGCGGTCCCTGTGCTCTCCCGCAGGTGTGAGTGCAGCGTTCACCATGAAAGCAGGCAGCCTGGGGGCTCGCTTCACTCTGCTTTTCTCTCCCACATTTTCAACAGCGCCCTGGCGTCATTACCGTTATGATCACCCCATCTTCAAACTGCAGAATGGAGCAGAGAAAGTGCACTTTCCTCTGAGGCTTGAATTCAGCCCATTTGGCCACAGAACACAAGTGTGCTCGCGTGTGTGGGCCTGCCGTGTGCACGTGCAGGTGTGCACATGGTGTAGGAAATGAGCTGAAATGTTAAGGAAATTCCGTGTCAGGATTACAGGAGTTTCCTCCTTCCTGCTGTACGCCCCACGCCCTCGTTTCCCTAAGCGAACATGCTAGGTTTGTAACCAGACACAAGGCCGGTGACTGCGAGGGCCTGACGGCAGTCTTAAATCCCAGCCCCAGAGACGGGGGAGGCTGGCGGACTGGGGCGGGGTGGGCAGAGCACTCTATCAGCTGGCTTCAACCCCCACCAGAGGGTCAGCTCAGGCCTCCAGCTCCGGAGG
>NW_006769874.1:2062270-2064475 GCF_000442215.2 Lipotes vexillifer | reverse complement strand
AAGTGACCAGTGAGATCGGAGGCCGATAGCTGCCCAGTGAGCACCCCAGGGTGCCCCCGACTCGTGGTCCGTGGTCCCGACTACCGGGTGGGGAACAGGCTCTCAGGTCAGGAGAGGACCCTGTGCCCGGATCAGTTCTCCCCCCACCCCGGGACCTCAGCTCCCCGTGGGCCAGGGAGGCGCCCAGACACCCCCGAGCCTCTTCTCATCCTGGAATCTCATGCTGTGGATGGCGTCCTGCAGGGCGTCCAGCAGTGTATCCAGCAGTGTATCTGGCAGGGCGTCCGGCAGGACATCCAGCAGGGTGTCCGGCAGTGTATCCAGCAGCGTGTCCAGCATTGTATCTGGCAGGGCGTCCGGCAGGGCATCCAGCAGTGCATCCAGCAGGGCATCTGGCAGGGCGTCAGGCAATGCATCCGGCAGTGTATCCGGCAGTGTATCCAGCAGGGCATCTGGTGGTGCGTCCAGCAGTGCATCCGGCAGTGCATCCGGCAGTGCATCCGGCAGTGCATCCGGCAGTGCATCCAGCAGTGCATCTGGCAGTGCATCCGGCAGTGCATCCAGCAGGGCATCCGGCAGTGCATCCAGCAGTGCATCTGGCAGTGCATCCAGCAGGGCATCCGGCAGTGCATCCAGCAGGGCATCTGGCAGTATATCCAGCGGGACCCCAGAGTCACTCCGATTACACTCTGAAGTGGGGCGTGCAGTCCGCAGCCTCAGAGAGTGGGCGCAGGGCTGCCAGGACCGGCCGTCCGGCAGGCCTGGGCCGGGGCTGTGTTGTCTGTGCCCACTCTGCTGCCTGCTGTGCGTTTGTGCCGACAGTGAGGGGCTCTGTGCCCCTGGCTTTCATGCCTGTGTGTCTTCCTCAAACAAGGGGTTCAGGGACAGCCAAACGGGGGTGTGGGGAAGTAAGGGGGCCTCAAACCCCAGCCCACGGGAGCCAGGGCAGAAGATGCCCCAAGAGCTGCCCCAGCAGGGCTGAGCGGGCCGGGGTTTAAAGACCGGCCACTCACGGGCCAGGGGCCGCTTCCCAGCACTGACGGCCCAGACTAGCAGCCTCGGCCCGACGGGCGGCCCAGTTTCTGCTGCTGGGGGACAGGAGGCCAGGGCGTCGCCCACACCCGTCACAAAATGCACAGCAGACGGAGGGAAGCCCTCAGGAAGAATGTTATTGTATGATAACTGTTGGCGACAACTTACTTTTCAGATGCATCCAGGGCATGCTATTATAGAAGATTAGAACATTTTAAAGAACAGAATATTATTCAATGTTTTTTCAAGGGCAGAGACCAAAACTGTTTTCGATTTGTGTTGCCAACAAAGCCCACCTGTGACGGGAACGTTTACAGAAGAGAGTATGGCCGCATGTGCCAGTGTTTGAACTTGGCTGTCATGGTCCACGGGAATATTTTAGGTTAGTATGGCTTTCAAGTTTGGGGTTTTTCAACTCAAAACTCACTTCTTGGGCAAACTGCCCCGAGGCCACATCAATTCTCTGACAGCCCTGCAACCTCGGGCTGGACACCCCCTCGAGGCCCACAGCTGTCAGAGGACAAGCGGTCACTTGGTGCGTGTGCAGTTGACATGCAGCAGACAGTGTTTATTTTAGCACAGCAAGTATACAGCAGTCATCTAAAATCTAAAGTGGGGTTTTCTGCACATCTTTAGCCTCAGAATCAGATTGTTTTCTCCAAAAGAATCCAGCCGAGAAGTGGAAACAAATGGAACAGAGAAAGCAGGGCTGCGCCATCTGGAGTGCGGGCTCACCCACACACTCTCCTCGGGGACCTCCCGGCTGGCGAGCCCCTCAGGGGCTGTGCAGACCACAAGCTCTGAGAACCCTGCAGGGCGGCCGTGATGCCAGTGCGCCTCAAGGGAAAGCCCCTGCCCGCTGTGTCCACCAGCTCCTCTCGCTGCCAAGGGCCCTGCGAGCCACGGAGAACAGAAAGGGAAGCAGCTGAAGTCTGCTCGACAACTTCCTGCCCCACCGGCCCTGGGGACGGGGTGGCATACCCCGATGTCCATCGCAGCGGGACCCGCTTCCTGAGCATTTGTCCATGAAAGAAGAAACGCTCGGGAACACAGCCAAACTCTGTACCATGTCACCCTGACATAAGCTCTGAATCCGAACTCAGAACGGGAACATTTAAAATGACACCTAAATTCCAGCTGCCGTGGGTGGGACCCTCCCCCCTCCCCCCTCCC
>NW_006769874.1:2045775-2062056 GCF_000442215.2 Lipotes vexillifer | reverse complement strand
TCCCCCTACCCTACCCCTACCCCTACCCTCTCCCCCTCCCCCTCCCCCAAATGTGCTGGTTGCGGGGATGGGACGGGTGGGCAGGGAGAAGCGCAGAAGCAACCAGGCCTGGTGTGGCTCACACCAAACTATGCCTGCACTTGTGCTGCTTTATAAACATAGGCTTCACAAGTGAAAACCGGACAAAAAACGCTTCAGGCTGCCCTGCTCCATAAAGCCTGCGAAGCGAGGCATGGAAGCCCCCCGTAGATAAGCATAACAGGGCCGTCTCCACGGGCGCAGGAGTGAGCGGCCCCATCTCTGTGCGCCCCTTGTTTCCTCCGGCCTGCGCTGAATTATGTGTTCGCATCCACGGAACTACTTTTAGATTCTGGGAATCCACGAAATGCAGAAGCAGAAAGTAGGTCTGCAGAAAGCTCACCCAGTTTTCAATCACACCCGTCTTTTCTCCCGGCCTCACCCCTCCTCTTGATAGAAGAGACCAGAAGCCTGTGGAGCGCAGGGCTCCCCTCAGAGCTGGAATCAGCCCAGGGGTGCGCCCAGCAGACAGCTTTCTGGAAACACCACCAGCCTGAGGCAGAGGGTCCCTGAAAGCCTGTCCGACCAGCCTCTGAGAGCGTCTGATTGAGGTGAGGATTCTGCCAGCAAAGCCGGCCGAATGCTGGCAGAGAACCGCACGGCTCCCGCCAAGCCTGGGATCTCTCATAGCCTGACATCAAGAATTCTGCCGGTTTCTGAGAGGGCAGCTGTGAGCGGCTAGGCCACCTCCAGGGACACGTGTGCCCTGGCCCGCACGCTCACACATGCGTGCAGACACAGGGCTCTCTCGCCGTTCCCACGAGGATTACAGCTCCTCTGACCGTGAATGGGTGACGGCTCCCAGTTTCGGGGCCTGGAGCTATTTGTCCCCGTCGGTTTCCAGCCGGGCGGGAGAACTGGCATGAGGGCTGCGCACCTGGCCTGGCGCACCTGGCCTGGCACGTCCTCCTTGCCACCTCGGTCAAAGGCCTCTGTGAGTCTGGGTGGCAGCCTCCCTGCTTCTTGGGTCTGAGGCTGAACTGGCAGAACCGTCTCCTGCTGGCTGGGGCCGGGGGGTTGTTAAATGATTTTTCCTCCCAGAGGTTCTTATCACTCCGAACATGAATCAGGGGACGTGCCCTGTTTTCCTGCAGGGTGTTGCAGGGATGCAAACTACCTTTCCATGGTCATTTTATAGCAGTTCCATCTGCTTTTATCAGACACAGGCCTATGCCTGGACTCGAGGTGCCGGACTTACCCTTTGAAATAAGCCTCTGCCAGCCACTCAGCTCTGTCTTCCTCCTTAGCACTCTCTAGGGACACCTGTGACCACCCTCATGTCACGAAAGGGTTATTTTCGGCCTCTCTGAAGACGGAAAGTTGGGGGAAAAAACACCACTTTTATCAATGGGTATGTTTATTTCAGATTTAGATTTATAAACTTCTCAGTTACTTCAAATAGACTCTGTCTTGTCACTCATGAATGTCAGGAGTGTCCCAGCTTTGGGGTCAGGGAAGAGGCCGCCACGAAGTGGGGAGTGCAGACGTGCGTAAGCCCTCGTTCCTCAGCTCACCTCAGGCGTCCGTGCTGATGCAGACCGTCCGGGGCTCCTGGGCCTCTGTTACTTGAGTATTTCAGGCTGTTTTTCACATAACTTCGGCTTGATTAAAACCCCAAATGTATTTGTCCAGCCACATTTTCCTCTAATTTTTAGCATACATTTATTTTAAGGGAAACGTAAGCCGCGCACCTCTGATTCACTCACTGCTCGTCCACGCTGGCTGCTGGTGGGTGGTGGGTCTCTGAGAGTGCTCTGCGCTGGCCCCGGGCCCTGCAAGCAACACAGATGCAGTCCCCAAACCGGGCGTCCTTGTACTCAGGAAGCCGTCCTTCCCGGGTCCATAGTGACCACGTGGGACTGTCCACAGCGTGTGCACAGTGAACACGGGACTGAGTCTCCGTTGCTGTTGTAGCTTGGAGCCCATGATCTGCTGGTGGTTTCAGACTTGGAAGAGCAGGTCTCTTCCACCCTTGATGGACAGAAAGCTCACTGGGGACGCCTGCGCCTTGACACCCCCAGACCCACCATCTGCCCCGTCTCTGTGTTCCGAGCCCGTCGGTGAAGTCTGCTGATGAAAAAGAGAGACACACTTTTATTAAAAAACGCTCCCGTTGGCAGAGCGCCTTCTAACTGCCTTGAACCGTCGGGGTTCTCGGAGGGAACCCAAGCCTCTGAAGCGGGCTTCGCATTGCAAGGGTGACAGCGCGGCCGCCCATCTAAGGCCAGGTACGGCCACTGGCCGTGGGGTCTCGCGAGCCAGGCGGATGCCATCAGAGCCCGTTTTACTCACCGGTTCTCCCCGGGCCCTTCCCCCCACACTACCTTCTTGGCTGCCCGTCATCCAAGCGAAGTTCAGGGAACGGAAACCACAGGAGGTGCAGGGCCCCCAGGGGGCCCGTCTGTGGAGACTCCCCAGCAGGGACGCCCCGGTGGCCCTGATTTCGGTCTGGATGTCCCGTGCAGGGGGCTGCATGCCCAGGAGGCCCCCGGGGGTCTTGCCCCGCCCCGGGCTGAGCGCGCTGTGGCTCTGCCCCCTCCTGTGACCTGGCATTTTACTGCCTGAGTTGGTGGTCAAATCCCAGCGGGTGACATCCATCGGCACCTCGGGAGACTCTCCAAATGCCTTTATTTCCAGACCGATTGGAATTTGTGCATTTTGTCAAAAATGACGCCGTATTTTCTTTTGTTTGGGCACAGGGCTGATATTTTGAATATTCTGTTCTGTCATGCCCATGCAAAGCCTCTTACGTGTACCATCAGTGCCAATATTTCCATGTCCGAACGCCACCTGCCTGCTTACCTCTTGTCCTTAGAGGCAGATATGAGACACCGGTGGGTGCTCTCGCTGGAGACCAGGCTCCAGGGCCACGTGCCGGGAACCCCATCGTCTACCATCGTGTCCTCCCATCGCGGACTGTGGCCATCCTCACACGTCAGCAGGGCTGGGGCAGGGCTGCTGAAAAATGCACCATTTGTGAGGCCGCAGCGGGGGTGATGAGCCTTCCACCCTGTGTCCCCCCCGGCTGAGGTCCTGGGGGCTTTGGGACCAAAAATCATGCCATTTGTATCTGTCATGACACCAGATTTCCCCTGCTGTCATATTTACCGTGTTAATATGAATTTTGCTCCAGGAGGGAGCAGTGTGCCTATGTGTACACACACATACACGCATATACCTGCACCTGCACACGCGCGCACGCGCGTGCGCGCGCGCGCACACACACACACACACACACACACACACACACACACACACGGAAAGTGCAGCCTAAGCATCAGATGAACTTACTTGACCTCTGGTCAAAACCCCACTCCTTTCTGTACTCATCCTCTCCCTTGTGGCCCAGAAACATCTACCAGCTGTTTGCTGTGACCCAAGGCTGCTCCAGGTCTGGGATGCTGAGCAAACCGAGACGTGCTCCTTCCTTCAGGAGTGGACGGGGCAGCAGAGAGGTATAAGGAAATTCGTGACGCGAGGCACCTTCTGCTTAGTCGTAAGTGGTTTGCAAGCTTAGAGAAGGGGCTGTCTGCTGAAAAAGGAGGTTGGAAAACACAGCATGCAGAAGGTGGTGAACCGTATCTCCTCCATTCACTGATCTGTTCACTCTGCCTCCACTGCCCCCCTCCTGAGAGCCAGGCCCTGGCCCCGGAGTTACAGGCGAAAGAGCCTCTGCACCCACAGAGCCCACGGAGGCAGACAGTGATGGCACAGGGCAGGCGGGAACGAGAGGCCAGCGCACGGCCCAGCCAGGGCCAGGACGGCGCGGCCGAGCTGTTGCTCACTCGGAGCCTAAGGTGTGGTCAGGCGTCCAGGCACAGGCAGAGGTGTGGCGTCCGGGTGCCGCGTGGGGCCCCACCCCGAGGACCCACAGTTCTGGTCGACCTCTGACCTCGTGGGAAGGAAGCTCTTGACGGCCCCTAAGGGGAGGAGCAGAGGTTCCTTGGAGGACAGACAGAACCGGACACAGTGCTGAGAGGAGAGAACTGTGTAATCGAACATAACGAGGCAGCTCCCCTCCCAGGAGAGCTCAGAGGGTCCTGCCCCAGGCCCACAGCACTTTAAAGTTTACAGCAGCCCTTGGAGCTGTCACCTGACACAGCTGGGATGTAGCAGCATCTCAGAGCAAGCACCTGCAGCTGGGTCCAGAGCTGCAGAGGGACCTGGGCCATTTCTATTTTATCTATTTCTCCGTGGAGCCTCAGCCCAACCCTGCAACCGACATGAGTTTTGGTCCATCTCCAAATTAAAAATAAGAAGAAAAACGTAAAGAGCTATCCCTGTCCATCACAGGCGCCACCTACTCACACGCCGGCCGGTCAAGGGACCACTGGCAGCAGTCAGCACGCCCGCGAAGATGCCAGAGCAAACAGCGTGGGCCCCTGGCTGGTGTCGTTATCGATGAACTCATGTCATGCCTACTGTTTACAGGAGGGAGGGCGTCTGGCGCAGGTGGGACCCCAGCAAGGGACTCACGCCTCCTCTATGTGAGACTCGAATCTCCTTGGAAAGGATGTGGCTGCCTGTTGTGCCAAGTGCCCACGGTCTAAGCCTGGAAGTAGGTAACTCTCTAAATAAGGGTCCGCAGGCTTGACCCCAGGCACAGGCAGCAGCAAAGGCCAGGCACCCCTGGAATTTTGGTGCCACGAGGAAATCAACATGGAAGGTTTGTAGCAGGACATGCTCAGTGGTACCCACCCCACGCCCGAACTTGAACGCTAAAGAAAGAGCTCACCCTGTGTGGTGAGCGGAACAGCGGCCCCGCAAAGGTGCCTTAATCCCTGGAAACTCAGTGTCACCTCAGGCAGCAAAAGGGACTTCTGCAGATGTGATGGCGTCTAGGATCTTGGGACGGGGTGATTGCCCTGGATTATGCACGTGGGCCCCAAATGTCATCTCAAGGGTCCTGGTAAGAAAAAGGCAGAGGGAGATGTAACCACAGAAGAGGAGAAGGGGCCGTGTGATGAGGGAGGACGAGGCGGAGGTTGAAGTGACGCTCTTGGCGGGCAGACGAGGCGCCACAAGCCAAGGGCTGCAGGCACCTCTGGAAGCGGGAAGAGGCTGGGACAACCCTGGAGCTTCCCGAGGGGCCAGCCCTGCCCAACGCCCACTCCAGCCGAGTGAGACAGACTTTGGGCTTGCGACCTCCCGAACTGTAAGAGAATGAATTCATCTGGTTTTAAGCCACCACGTTTGTGCCGGTTTGTCACAGTGGCAGTTGTAAACGAATACACCTTACCTAATAAGACGTCCGAGGTAGGAGGGGCCCAGGTGAGCTCGGACTCTGCTTCCCTTGATTTGCTTGGCTTTGCCCCGTTCACGTGTCCTATCGGGATAGCAGCAAACGGGACTCCCGCGGGACATAGCCTCACCCCGAATCAAACAGAATTCAGCAGAAAGAGGGAACATTTCCTTGTGTGCCTTTTTTAAGAGCAAAACACCTTTCCCAGGAAGTCTCCAGAAAACTTTCCTCACATCTCATTGTCCAGAATGGGTCCAGAACACCTTCAGAGATGGTCTCAGGAGAGGAGATGGGGATTGTCATCACTGGCTTGGACCAGGGCTCTCAGTGGGGGTCACTTCAGTCCCCAGAGGACACTGGCAGCGTCTGGAGACTGAGGAGGGTGCTCCCAGCATCCAGAGGATAGAGGCTCCAGGGGGGCTGCTGAGCATGTAACACACTACAGGATGCCCCCAAACAGGGGGCTCCCTGGCCCACAAGTCCACATTCCTGAGCTGGAGAAACCCTGCCTGGGACAAGTTGGGCTGACCCCAAAGCCGGGGAGAGACCAGCTTCCTCTGAGACATACTGTTTCATCTGGGGAGGGGGTCAGGGGTGTCTGAGCAAATCCTGCACTCTGCCGGGAAGGAGACATGGTGTTGGGGGAGAGGACAGACTACAGCGTCTGCTACAGAACTAAGTCCCCCATCTCGGGGTTGGTTCTGATTCCGATGCTGATGTGTGCGGTGGTCAAGGAAGGCGTCTGGAAGCAGACTTGGCTGAAAGCAGCTGATCATGACGGGCCTCTCGGCTCTGCGAGAGGCCAGCAAGGATGCTCTCTGCTTCGGCCACAAGAAAATAGGGGCGTCCGGGGCCACTGATGTCCCCCAGACCGTGCATCAGCTGGGGTCAGAGACGGGACAGGACGACCTCGCAAGAGAGGCTCAGCTCACCAAGTCCTGGCAGGATTTGGCAATGCTGGTGCGAGAAACGTGTACACATTTAATTCAAGGACAAGAGAAAATCTGAAAGGTCTGTTCATCAAACTGGACAGCAAGGAAGAGAATTCTCACACATCTCAATCCACAAGCAAGTCCACAGCCTGCCTGTGGGTGATGACCCACCTGAAAGGCCAGGTGAGCCGAAGGGACCCTTTCTACCCAGCTGACACTTTCTCGGTGTGTGGCCCGGTGGGCCGCAGGGGTGAACACCATATAGACGTTGAGGTTCTGCTAAGCAAAGGGCAGTGGGTGCTGGCAGAGGTGACCTGGGTGTCAAAGGAAAGGAGGAACACCTCACTCTCAACATCCAGCGCGTGAAAGCCACCGTCAACAGGAGATAAAAACACTGCATTTGAGAACTCACTGATTTCTACCTCTTAACTTTGCAGCCAAAGGTTGGTGGAAGGAACAGAAATGCTCACCAGAAATGTCAGCGTGATTACAGGCTTACAGCGACCTTGGCTTGTCTGCCTCTGTCCCTTCTGGAACACGGGTTTTCCTCCTGCCCAGTTCAAGGGAACCTTCAGAGAAAGGCCACCTGCGTCGGTGCAGTGCAGTGACCCCAGATTTTTTGGAAAGGGCACCACGTCCTCTGCACACACGGCCCCTCCTTCTAAGGGGATGGGAGCCCTGAGGGCTTTGGTTCTGAACTGAGTCCTATGCCCTAACTGCTTTTTATGCTAACCCTTTTAGAGTTTTCTTTGAGGATTAAATACATACTTTACTAAATCAACAGATTACTTGGCATCCTGTGGTATGAAAACGCAAAACCAACAACAACAACAACAAAAAACCCCTGAGAAATGCCTTTATTTAAAAAATGCATTTAACCATCTGCACATGTGCCGGCCGCTCGGCGGTGCCGCCTTTCATTTTGAATTGCAACTACAGGGAGATTATAAACGTCGGATTTTATGAGGCCCTGGGAGAATATGTATTAGCTTCGATATCGTAAATTACCAATGTATGGACACCATTACCTTGATAAGATGTTTACAAACAGACATATGGAGAGGAAGAATTTAAAAGAAGGGAAAACTGCTTTTTTTAATTGTTCAGTTGCATCTCGCCCACTTCTAGAAACAGATGGACCTGGGGTCGGGGGCTGGCATCAGACCTTTCATTCTACGCGGCTCTGAAATGCAGGCGGGAATGCTCGTGTTGAATCACTTTGTTAGGAGCAATGTCACGTGGCCAAGGGATGCAGTCACGCGTCAAGTGTCAAGGCTGAGCAAAGAGGCCAGGTGGGGAGGGTGACCACACCTGGATCTGGTCTGTGTCAGGTCACCCTGAGACAACTCCTCATTTACAATTTTAAAAGGAAACTTGAAATTAAAGGTGGTTAGCTCAGCTTTTAAGATATGAGACCAGACTAACAACTGAATTATTACCAGGTATCCACAGGCCATTTTCAAACAAGAACGCCACCACGAGGAACCTGAGAATTCCCCTTAGCTTCCACAAGTCTCCACACATTCAAGCTCCTCCCTATGTGGTATCTCACCTGGGCGAGGACTAATGTCCACGGCTGCCCTTCCAGAACACGCTTCTAACATTTTCTGTCTCGAATTTTCCTCCGACAGTTGCCTGTTGACTGTGCTGTTACAGAAAAAACAGGGCTGTGGATTTCGCGGCCCAAGTTTCCCGTCCACACCAGCCTGGGGAGAAGGGGCTCAGGGGCCCCGAGAAGGGAAAGCAGGTGAGCCTGGGGGTCATCCAGCAGAGACGACCTTCTGGTCCCTGGAGCAGGGGTTCCTGCTCCAGGCTTCCTGGGGAGGGGGAGCTCGGGAGGCCCACCGCCAGCGGGGGCAACCCTTCCCATCCTCGGCCCCCCCCCAAGGTGTTCAGGGAACACCTCTCTCTTTAACTGGAACCCTCCTGGGAAGCATGCATGATTATGCTCATTTTCCAGATAAGGAAACTGATCCCTCCAGAGGTCAGAGGATCGCCCAAATGCCCGAAGCTACAGCAGCACAGCAAAGAGATTCACGTCCACCTGGTTCGACCTGCATCCCAACACTGTCACCTGCACAGGGACAGGGCTCTGATCAAGCACCTGGGCTGCATGCAGGTGGGTCTGCGCCCCTGCCCCTCCCCTGGAACTGCGGGTCGTCCGCTTGGTGGCCCAAGGTCAGCATGGGTCTTCCTTCAGGCCTGAGACCTGTGATGAGCAACCAGGATTTCCCTTCAACCGGCGGCGATCTGGTCGGGGTGAGGCTGGAGGTGGGGCAGCCCTCGCCCAGGGACTGACCCTGAGCACCCCGAGGGCTCAGAGAGCACAGCCCGAGACCTCCGCCTGGAACCCCAAACTGTAGCGTCCTGGCATTTCAGCCACTGTCAAAGGGGACCCAGGAGGGATGTGCTGGGTTTCAGTTTTCACGCCCAGCCAAGCAGAGGTGTGCCCGAGGTCCCCTGAGGAAGAGGGAAGTGACCAGCGGTGACGGATAAAGGAGACTCTCCTGCTGCCTCAGCGACAGTCAGCATCACAGGGTCTCTCTGACCGGTGTCCATCCCCGAGTTGTCCCCTCTGGATAGAAGAAGGGAGGGGAAGCCCACCCCACCACCGGGGGCAGGCAGGGCAGGGCTGGACCCCCGGGCGGCTCTGTCCTCGGGCTCTGCGTGGCCGCGTCCCGGTCACGTGTCACCCAGGAAGCGGGGCTCAGGGAGCCGGGCTGCTGCGACCCACGTCCACTCCCTTCCTGACCCCCCTTATCTGGAGCACGTGTCCTCCCTCCCTGCGGTTGGCGTCTGGATCTGTTTCTGCTTTGGGCGCATGTTCAAGCCGGTTATTGTATCCCTTCTGGGCCGGCTCTCCATCGGTTCAGGCCCAGCAGCCTCTGGGGGACAGGGAGTGTGTGTCCGGAGCTGGACCAGGGGAGGGTGCGGGTCCTCAGGATGACTGTCTGCGTCACCTCCCCGCCTTTCCCACGGCTGGCGCCCCACAGGACTGCTGGGGACACCGGTGTCTCCCATGGCTGGTCCAGCCCTGGGCTTCCCCTGCAGCCAGGGCCCGGTTCCCTGACGTGTGGGCATCGGTGGCCCAGCTCCTTCACCACCAGGAGCACCTCGGACCAGCACCTGGAGAAGCCACGCACGTCCCACCCTCAACTTGAATGAGCGTATGAGAAAGCAGGCCTTGAGCCATCTCCGCCACGAAATGGTCTGTGCGTTGACTGTCAGAAATGGGCTGAAGGGCCTCACTGCCTCCGTGCCCGTTCTTTGAACCTGTTACCTTTGCTTGGAGAGCATGTAATGAAAATCAGGAGAAAGCCTTGGTCTGCCGACTAGCTCTGCATATCCTCACACGTAGGAGCAGCTCAGGGGCTGTCGAGGTTTAAGGACCCCGGCAGATTTTGAGCCACAAACAAAAGAAAGAGCCACCTGGAGGAGCCGCAGTGAAGGTGCCCGGAAGTGGCCGCTTCTGCTCCGCGACTGCTGCACAGAGGTGACAAGGAGGGGCGCCTGCACCCTGGCCACTCCCCCGGGGACCTGCCCACCGCAACTCGGCCCGCAGCCCACGTCGTGGTTCTGGTCCCATCGCAGCCCCAGCACCGCCATCTGAGCTGAACCACAGCTAAGGCTGCTTCCCTTCATCCACATTCCCAAATTAAAAGGAAAAAAAGTCGTCTTTGGGTGCTGTCGGCTCCTGATGAAAAGGGGCGAGTGCAGATGCCGGTCTCTCCAGGTAAATAAGCATCGCACTGGCTGAGAAATGAGCTCCCCTCACAGGACAAGTCAACACAGGTGTCTCTAATTGAGGCACAGGTGAGCCGGCTTCCTGCCCTCACAATCACCCTTTTCATGCTCCCCGGGTCCAGGTCCCGGGTCCCGTCCAGCCGTGCCCTTGCCCAGTCCCTGCGGAAGCTCCCCGGCCTTGTTAGGGATTAAATGTCCTTATCAATAACTGCTCTGTGCCCCGTTTATCTGGCTGCAGGCACCTGTGAAGCAATAAAAGACTGTTGGAATTGCTGCCGGAGTGGGGAGTCAAGGAACCTCAGCCCGTAGGGGATGGACCGTTGCTCAGATCAACAGTGTCTGATCCGCAGGAACAAACATTCACATCAAAGTGGCTGGATCCTCAAGGAAACCACATATTGGTCATAAAAGTGAACGTGGGGTGAATGGGGCTTTGTTACCTGGTCAGGTGGCATGTGTCAGTCCTGAGAGAGACGTGAGCCTGCCAGCACGTCCGGGCTGGGAGAGAGATCTGGAAGCACCCGCCGAGACAAGGCTCCAGACAACAGGTCAGGCCCCCAGGGCAGACCCCGGGCTTGGGCTGTCTCCCACCCTACATCTCTGACGGGCTGTACCCTGGGGTACAGTCCACACTGTACTGCGCCAAAGCCTGGGACGGTCCACCCTGCAGAGTGCCAAGGGCCTGGACGGTCCACACTGCAGGGTGACAAGGGCCGGGACGGTCTACACTGTAGGGTGACAAGCGCCGAGATGGTCCGCACTGTAGAGGGCCAAGGGCGGAAGTCTACTCCCAATGCCCGCATGCACGTGTACATGCATGTGTGCGATTGTGTGCACGTGTGTGCTCGCACCCTTGGGGCACTGAGCTAGGATGGTGCCTTGGCCCCGACGTCTTCCCCAGCTCACTCCCTCTGCTCTGCCCCAGGCCCTCCTGTGACCTCCTGCACCCAGGCTGCCTCCTTGCCCCCTTGTCGATGACCAGCACCTGCCCCGACCCAGACAGGACACGGAGACCAGCACTGAGGCCAAGGCCAGTCCCGCTGTGCTCCTCACAGGATGCAGGGGGAGCAGACCCTCCAGCCCGACAGGCAAATGGCTCCCCCGCATCTCCACTCCGGATGGAATCAGTTTCCCTAGGTTTCCTGGCTGATGGCGGGGAGGGAACCCGGGCCTGGGACAAACCCTGGGCAGCAGTGCCCTCTGGTGGCAGCTCTTCCTGCGGTGCCTCCCTCCCGGTTCCGGGCACCAAACCAAGTTCGAGCTGCAGCCCCTGCGTGGGAGAGACACGCAGCCTGACCTCTCAAAATGGTGTGAACTGTGTCCCCAGAAAGATGTGCCCAAGCCCAACCCCGGTACCTGTGAACGGTACCTTATCTGGAAATTCAGCCCTAGGAAGCCCATGCACCCTCTGTAGGGAATTCCGCATCATAGTCAGAAGTTTGAGGTTGGCTTTGGGTGAAAATGGATGAATCCACAGCCATGACGGTGCAGGAACGATAAAGTGGGAGACGCAGGCTCGCCAGGCGGGAGTGACGTGTGTAGGGTCTTTAGGTGACAGAGACAGAGGGGGCTCCAAGCCCGCGGGGAGTGGATGTGGCCAGCGGCTCTGAGCCCTCAGGCCCTGCGGTAGCTCCACCTCACAGTGACAACAGGTCTCAGCAGTGGCCTTGAGCTGCCAGGCACAGCCCAGGGCAGGAGAAAAGCTGTCGAGGTCCCAGAAGTTGCAGGGGAATTGTGACCCATCCACAGGCAAGGAAGAGCCCCACCCGTTCATAGGAAAGCTGAAAACGTCAGGTTTTCTATCTTTTTGTGAGTTTCATGGTCTTAAAGCGTGGACGCTGGGGGAAGATGGCAGGTCATCCTTTCAAAGAAAGAAATGTTTTTGAAGCCAAACCAGCCCCCCTGGGGCTGGGACTAAGGTGAGGAATGAGAAAATCAATCCTCAAGATAATTGACATTTAAAACAGTATTTAAAAAATTAGGGCTTCCCTGGTGGCGCAGTGGTTGAGAGTCCGCCTGCCGATGCAGGGGCCACGGGTTCGTGCCCCAGTCCGGGAAGATCCCACATGCCGCGGAGCGGCTGGGCCCGTGAGCCATGGCCGCTGAGCCTGCGCGTCCGGAGCCTGTGCTCCGCAACGGGAGAGGCCACAACAGTGAGAGGCCCGTGTACCGCCAAAAGCAAAAACAAACAAACAAACAAATTAAACTAATGCAAAAATCCTTGGTGATCAAATACCAAAAGTTTAAGTAAAGACAGGATCAGGGTTACTGGCTTTTCTTTTCATCTCCAGCTACCACGTGCCCCACCTGGCACCGGCCCCGTGAATTTAGGAACGAAGGGATGCCACCTTTCTCTGCCGGCAAGAAGCGACAACCTAAATGGGTTTGGAAGTCTGGCTTCTTGGTATTTGTGAGGCAGTAACTAGCCTGTTTCACCTCCAGCTTCCGCCGAGGCTCGCCGAGTGTTACCAACAGCATCGGGCAGGGTTACGTCCACGCGGCACCTGGCCACGGCATGCAGGGGGAGGGGCTCCAGGTAAATCACATCACTTCTGTGCACTCTGTACAGTGGATGCAATGGGGTCTGTTCCCTACTCCTTGGCAGGCTGCTATGACCCTCACGGCCATGGCTGAGCCCAGGGGAGGGGCCGGCAAACCAGGAAAAACTGGCCATGTGCCCATCTCAGGATCCCTGTGACGGTTCCTGGGCCCAGGTGCACATTCTCCGAGCTCCTCCCAGGAGAGCCTGAAGCACCTCTGGGGGTTGGAGAAGCGGCTTCTGCTGTGGCCCCTTTGAACCACACTTCAGATGAATTAAAGTGGACGTCGGGGGCCAGATGAAAGGGCGGACTGAACGCAAAACGCTTATATTCATCTTTTTTAAGGGAAGTGATATTCTTGTCGAGCCTTGTAAACAGTGAACGTACTCACATAACTCAAGTTATCGGTTGTCTTGGCAATAGGAGGCACATGGCTTTTCCTAAAGCAGAAACGCTGATCTAGGTCAGCCTCAGGCTGATCTCATGATGCTCTCTGGGGACTTGGGTTGATCAGTAATTGCAGCGGGTCCCCCGTGGCCTCAGACCTGACCCGAGGGCTGACGGCAGGCACTTGGTAATCAGGGGTGCGCGGGTGGGCACTTTTCAAACATTTGCTGCCCCATTTGTTTGTGTGGCTTTCGAAGAAACGACAGCGATGCAGGTGGCCGACCGAGGGTGGGGGGACGTGGGGACATGGGGGACACCGGCCTCCCACCCGCCGGGACTGGGCTGAGGCTCACACCTGCCCCGGCATGTCCGCGGGATCCCTTCCCTCCAACTTTCCCGATGGGCATCACGCGGGTCCCGGTGTCACTTCTGCCTCTTCTCTGGGCAAATGACAGAAAGGGGTCAGGCAGCCTGTGCTTTCTGACCAAAGTCTCCATTCCAAGCCAGCTTTGCAGGCCAACAGTTCATTTGCAGGGTTTTTTCCCAAATCAGGAAGTCTTCACATCCCAGGACCACAGCCTGTGAAAGCGAAGGGGTGACAAGATCCCCGGTCCCCGGCCCCCGGCCCCACTGCTGGCCAGGGTGACTCCAGCCCTTGTGCATCCTTGGGCATCTGCCGCGCCGGGGGTCCCTGTGTCCGGATCCTCCCGGGCTCCTGCTGCCTGAGGGGTCCTGGCTTTAGCTGGGCTGGGCTGGTGGAAAGGAAACGGCAGGGCGGTCTCCAAACGGCCCTACGACGGCCTTTCTGCATCCCAGGCCCCTCCCCTCCCGAGCAGTCCTCGGCGTCCAGGACCACGTCCAGCGCGAGCTGAGTCTGCCCCCTGGTGGCAGGAGGTGACACTGCACAGAGGTCCGGCCCTTCAGCCTCTAGCCCGCCACTTCTGACTGGGATTTCCAGATCCACCATCCCAGCACCTTCCCTGATGCGTTGCTGACGAGGCGACCACAAATCCTCATATTCCAGCTCAGCTCACGAGCCCTGCGGCACAAAACTTTTGTCTCCACTCTACTGAAGCAATGCAAAAGGAACGGCGTTCCTTATTACCAACTTAATGCCAAGTAGTAAACAGATGGTTTATGAAAAGGTACTGCTTATACTTACGTTCATCTTCTCATTACACTGAAAAGAGGTTTACCATATAAATACACAAATTGCAGAATCAGATATGACATTATGTTAATGGTTCAGTTATATATACCGTATAAAGTAAATGCTGGTTTTAATTTTATATTGTAGGAAAGCAAAATCAGCCACAACACAAGGTAAACACATCTTTATACGAGGTCTGCATAGATGATGGGCTCGTGGACGATGCAGTCTTCTGTGTTGTGTGCACAGACCATGCTGGAGGGTCAGGAACTGGGGCTTCTCTCCGGGATGGAGAGCCGCCTGCACTGGCTTCAGGGTCTGTGAAGGGCAAGGGCTGCTGCATCTTCCAGACTCTTTCCAGCCTCAGTAGGAGAGGTGAGAGAGTGAAGAGCTATAGGAAAATGAACGGTCCTCCCAGGCCGTAAAAATGCAAACAAGGAGCTGCTCTAAATACTATTCTTAATTTAAATACCTGAGGAAGCCTTGGAAGCACAGGACTGGACAGCGGGAGGGCGTGCTCTCATTCATTCAGGGAGGCACCCGAGTTCCCCTTGTGGGCCGGCTGTTCCAGGTGCAGGTGGCAGGGAGGAGGGGACAGTGGAGTTCTCTCCCCTTGCACAATGTGGGGAGCAGGGGGGCCATGGATGGACGGCACACAGATACAGAAACAGTAACCGCAGGGGATGGTGCTGGGCGGGTGGGCAGTCACCCCGGGGGCTGGCAGGTGAAGGCACCTCCCCTGAGGAGAAGAGACCTGCAAGCCCAGAGGATGTGGCCGAGGAATACAGGTGAGCGACCAGGCGGAGGGGGCGTGGTGCTGAGCCCAGGGCAGCAGAGACGGGTGCCGTCGGAGATGCAGGGCAGAGCCAGGCATGGGCATCACTGTGTGAACTGGAAGACGCCCCAGGGAGCCTGCCCTAGCCGCCTAGGAAGGACCCTCCCTCATTCCTGCACCTCCACAGCCATACAGGGAAAGCAGAGGGGCAGCAGGAAATGATGGTGGTGGGCTTGGGGGTCTCATGGGAGACAAGAGAGGCAGGTGGAGTGGGCATGAATCATGGAGATGCAAACCCAGGCTTAGGACGGTGGCAATGCCAGCAGGCAGGCCACAGACGATGGTGCTGGTTTCACACCCATCTCTCTCCATGGGGGTTCAAAACAATGCCTAACGTGGTCCTGATGGCAGAATTTCACTTTGTCAGGTGGCTTCATTCCTGTTTCCTGTTGCCTTTGTCACCTTTTCCCCAAGTTTTGGTTTTACCCCTGGAATCCTAGTGGATAGATAACAGGGAGAGGACCACACCCTCAGCAAAGAGAGTGTGCATCTCTGGTGGATGCCCCCGCAGCCCATCTGCTCCCTCCAGCACCAGGGATGCCCGGACCTGGGAAGGGCCTCTGGTTCTCCCGAGGCCACACTCACAGCTCATCTGAATAGAAGAAATGCAGCCCTCGATTTCCTCCAACACAGAGTCTGCAGCCCTGGAGCCGGGAAAGCCAGGCGGAGGTCGCCCTCTTCCTTCTGATTTTCACACGCGGCCAGGTTTGGGAAGCCCCGGGGCGGCCTTGCGCGTTCCTGCCCCCGGAAAGCTATTCCCTTCCTCAACGAAGAGGCACTTTGTGCGCTGAGAATAAAAATCCTTGAGTGATTCCTGTTCTTCCAATTCTCCTTTAAGTGCAAAGAGGAGACAGAAAGGACACAAGGATGACAAATTCTTTCCACCCTGGAGAGGATGAGAACAGGGTCAGTCACAACCACCAGCAGATAACTGCGCCCTGCTCTCTCCATCCAGGTCTCAGAGCTCTC
Organism: Lipotes vexillifer; assembly: GCF_000442215.2. NCBI lineage: Eukaryota > Metazoa > Chordata > Mammalia > Artiodactyla > Lipotidae > Lipotes > Lipotes vexillifer. The sequence continues at coordinate 2,046,179 of NW_006769874.1, read as the reverse complement.
TTGAAAAACATTTGTGATTCCAACTCAACACTCTTTTCTCATTTTGCATGGCAGTTGCCAGAACCTTGCAGAAATATGTGAAGCGGGGCTGCAAAATACTGGAAGATTCACAGTGAGCCAGCAAGTCTGCAAATAATTTTCAAGATGAATAATGAAAATAATAATAGTTCTTTGCGTAAGGGTGAGATTTGACAATTTTAGTGAGACCAGGTGTTCACCTAGAGGCTCCAACTAAGAACAGAGATGTAACTGCCCAGCGTTGGGTTAATCTAGAATCCCAAATAGCGTAAGCCTGGTGAAGGGGTCTAGTGAAATTAAAGAGCTGTTCGGATTCCCAGGGCCGAGTGTGCGTGCGTCATCCCTGACGGCTCCCAGCTCCTGGATCCGAGACGCAGGAGAAAGAG
>NW_006769874.1:2025154-2045653 GCF_000442215.2 Lipotes vexillifer | reverse complement strand
TGTCCAGTTCCATCGCAGAGCTGGTCGAGCTGAGGATTGTGAGGGAAGAAAGGGGCAGCGCAGGCCCGAGCCGGGATCCTGGTCTCCCCTGACCCACCCGGTTACACACAAGAAGCCGGGGTAGAGGACGGCATAGAGGACCGTGGTCCCAACCTGGGTGGCATATTTATAACAATTTGGGGCACTTCATGAGGTCCTGATGACCAAGCCACACTCCAGACCAAACAGATAAGAACCTCGGCCGGGCCCCTGCACAAGCATTTGTGAAGTTCACAGGGGGCTCCAGCACAGCCAGGGCTGAGGACGAGTTTGGCCACCACACAGGGACTGTTTCTCCCAGCAGTCAGAGTGTCCAAGAGCCTCTCAGACCCGCTTTTCTCTATGGCGTGAGAGCACCGGACTCACGGCGGCTTCTGCACCTGCTGCTCTGAGGCCACTGCTGAAACAGATGGGAGGGGATGCAGCATCGACGGCTCCTGCCTCATCTCCGCGGCTGTTTTTCCTTCTCCGTGAACCTTGAGAAATGTGTCTTTCTTAAAATAATGTCTAGGGAGCAGTGCGCCAATGTATTCTACATGTTAAAACAGCTGTACTTGTTTTGTCTCCATACACTATACATATATGTGTTTTGCAACAAATATATTCGGTACAGAAAATATAAAGAAAAAGGTGAAAATGACACCAAATCCCAGTACTTGAGGACAGTATGTCCACCACCCAATAACAGTCACTCTGGGATAAGCTTCCAAACTTTTTATCATACATTTTTCTACCAAAACAAGATGATAGTATATGTATGTGTGTGTGTGCATGCGTGTGTGTGTCCAGCTTTATTCACCAAACTACTGACTGCAGGCAAACCTATCATTCTCCTTCATGGCTACACGTAAGCTCTTGGAGGAAACAGTGGTAAATTATGGAGCCAATCCCTATGTCCTAGTAAGTATTTTATGAGTAAGTGAGTGAGCGCTGGAGAGAGGAGGGGAAAGGACACCTAGATGTGGCCACCAGCCACCAGCCCTCAGTCCCTCCCAGGCCCATCGGGGAACCCCCTGGGAACTGCCAGGTCTGTTCTCAAAGCAGACGGACCTTATCGCAGGAGCGGTTCGCAGTGGCCGCGAGTGACATGCGGAAACGTCAGATACAAAGCCCTGGTCCCCGCCCCAGGCCTCCTCCCCACAGTGTCATCTCCTTACCCGTCTTACCTTCCCCAGAACTGGGGCGGGCGTGGGGTCTGGGCGTGGGGTCCGGGCTCCTGGCTCATTCTGCCCCCGGTTGCCTGTGATGGGTCGATGTTCTTTGGTAAAAGGAGAGGAGATTAGCGGCCCCGAGGATGACAAAACTCCTAACTCAGAGGCGAAGTAACATCCTCCTCACAGTATTTCTTCCCCAAACCGCCATTTCTGTTCGGGGCCTTTAGACGATGATCACGTTTGTCAAGTACAGAAGTCTGATACTTTCTTTCCGCGGGACTCCTATAGCCAAAGTGAAATAGAGCAAACCAGCATTTCTTCAAAGGAGTTTTGCACAGGTGCGTTGGCCCAGACTCTTCAGCCAAAGGTTTACCTGGCGGGTCAGGGCCCTGGAACAGGGGGCCAGGATGCTCCCTGGATATTTGCAGTGGAGGCCCCAGGGGGAGGCCACCTGCTGTCCATGCAGATGTCTGGGCAGGAAGGGGATGGCGTGAATTCTCTCCCCCGCTGGGGAGCTGGTGCTCACGAGCACCCAAACCTCGTTCCTGCGTCAGTCTGTCCGTGTGTGTGGAGTCTTGGAGCTGCCATGGCCCCTCGGGTCTCTGTCCCAACCCGCCCGCTGCCTGTCCCGAGTCCACACTCTTCCAGCAGCCCCATTGTCTCCGCGCGTCCTCACATCTGAGAACACCTGGGACACTGCGACACGTCAAGTTCCCATTCCAGACTGTATCCCGACTTCTCCGCCTGCCCTACCTTCTCGCGGACATGCCTCCATCCTGGGGCCACCCTTCATTGGGGGTCCAAGCGGTTCCTTGCCAAAGGCATGACTGGGATTCTTTATTTGTGCCTCAGGGCACAGCCGACCCCAGTTACAGGGGTAAACAAAGGTCACTTAGTCTTGAGGACAAAAGAAACACAATCCACAAGAAGAAACTGACATCTGACCATCAGCTGGCTCTGCTCCGGGCCTCGAGGGGCCACCCGCTGACCTTGATCTCACCGCAGGCCTGGAGCCCCGGGCCCCCCTGGAAAAGAGCTTTCCTCTTCCCCATTCTGTCTACTGAGCCTACACTGTCTCCCTGTCTCTGGCCCAAAGCCCGTGGCGAGACCTCTCCCAGGACACAACCTGCTCTTTGCTGTTATTCGACACATTGTCACCATCTCAGGCTGAGGTACCAGCCTCAGGAGCATTTCAGGGGCTCCGGGCTCCCCGAGGAAGGAGTGGGTGCTCACTCACTGGCGCGTGGTTGAAGCAGGCCACCAGAAAGGTCCTCTGGGAAAGAGGAGGGTGGGCTCGGGCTTAGCCGGGACTGACAGCACCTTTCCGGACCGTCCCCGTGGTCCTCACCACCAGGCCTGGCCTGGGCCAGCACCCACCCCACCCCCCGAAATCTCAGCACAGAGCAGCAGTGTCCATCCGATTTAGAGAGGACGCGCCCACAGTGTGCAGGGGCCGGCGGGGCGGGCCGTGGACGCTTCCAGCCTGCAGGCGTCCTGTGTCGGCACCTCCTGCGTGCTCCGCTCCAGCCCCGTTCCAGCCCGCGAGCGGTCCGCTCCTCCGGTCCGCCCCGAGACCTGCCTCACATTTCAGGTGGGTGCATTTGGATCTGATGCCCAAGCCCCGGGAAGACCCCTGCTTCCGAAGGCCTGGGGGACTGTGGCCTGGGGGCACGTCCCGCGGGGAGCCCGCCACGCGGGAGCAGATTGAGGTGGCCCCGGCTTTGACCGCCGTGGGCCAAAAACATCGAGGCCATGTCACATGTCGGCTGGTGTGCTGCACAAATGAAGGATTATGATGTGACACCAAAAAGACCCTTGTCCCTCGACTGAATACGTGCAAAACCGCCCCGGTGTAAGTTCTTACCTGTCAGTAAACTCACTCCTGGCTCACCTGGCCCTACCTCTCGGGCCCCTGAGAGCCTCCTTCTGCCCCTGGAGGCTTGGGAGGGAGGATGCCCAGGGTCACCCCCAGGACCCCCACTACCATCACCACCTCCCAGTACCAGCACCCAGGACTCCCCTCCCAAGACCACCTCTCGGGACCGCCTCTGGGAGTCATTCCCCAGGTGTGACAATATTTCAAGGGGTCCGTTATTTTTCCTGCGTGTTACTTTAGTCGATCGTTTCTAGTTAAGTACTCAATGGTCCCGCTCTTGGAAGTTATTGTGTGGTTTCTAATTGTTGTGATTATAAACAACCCTGCAGCAGACATCTCCCTTCATGCAGTGATGGGATCGCCCCTCCTCCCTGGGGAAGGACTTGAATGTGCCTCCTGGGTCCCTCTGACCCACCAGTCACATTATGAAGACGACCAGGCAGTGGGGATTCTGGAGAGACCCCCTTCTTGGCCCTGTGTGCCCTGGACGCTTATCTGAGTGATCAGCTCTGCCGGGCCCTGGGCTTTCCCTCCATCCAATCTGCACAGACTCCAGCTCCAAGGGGCTGAGGGCCGGCCCCCCGGCTGCACAGTCTCCAGCTCCAAGGGGCTGAGGGCCGGCCCCCGGCTGCTAACCCTCCTCTTCTGTGTCTGGGCCCACTGCTGGTCTGTCTGCCCACAACCAGGCACTTTTCATGGAAGTCAGACTATTCCACACCACCAACTACCAACTACCTTAAACAAAGCCTGACTTCACACGCCAGAATTATGTTCGACAAACAAAACATATTTTTATTACATAAATAGAGAGCATGTTCCAGAAAGTGTCAGGCTTGTCATCACCAACACCTGGATCCCATTTCCAATGTTGGCTAAAATTTGAACCATCAACTTTGAGAATGAGAAAAAGCTTTTTTTTTTTTTTTCACCCTGGGGAGCGGGGGTGGCTGTTGATTGTCCTGAAAGAATGTCTTTTAACACTATGCACATTTAGAGAAATGCTTCTAAACCCTGCATCTTCAAAAATAAAGTACTTTTTGAAAACATATGAAAACCCAGGGTCACCCCCAGGGTGACCCCCCCCACCCTATATATATAATTATTATTTATTATATAGTAATTATTTTTGCATATTTTATATTTATAATGTTTATGTAAGAGCATACTGACTCGACTCTACCACTGCTGTTTTTATGTGAGGGACAGGAACTGGTAGCCTTGTTTCTCTAACTGGCGATGTCTGCAATTTTCTTAAATGATCCTGAGACACAAAGGGCCATTGTGGGGTGGACACAGTGCTCTTCAGGCTCCTGGATGAGAGTGTGCTGGTGTCAGCAAACCCACGAGAAAATGCTGGGACAGACGTTTTCCTTTAGAAAAGGGAACCGAGTCCCCCACACTTCACATCCTCCCAGGCACCAAGAGTAGAAATGGGACACCCGCTCCCAGGCCTTGGGTCTCGGGAGCTGAGCCCTGAACAAGGAGCTACAAGCCCATGTTAGATATGAACAACCTCAGGGTGCACGCAGGTCCGGCTGGATCCAGGTGAAGGAGACAGCACTGAAGGACCAGTCATCAGGGACCAAGAGCCCTCCTGGAGCATCTGTGGAGGACACACAAGGTCTCTGATCAGGAACCACCAAGATAAGTGCTGGGACCTTGGACTCAGTGGAGTCCAAGCCCAGTTCCCAGCAGGGCCTTCATACCCCCTGGGGCCGAGGCCATGCCCGGCTGCATGAGCAGCCCCTCCAGGTGCAGGGCATCCATCTCCCTGTTCCTCAGCCACATGACAGCCAGGCCCAGGGCCCCAGGGCAGGCCCTGACTTAACAGCACCTTATAAATCACCAGCTGGCTCCTCGACCCCTGAGCCTGATGAAGCGCCAGGACCAGATGTCCAGAGGCCCCAGGAAGACCACTGCCTCGCTTGGGACAGGAGGAGGGGGATGTGTGTGTGCGCGTATGTGAGTGTGCGGGGCTTATGTGAGTGTGCGTGTGTCTGCAAGTGTGTGTGTCTGCACGCACTCACACACACATATTCCACGATATTTTCAAAAGAAATCAGTGGAAAAATAAACCAAAACTTTAAGGAATAAAAAGCTTATCTTTATGTAGGGGGATATGAATGAGATTTCTGTGAATGTTCACTGTTTTACAGTTTATAGTGGGAAGTATATAAATTTTTACATATAAAATAAAATCAAAAAGAAAACAGCAGACCCCAAAATTGAAAACAAATGAAACTGACTGTGTTTCAAGTTGGTGTCATAAATATGGAAAAAATTACTACTGGTAACTTTAGTTGTTGTTTTTTTAACAATTATATTGAGGTATAATTGACGTACAATAAGCTGCATATTTAAAGTATACAATTGGATGAGTTTCAACATATGGACACATCCATGAAACTATCATTACAGTTAAGGTACTGAACATGTCACCCTCCCTCAACAATTTCTCCCTGATGTGGTACATATAGATGATGGAATCTCAGCCATTAAGAAGAGTGCAATCATGCGATCTGCAGCAACATGGATGGACCAAGAGATGATCATACTAGGTGTAGTACCCCAGGCAGAGAAAGACAAATACCGTATGATATCACTTATATGTGGAATCTAAAAAACTGATACAAATGAGCTAATTTACAAAACAGAAATAGACCCACAGACCTAGAAAACAAACTTATGGTTACCAAAGGGGAAAGGCGGGAGGGGTAAATTAGGAGTTTGGGGTAGCAGATAGACGCTACTATACATAAAATAGGTAAACAACAAAGACCTACTGTACAGCACAGGGCACTCTACTCAGTATCTTGTAATAACCTATGAGGGGAAAGAATCTGAAAAAGAATAGATATATACATATATATATATATATATATATATATATATATATATATATATATATATATATCTGACTCACCCAACTGGTATCAGTAGAAAAATTATTAGACTAGGAACTAGGGTTCTGTGGCTCACCATACAATTCTTTGAGTATTACATTACACAAATCACCTAACAATTGTTTCTTAATGCGAAAGAGGCAGTGTTGAATTACAATAACATCATCTTCACACCTAGCATTCTATGAATCTTCTTAGATTCACAGAATGTCTTTTGTTTCCCTTGTATCTCCCATAACACCTACTACAGAGCTGGACAAATAGTACTTTAATAAATGTAATTCAATAAATTTAATAAGCAGCTGCTGGTAGATTGATAAATGAGTGGGTGGGTGGGTGGATGGATGGATGGACAGATTCAGCTCTATGATCTTATCAACTTTATAATCTCTCATTTCTCTGAACCAGCTAAAGTAAAAATTATCAAATATTTAATATTCTCTTCCTATACTGATCACATATGTTACTAATGAATATTATTCTCATTCTTCTTTTGTTTGCTTCCCAAATATGCTCTAATAAAATAAAACTCTCTGCCTCCCTTCAGAAAAGCCCTGTGGAATCTACCTGCTCCAAAGAATATATCAAGTTGCTTTTACAACTTTAATTACTCAAAAAGAAAAGATTCAATTCAACACAGAGATGTTATGATTTTTAAAAAATGACTGGTTCCAAAAAAAAAAAAAAAAAAAAAAAAAAAAAAAAAAAAGGCAACAAAAGAAAAAATAAACAAATGAGACTACATCAAACTAAAAAGCTTCTGCACAGCAAAGGAAACCATCAACAAAATAAAAAGAAAATTTACTGAATGGGAGAATATATTTGCAAATCATATATCTGAAAAGAGGGAATATAAAAATATGTAAAGAATTCATAGCCATCATTAAACAGTCTACAGGTAACAAATGCTGGAGAGGGTTTGAAGAAAAAGGAATCCTCCTACACTGTCGGTGGGAATGTAAATTGGTACAGCCACTATGGAGAACAGTATGGAGGTTCCTTAAAAAACAAAAATAGTTACCATATGATCCAGCAATCCCACTCCTGGGCATATATCCAGAGAAAATTCTAATTTGAAAAGATACATGCACCCCAATGTTCATAGCAGCACTATTTACAATAGCCAAGACATGGAAGCATGTCCTGGCTTCCAAATGTCCCTCGACAGATAAATGGATAAAGATGTGGTATATATACACAATAGGATATTACTCAGTCATAAAAAAGAATAAAATAATGCCATTTGCAGCAACATGGATGGACCTAGAGATTATCATACTAAGTGAAGTAAGTCAGAGAAAGACAAATATCATGATATCACTTATATGTAGAACCCCAAAAAATGATACAAATGAACTTGTTTACAAAACAGAAACAGACTCAGAGACATAGAAAACAAACTTCTGTTTACCAAAGGGGAAATGGGGTAGGGGATGGATAAATTCAGAGTTTGGGATTAGCAGATACAAACTACTATATATAAAATAGATAAACAACAAGGTCCTATTATATAGCACAGGGAAATATATGCAATATCCTACAATAAACCATAATGGAAAAGCATATGAAAATATATGTGTGTATATATATGTATGTGTATATATGTATATATGTATATATATATATATATATACGTATGTAACTGAATCACTGCGCTGTACACCTGAAACTAACACAATATTGTAAATCAACTATACTTTAATAAAAATTTTTTAAAATTTCTCCTGGCCCCTTTGTAATTGCCCACAGACAGCTACTGACCTACCTCCTCTCACCAGAGATTAGCTCGCATTTTCTAGAGTTTAATGTAACTAGAATCATACGGTAAAAGCACTCTTTCTGGTCTGGTTTCTTTCACTGATTATAGTTTTGAGATTCATCCATGGTGTTTCATGTAGCAATAGTTAGTTCCCTTTATTTCTTAGTAGTGCTCCATTTTGTCTACACACCACAATTTGTTTTTTATCTGTTTACCTCGTGATGGGGATTTTGGGTTTCTTCAGTTTTAAGCTGATACAAATAAAGCTGCTGTGACCATCTGTGTCCAGGTCTTGGTAGGAGAATATGCTTCCTTTTCTTTAGATACATAAATATCTAGGAGGGGAAGAGCTAAATTGTGTGGCAGGTGTTTGTTTAACTTTTTCAGAAAACGCCTAACCGCTTTCTCCAGCTGCGTCCTTTTGCATATTCCCACCACGGGGTGTGAGAGCTCCACTTCATCCCCACATCCTTGTCAGCGTTTGATGTGGTCATTCTTTTCAATTTTAATTAAAAAGAATGTGCTTACTTGCCATCCATGCGCCTTCTTTGGAGAAATGTCTATTAACATTTTGTTGCCCATTTTTTATTGGGCTGTTTGTTTCCTTATTGATTTTTGAGAGTCCTTTATATACTCCCGAGATACAAGTCCATTATTAGATATATGATTTTCAATTATTTTCTCCCAGTTTGTGGCTTGTCTTTTCATTCCCTTAACAGCATCTTTCAAAGAGCAGAAGTTTTTAATGTGCAAGAAACCCAGTTTATCCACTTGGTTTTTCTGTGTGTGTTTTGCTTTATCTTGCTTTGTTTGAGATCATGCTTTTGGTGTCATATCTAAGAAAGCTTCACTCACACAAGGTCATAAAGATTTTATCCTGTGCTTTCCTCTAGGAATTTCAGATTTTTAGGTTTTACATTTAGGTCTATGATCCATTTTTAATTAATATTTGTATATAGTGCAAATAGGTATGGATCAAAGTTTTTGTTTTTGGCATATGGATATACAATTTTTCCAGAAGCATTGGTTGAAATTATTTTTCATTTTTCACTGAATTGCCTTTAAACACTTTTCAAAAAGCAAATGTTCATATATGCGTAGATCCATTTCTAGACTCTTTACTGTGCCCCATTTACCTATTTGTCTGCTTTTATGGCAATAACACACTGTCTTGATTACTGTAGCTTTATAATAAATCTTGAAATTAGGTAGTGTTAGTTTCCCAATTTGGTTCTTCTCTTTCCAAGGTGTCTATTGTTCAAGATCCATTCCATCTCCAGACGAATTTTAGGATCAGTTAGCCAATTTATACCCAAAAATACCTGTAGAGATTTTTATTGGAATTGCATGAAAATGATAGCTCAATTTGGAAAGAATTGATATTTTAACAATATTAAGTCTTCTGACCTATGAACGAGGTCTATCTCATTCATTCAGATCATCTTTAGTTACTCTCAGCCATGTTTTATAGTTTTCCTTGTACATGTTTTGCACATGGTTTGTCATATTTATTCCCAAGTTTTTGTATTTTTATGCTATTGTAAATGGAATTGCATTTTTATTTCAACTTCTCAGTATTTTTTGGCTAATATTTAGAAATACAGTTTATTTTGAATATTGATCTTGTATCCTGTAATTCTCTAAACTCACTTATTCATTCTACTGGATTTTTTGTTGCTTGCTTTGCATTTTATTGCCTGCAGATAAAAATAACTTCACGTCTTCTTTTCTGGATTTATTGATAAATAAATAACATAGATAATAACCTTTTATTTTATTTTATTTTTCTTGCCTTACAGCTCCGGCTAGGCCTTCCGGTATGACGCTGAATAGAAGTGGTGAGGCAGACATTTTTGTCTTACTGCTAATCATATGAGGAGCACGCAGACTTTCACCCTGAGTGTGTAGTTTCTTCACAGATGCCCTTTACCAGGTTCAGAAAGTTTTCTATTTCTAGTTTGCCTAGAGGTTTTTTTCTTAGTTAGGAATGGATGTTAAATTTTTTCAAAGGCTTACTCTGCATCTATTGAGGTCATCATTTGCTTTCTCTTTTCTTGTTTAGTTTGTCTATATGATGATTTACATTGATTGACTTTTGACTGTTTAACAATCTTTGCATTTCTGGGGTAAACTCCACTTGGTCATAGTGGCTTGCTCTTTATATATATGGTTCGATTTGATTTGCAAGTGTTTTGTTTGGAATTTTTCATCTGAGTTCATGAGGGATATTGCTTTGTAATTTTCTTATAATATCCTTGTCTAGTTTTTTTGAATCAAGGTAATATTTACAGAATGAGTTGGGAAGTATTTAATTTTCTTTATTCAGATGATTGTAAGTTTCTGGTGGGATATATTCTATAGTAAAAAAATGAAATCAATTTTAAACTCATTCAGTAGCCAAGTTGTTAGAAAATTGTTGATATTGTAATTCTGAAACAAATATAGGCATATTGTAAAGTAAAACAAAGTCTATTCTGTTAATAATGTTAGAAACTAAGGTTTTCGGCACAAGAGAAAAGATATACTAATATAAAAAGCAATGAAAGTAAATAAAAGTCCAGTGCTCTTTTTTCTACTACTGCATTAGGACATGATTCACTACTTGGTCACAGGGAGGGAAGAGGTAACTTACGGGGGTGCATGGCTGATGCCACCTCAACCAAGCGATGAAAATACATCCCCGGCGGTGAACCACGGAACCTGTGTGTGCCCGCAGGCTGCCGTGGGGACAAGCGTCATCGTGTATCCTGAAGCTTTAGCCCCACCTGAACTGAGGAACCACCCACAAAGTAGCAGGTTATGACCTTCACACACACGCCAAAGTCAGAGCAAAAGGACAGAGGCTGAAGAACTGTTCCAGATCAAGAGGAGGCGAAAGCAAGATGACAGAGAAGCCCGAGGCTGATTCTGACCTGAATTCTTTTGCCACAAAGGGAATTGTTGGCAACTGGTGAAATTCCTGTAGGGTCTATGGATTAGGTGGCAGTGACTGAGCGCTGCTACTGTCCTGACCTTGATAGCTGTAGGACTTATGGCTCCACAGGACCATGTCTGGCTGATGGAAATACACACTGAAGTGTGCAGAGGAGGTGGGATCAGATTGGCAATGTGCTCCCTTTTGTGTTCAGGAAGGAGAAGTTATTTTCACCAAACTTTCGATTTTTGTATAAATGTGTCATTATTTGAATGTAGTTTTATGTAGTGTTAGAGAAGCAATTTCATTCTCTTTCTCCAGAAAGTTGAGATTCCTGAGCGCAGCTCTCTTCTGTTCAGAAGATAGTCCAGAAAAACACAGAAAGCCATTTCTTTGCCAGGTCTCACATATCCCGATCTTGCCTCTCTGCCCCTTAGTCTCCACGTGTTCTCTTTCCCATGTTCAGTCGTAAGGTATATCTGATTTTAAACTACCACCTCATTCTGTGTCCTTATTTTTCTGAAACCCTGATGTCCTGGAGCGTTTTCACCAGGCAGCAACAGTAATTCCTCTTTCCAAATACGGATGTCTCCTTCCAAATAAGAGCACACCCTGAAGGGCGTCCCTCTGACCCTGGAGTAATTACGGGACCTCAGAGGACAAGCGGCCTGCGTGCCTGTGGATCGAGGTCCCTCCTCAGGGCAGCCGTGAAATCACAGGTGATGAATTGAAAGATCTCCCTGTGAACGTAAAAGAACAGCTATTTTTTAAAGGCATGTATCCACCAGGAGACACCATTGCAACCCTACGGAAACCCAGGGCCTTAGGGCAGTTGGTTTAACCGAGAGTTCCTCCACTTCTGTCAAAGCACAGAGGAGAACGGTCCGTTTACCAGGCAGTCAGGCTACAGACTCCCAGTGATGTGGACTGTACTCTAATGAATCGCAAAAGCTTCCCAAACGCTCTCAAATGCGCTAGGTCCACAAGCTTCTCCATCAAAGGCATCTCTTTAAACTCTGCATGAGAAATAATGTGGTACAGTAGGCAACTAACATCATAAGGAAGAAATCTGTTCTCACTAATAATGTGGTAATTGCTAGCTGGCATACGAAAGCAACTCAGTAGCAATAACAATAACCAGATTGCTAAAAGAAGAAAATAAAAAGAAGTGTGTGTGGGGGAGGGGTACTTTTATCTGAGATTACCAAATTGTAGAAACAAAGCAAAGTGAAGTAAGTGGCTAATTCGGGTCAACACTGAATAAATTCAAGACAATCCTCTCCCTTTGAGAAAATGTTGGGACCTGATTAGTGTACGCGCTAGTTTATATTGACTGAATTACTAGGCGGTTGCTTAATTTTTATATTGGAACAGATACCACCTAACCTGCGTAGAAAATAACCTCTTCAGATGAGCATTGAACGTGGTATTTGTGATCTGCAGAACGGCGTCTGGCGGCAACATCTTTCTCAGGCACTGCCTCATTTCAGCCTAGAGAACAGTGTGAATTTTGGAAAGCAAGCCCATGAAAACCCTGCACAGACGTCTCTGATGCTGACATGATAAAAGGGATGCCACGTTAAAAACGCCTTGAGAAAGTGCATGACTCGGAGGGATGTGGTCTAGGAAGATAAGACGAATGGGAGGCACTCTTTCTGCGTAAACACGTCGTGGCTGCTGTAAACCACCACCCTGGGAGAAGACTCTAGATTTGGGTCAGAGGCGGCAAAAGGTAAAACTGAGATTTTCCAAATACCATTTTGTTTGGGGAAAGGAAAAACCCCTGACCTTCCCTCCCCTGTGGACACTCCCCTGTGACAGCCCTTCTACCTCAGAGAACAAATCCATGGACCCTGCATCTGCTGTAGGTCTCCTTCCCCACCTGTTCCCAGCGGCTCCGCTGTCTGTCAAGGCTAGAAATCCACGGGGGTTGGTCACACGGCCTGTCAGCGACCCCTCAGAAGGCTCGCGTCCCCTCCTCTCTCTGCACGCCCAGCTCTGCCGTCTTCACAGCCTCATCGTCTCCCCAGTGTCCCGCTCTGCAATGGCCCCTCGCCTGCACTCTGCCGCCACCGTGAGCTGAGCCGTCCCAGCTGCACGCGGGTCACCCGGGAAGGAAACAACGTCGTGAGCCATTTCTACCTGGCTCCCGTGGCCCAGAGGGCACGTCTAAACTGCTGAGCGTCACGTCCTCTCCGGCACAGGATGCAAGATGCCAGCCGCACCCGACCTCCTGGGACATGTCCCAGGGATCCCTGCCTCACTGCACATCCCAGCCCCTGCTGCGCCCGGTACCCGGAGGAGGAGGTGTGTTCAAAGCACGAGGTGGGACTCCCTCCGTCCACGTGAGACCAGCAAAGCACACTGGGATGGACCCGGGGCAGGTCACGAACGCCAGGCTCAGGTCTCGACCTGATTCTGCGGGCGCCTGACGGGAGTGTGAGTGGAGGGTGGCCATGCTGAGGTTGGAGGACGGGGTGGGGCAGGAGGTGGTACCAGTTGCCCGGGGGGTGGCTGGGGGGTGGAGGTGAGGGGGGCAGGGCAGCGGGACGAAAGAAGAAGGCAGGGGTGGTGGATTTAAAGGAGGAACCCGTGTGTGTTTGGAGGCGGGGCAGGAGACACAGAGGATGGTTCTGTGGAAGATTCCAGAACATGCTTCTCTAAGCGGCACCCAGAGGGCAGCAAAAAGGTGAGCCCTGACACACCCTCGGTGTCCTTTGAAAGGGACAAGATTCAAAGTCCTTTAAAATATATTCCCCCTATTTGAAGGACAAAGACAAGGCACCATAACCAGCTGAGCAAGCATCCCACACTCCCTCCTGCCTGGGGCTGGTTTTCCAGAGAATCGCCCCACAAGAGCCGAGCAAAAGGAAGGAAACAATGGCCGGCACGTGCTGGGGACTGACTTTCCAGGCACTGCACTAGGCTTGTGTTAACACGTTTACTTTTCACAGCATCTCCCCGGAGCAGACACCGGTAACACTCAGTGCGCTGGAAGAGTTTAGGTACGTTGTCCAGAGTGAGAGGGGAGTTACTGTCAAAGCCTGACTTTGAACCCCGGGCCTGAGTCCCGACCTGCAGGAAGGAAGGATGGAGCACAGGGAAGGGAGGAGGGAGGAAGGCGCGGGGCCGGCCAGGAGGGGAAGGACGGGCTCCCGACTCCTGACCGTGTGGGCAGCGGGCAGCGGCCCCAGACAACTCCAGGAGGATGGGCTGGACGGACCTGAATTGAAATGTTCGCAGTTTGGAGTTTGCCGGGAGCCCTGGTTTGGAGTCTGGTTTGCGCAAGGAGATGGGGTTCTTCGCCCGAGTCCTGCAGCGCCCCGCGTGCACACCAGGGGGCGCCCTGCCCACACCCGGGGGAGCCGGCCGCCAGCCTGGGTGGGAGAGTCGTCATCCTGCAGCCCAGAGCCACAGCCCGCCCAGGAGTGCTCCCTGAGATCTAACGTGCATCTCAGATTTCAAAGCACTTGTAGTTTCTACGTGCTCCGATTTTCAGAGCGAGCCTGTTGGGGGGTTTTGTCCGAAAGGCTACGGTCTTCCCGTCTCCGTTAGATCAGAACCAACAGCAGGTTCCGAGCGGGTTCCCTGTCTGAGGAGATGTGTGCAGAAGCATCCTTCCGGAGGCGAGGAGGGGTCATGGGCGCCGGCTTCTGAAGACCAGGGCTACCCCCAGGTGAGAGTCCCGGGCTGTCTGTGACAACTAACAGAGTGTCCCTAACAGAGCATCAAGACACAGTCTGAACCCAGGACATCAATTCTCAGCCCACGGGATTAGAAACATTTTAAAAATCACGGGATGCCCTCTGGGCTGGAGCACAGCAAACTTCATTCTCCGCTACTGCTCGTCCTAATGTCCACGCTTTAACACCTGGCCTCTGGAAGCTGCCTGACCATCGTTTGCAAAGGCTTCAGAAATGTTTATGTCCTTTTGCCTATAAGATCCACTTCGAGGACTCTGACCCAAGGAACAAAGCCCTAAATATGGAAAATTATACATAAAGATGTTCAGCAAAGTGCCATTTCCAATAAAAGTAGTTCAAAAACCCTTTGGAAGCTTTAAAATAGGCATAAACCTTAGTCCCTACACACAACAGAATATTAGCGCAGACATCAAGGTATGGTTCCCTGTTATGTGGAACATGCAGAATGTTCCAGTTTGCATTTTCAATTATGTAAAATACAGGTGTAGGAGATCAAGGCCAGAAGAAATCAAACCAAGATACTAGCACAGTCATGTTCCAATAATGAGATTCTAGCTCTTATATTCTGAGCTTTCTAAATCTTATGTGATATGTGATTTTATTTTAAGATTGAAAAATTAATAGAATTCACTATTTTAAAAAATTAAATGCATTTTAGAGTATATTATCATGAGAATGTTGAAATCGAAAGCCACGTGGAAAAGCCAAAATCTATCAAGACCACTTCTGCACCTCTAATTTGGAATGAGGAAAAAGTTCTTGCAAGAGGTGGCAACGTGCAGCATGACAGCAAAATAAAGACAGCCGTGGCTAGTGACAGGGTGGGAGGTCCCCACCCTCAGCCCGGACATGAGCTCGGCACCATCACTCATCAGCAGAGGAATATTGGGAAAATTATCTGACCTTCCTTTGCATCAGTTTCTCCACCTGTAGAATGAGGGTGAAAATACCCCAGGCTTCACAGGGCTTTTGTCAATATTCAAATGAAATCATTCTAGACATTTCTCCAAAGAAGATATACAGATTGCCAACAAACACATGAAAGGATGCTCAACATCACTAATCATTAGAGAAATGCAAATCAAAACCACAGTGAGATATCACCTGACACTGGTCAGAACGGCCATCATTAAAAAATCTACAAACAATAAATGCTGGAGAGGGTGTGGAGAAAAGGGGACCCTCTTGCACTGTTGGTGGGAATGTAAATTGATACAGCCACTATGGAGAACAGTATGGAAGTTCCTTAAAAAACTAAAAATAGAAACACCACACGACCCAGCAATCCCACTACTGGGCATATACCCTGAGAAAACCATAATTCAAAAAGAGTCATGTACCACAATGTTCACTGCAGCTCTATTTACAATAGCCAGGATATGGAAGCAGTGTCCATCATCGGATGAACGGATAAAGAAGATGTGGCACATATATACAATGGAATATTACTCAGCCATAAAAGGAAACGAAATTGAGTTATTTGTAGTGAGGTGGATGGACCTAGAGTCTGTCATACAGAGTGAGGTAAGTCAGAAAGAGAAAAACAAGTACCGTATGCTAACACATACATATGGAATCTAAAATTAAATGGTTCTGATGAACCTAGGGGCAGGATAGGAACAAAGAGGCAGACGTAGAGAATGGACTTGAGGACATGCGGAGGGGGAAGGGTAAGCTGGGATGAAGTGAGAGAGTGGCATGGACATATATACACTACCAAACGTAAAGTAGAGAGCTAGTGGGAAGCAGCCGCATAGCACAGGGAGATGAGCTCAGCTCGATGCTTTGTGACCAACTACAGGGGGTGGGATAGGGAGGATGGGAGGGAGACGCAAGAGGGAGGGGATATGGGAATATATGTATATGTATAGCTGATTCACTTTGTTATACAGCAGAAACTAACACACCATTGTAAAGCAATTATACTCCAATAAAGATATTAAAAAAATACAGATTAGCAGATGCAAACTGTTACATATACGTATAACTGAATCACTTTGCTGTACACCTGAAACTAACACAATATTGTAAATCAGTCTTTACGTCAACGAAATAAATTTTTCAAAAAAGAATTAAAAAAGTGAAATCATTCATGTTATAAAACGTAACTACAACTAAGGGACATCAAAGCAATAGATGCAAGTATGTTTTCCCCTCTGCGGGACACATACTGGTTCATTTATCACGGAACATTTGTCTCGTGAAACACGTGGAGCGTCAGCAAGTGTGCTGGGCACTTAGGATGTGGAAGTGAATCCCTTCTCCATACAGAGTCTTACAAAATCCAACTGGAAAAGCCAAGCAGACCCAGCAACCACGCACAATCCAGGTGCTTTTTCTCCCAGAAGGTATGTTAATCCACATGGTTAGATGATCAGGATTAACTTTATTTTTTTATATATAAATTTATTTATTTTTATATTTGGCTGTGTTGGGTCTTCGTTGCTGTGTGCAGGCTTTCTCTAGTTGCGGCGAGCGGGGCAACTGTTTGCCGCGGTGCACGGGCTCTAGGTGTGCGGGCTTCAGTACTTGCGGCACGCAGGCCCAGTAGTTGTGGCGCACGGGCTCTAGAGCACAGGCTCAGTAGTTGTGGCGCACGGGCTCTAGAGCACAGGCTCAGGAGTTGTGGCGCACGGGCTCTAGAGCACAGGCTCAGTAGTTGCAGCACACGGGCTTAGTTGCTCTGCAGCATGTGGGATCTTCCTGGACCAGGACTTGAACCCGTGTCCCTTGCATTAGCATGTGGATTCTTAACCACTGCGCCACCAGGGAAGTCCCAGTATTAATGTTAAAGTAGCGTCATACCTGCTATCCTCGGGTCATTATTTTTAAATGTGTGATTATTTTAAAACTAATTCCTGGATCTTTCAGTAACCATCATTGTTCAGTTAGAAAAGGAAGCACTTTCCATTTTAAAGGAAAAAAAGTCTCTGGAATTGTCTTATTTGTTTACATGTTCTGAGAGGCAAATAGGAAACGCAATAAAAACCCACATTTGCAAGTGAATTCAGGTGAGGGGCGATGCTCCAGGGTGACACCTGCTCTCAAGCCCGTAGTCCCTGGGGTACAATGTGCCTTCTCTGCTCTCGATCCCTGACTGGCTGATGGGCTCCCCAGGGTCACTTCTTGTCCCCTGCTCTTTATTCCTTTCAACATATTGAGAAATTGAGCTTAATGTTCTACCTAAAAACTAGACATTCAGCTCAGAACCATTACCAGGCAGGAGAAAAGGAAATACTTCTCAAGAAAGGGAGCCCAACAGGCAGGTTCTTTTGAATCAGAGGCACCGAGGTTTATCTCTACACTGAAGACCCAAGTAACTTTTCTGGTGACACCAGGAGCTTCCTGCTTTGGTGGGAAATTCCATGCAGGAAGTCTTCCCATCCATTCGTAGAACTGTGTAGTTCCCTTTCAAAGTACACTAACCTCTTCTTAAAAATCACAGTTGCCCATAATAATGAACACAGAAAGTAACGTTTTATATGTCATTTGTCACAAGTAAGTCACGTCAGTTTTATCGGTGATAAAAGATAGGCACCTACGTCCCAGGGGAAGGAAGGAAGAAAATTCAGCATTTCTGTGCATTTTTAGTGTAAGAAAAGCACCTGGTCCTGGAGGGGCGGGGTTACCTGGGGCCCTGGACACCCTTCAACTCTGCCACCCATGACCCCCAAGTGAAGAATCGATTCTGGTGACCCGAGGGGCCAAATCAGATCGGAGCCCAGCCCAGGATGGAAACAAGGTGAACTGTTTCTGCAGGCTGGCACCGCCACCCAGGCGGTGACTGAACCCTCCCTTGTTGCCACGTGGCCCGGAGAGAGAGAGCAAATCTGTCAGAACAAGGAGTTTCAGCATCTGGTCCATAAAGGCCAGGGGACTGAGGTGCTTTGAGTCACCCCGTTATGGATTTTAACTAGGGTTTGCCACTGAAAATGACGAATTTTTAGAGTCATTTGTCACTGAATAGATTTACTTACAAGCAAGAATTACTATGGGTGAAATTAACTGTGCACTTGGCCTACAAGGGGCACTGAGAGCCCCGGGTACCAAGTGCTGGGGGAACACGCACCCGCTCCCAGCCACCCTGCCCTGCTCGGCCTCTGCTCCCCCTCTGGGGTCAGCAAAGCCACTGCAGCTGTGTCTGTTCAGCCGTGAGCAGGAGAGTGGTTTTTACATCTTAAAGGGGTTGAAAAACAATCGAGAGAGAATATTTCATGACATGTGAAAATTAGATGAAATTCAAATGTCCTCGTCCATAAAAAGTTTACGATTTCATCAGTGAAAACTGGTGGAAATCTGCTTTCTCTCTAGTCGAGTACCTACAAGAGATTCAATTTGTGTCTTGTCCCACAAAGACTAGAACACTTTCTCCTACCCTTTGTGGACCGTGTGCCCAGCCCTGTTCTAGAAAGTGCAGCCGCTTGCCCTCACCCCCAGCTAGGCTGCTGCCCTCCCCCCGGGATGAGTCCACGACCCCAGGTCACGGTGGAAGAAACACACTGACAGTTGTGATTAGTCTCCTGGCAGGCAGGGGCTGGGCCTCCACATGCCCATCGCTTCCTCCTGGGCCAGTTCTGGTTCTGTCCCTGTTACATAAGGGAGCTGTTTGGAGCAGGATTTGTTTTTCTTCACGAGCAATGAGGCAGCAGGAGTGGGCTGGGCCAGTCATGGGACTTCAGAAAAATAAGTCAGATGGACACAAGCGAACTGGGTGTCTCGTTTTGTGGGTGATTTCCTCCCATCTCCAACCCTGGACAGAAGCTGAGGGGGATTTAGCGCTGTCCTGGGGCCACATTCTTTCAATGGAATGAGGTGGTGTAAGAAAATCTAACCATGACACTATGTTTTGTTTTATCTTAGTTTTCCAGTTGTCAAGGAAAAAATAATTATCTCAACTTGAATGCTTCTGCCGTAACTTTTTCATAAATCCCTGCCAGGTGCCGTCACCTGCCCTGGAGCCTCCCCCGAAAATGGGGGCTCCACGGCGGGTGAATGGGGAGCCCCCATCCGCCCCAGGAGACCCTGGGGTGCGCCTCCCTCGGAGCCAGGATTCTAGCCAAGTGGCCGGAACGCAGGCTACAGTGTCGACGAAGGTCCTGGGACCCAACAGGAGCCGAAGCACATCTTCCCTGAAAGGACAGATCGCCCGTCTCAGCCCTTCCCTCAAAGTTCAAAGAAACCTAAGTTCACGGTCAATAGTCGCTGAGCACATG
This sequence comes from Lipotes vexillifer, assembly GCF_000442215.2. NCBI lineage: Eukaryota > Metazoa > Chordata > Mammalia > Artiodactyla > Lipotidae > Lipotes > Lipotes vexillifer. The sequence goes on along the minus strand of NW_006769874.1, from coordinate 2,026,091 downwards.
AGGAAACAGCACACCAAGCGACATCCAAGGACAGAAGCAGACCCCCAAAGATGACAGACGTCAAGTTTAAGGAGAATGTGATGTTTGAGGCTTTTTTTTAAAGAAATGAAGGATGGAGAACATAAGGAAAGAAAATACAACTGTCAGAACTGACAGGTTGTATCTCCACAAGAACCAAATAAAACATGCAAAATGAAATATGTGGCTGAAATTAGTAATTGAAGGTCATTTTGAACAGCACGTCAGGTATGTGGAGAATGACTAAATGAGCTTAGGATTTACGTCTGCAGGTACATGGGGAACCATTTCAGATTAAGTCTCAAGTCACAAAGAGATGAATAAACGGCCGCGTTAAACGAAGAGCCTGTATTTCTCAAAACACAGTGTGCGGAGATGGAAAGAAAAGGAAAAACCAGCTACAACCAGAAATTATTTACAGCCACATGCAGACTCAGGCTTGGCCACCAGAACAGAAAGGCCCAGAACACCAATGAGACAAAAACAAACAACCCTTCAGGGAAGTGGGCAAAATACAGGAGGCGTTTTGCAGACAATGAAAGTGACAATCCAACGTGTTGTTGAAGGGCAGCTTCACCCATTGTCAACCAAGGCGACACAGTTCAGGCCACAATAAAATAACATACCAGGCTCAGCAAAATTGCAAAAAGCGACTGTTGGTGAGCACACGTGACTGCAGAACCCTCCCCAGCTGCAGGCGAGGGAGGGGTGGTCCCAGCGCGTGGGAATATCTTGCAGCCCGGACGTGGGCACAGGGCCCCTCTCCCGACCTTGCATCGGAGGGAAACTCTCGCAGAGGCACCTGGAAAACACATGCAAGAAGTTTCAAAGTTTGTCATGGGGGAAACTGCAGACGAGTGTGGAATGGATAAATAAATGGCGGTTAATCATAAAATGAATCACTCCACAGTAAAAGCAG
>NW_006769874.1:2018413-2024869 GCF_000442215.2 Lipotes vexillifer | reverse complement strand
ACGCGCAGATCAGGTACCAGGACACGACCTCCCGTGCGGCCTGCTGTGGGTTTCTGCCTCCTCATCTGCGAGGTGGGAACGTGCCCTCGTGAAAGCTCCACACGGGTGACGGTCTTGGCAGAGCAGCCGTGCGGGGGGGGGGGGGGGGGGGCGGGCCGTGAGAACTCCGTGAGCACAGGGCGAGCCCATCTGTATAAATTTCAAAGATGGACAGAACCTAGCAACATGTATGGGGAAATTTTGTTAAGAATTGGAGGGATGATAAACCCAAACAGCAGAGGACGTTCCTCCCCGCGCCCCCCCGGGGAAGGAGAGCTGTGACCTGGGTTGGGGTCCGCCAGGGACTTGGGTGGTTCGGCATCTGCCTCTGTCCGCGTCCTCACACCCCCGTGTGCGGCCCTCCCCGCGGTCCCACAGGACCCAGCCTGCCCCACCACCCCACCCGCCTCCCCGTCGCCTTTCACATCCGCGCTGCACACGGGCTGGGGACCTTCCCTCTGCCTCCTGGCACGGCCAGAACGGGCCTAGGTGATGGGGAAACAGACATCACAGAGGTGGAGTAAACCTGAAGACGGCCCGGGACGGACGTGCCTTAGAACAGCAGCTCCTGGGGCGTCGCAGTCCTGAGGACCAGGCTTCCGTCCCGAAATCTGCATTTTGAACAAGTCTCCTGGCCAGTTTGGAGGGCCTCCACGCCCGGAATTCAGGAATCACCAACCTAGAAAACGTGGCCGGAGGCGAGGGTCTTCCCTTCCCAGGCTCGGGGTTCATTTGCCCCCTTTCCTTCGCAAACTCAGCAATACTGCTGACCACCCGCTGTGGGCCGGGCTCTTCTCTAGGAGAGCTGAGCGCGCAGGGAGCGACCCTGGGCCCCTGGCAGCAGAGCCCTAACCTGTGAGAGCCTGAGTCTGGAGGCAGGAGCGGGGGAGGTGAGGCCGGCAGAAGCCCGCTGACCAGGACGGCTCCCCCCGCCACCCCTGGCTGGAGACCCCAGAGTCCAGGCGGGCAGAGTGCAGCGCCACCCTTTCCGGACTCCCTCCCCAGGATGGGCACCCCCCACCCCCAGGGCTCCCCGGCACCCATGTTTATACTCCTGGGTAAGGAGGCCTCCGTCCACCCTGCCCGAGAGGACGCAGGTCTGGTTTCCTGGGTCCCTGAAGCCCAGGTGGGTCTGATCTGCATTGTCCTCTGGTGGTTGGAGCGGGCACCAGGCTGTCTGGACACCCCCAGGGCTTGTCCTCTGCTTGGTGGGCTCCCTCTCTCAGCTCGAAGCATCCTCAAGGGGACAGCTAGCCTCACAGCAGGAGGTGTTCCAGGTACTCAGCTCCTGCACCTCCCGTGAGCCCCACCCCCCCTCTGTGGGCCTGGGGCCCAGAGGCAGACGTCAGCCACACCCAGCTCCCGCCTCCCTCTGTCTCCTGCTGTCACAGGCTGTCCCTGCCTGGAAGGCTGCCCTTTTTCATCCTGCCAGAGAGAACCATTTCTTCCAGACAGAAGCATCAGGACCATTTCCTCCCTCCCTCCAGCTCTGTCCCCACTCAGAGCTCTCCTTGCAGGCCCCGAGGTTCTGTGTGGAGGTTGCCTCCTCCCCCGCGAGGCCCGCACAAGGGTCTTCAAGTCCCAGACCCAGCAGAGGGGCCTGGTGTGGAGAAGGGGCCGCAGAGCGAGGGACCCACCTGCTCAGAAGCGCTGCCCTCGTCTTTCCTCCTCGTGGTTTTCCACATCGGCACCAACTGCCCCTGGCATCGTTATCCCTATTTTCAGAAATTAAACCGCAGAAAGGAATACTTTTAAAATCCTTTGTTCAATCCCAGTCTTTCCAGGAGATGCACGCCTCACGCCCACAGCTCCCCTGGAGGACGAGGGTAAAGTCTGTTTCCAGAGACGCCTAAGAAGGGGACGCCCCACAGCTACTGAGGAAGCCCGTCGGGTGCTATTCTCATGACCTTCTCTCGTCACACCCAGCACTTCTCGGGCTCCTTCCCAGACCGGCCACTTTCTCATCTCATGTCTTTCCAAGGTGGGCTCGCAGTCACCCAAAGCTTCCTCTTGTGAAGATTCTTCAGCTCAAATCAATCCCCCCTGACAAATCCTGTTTGGCTTCTGCAAACCCAATAACCTTGTGTTTGGAACGTGTAGACCCCGTATCCTCCACCTGAACTACACAATTTCTCTTCTGTTTTCTTCTGTGTTTTTACCTGTATTCGTGAGATAGCTGGTCTGGTGCCCAATGACGTTTGGTTGGGGTTATTTCTCTTATAGCATCTATAGCTTTTAAACCTCTCAAGGACAGTGAGACCACCCTCTCCTGTTTTGACCCAGCTCTAATATTGCTAATATCTACTGAGTGCTTGCAAAGTCCTAGTTTTAAGGACTCCACGTCTATTAAGTCATTTACAACCACTTCATGAGGCACTGAGGACCCAACATCCCACAAGTGCAGAGGTTAAATTTAAAGCCAGTATATGTGGCTTAACCCAGCTAGTGTCTCTGGCTGGTTCAGGACAAATACTGCTGACTCGATGCTTTTTGGACCTTAAAGCAATTTCCTCATATTCTTGGTGATGGAGAAAGCAGATTACCATCCTGAAGGACTATCCCTTCATGCAGTTTTATATAGTTGCCTAGGGATTTAAACGTTCCCATACCTGGCAGGTGTGGTGTCGAGGTGGTAGGAACCAGAAGTGTCATAAGCCAGAGTGCACAAGCCTCCGCTCGGTCCTGTTACTCAAAAGGAAGACTGACACTCATCAACGACTTCATCATGAAATAGAGCCGTAAGCCACGAGGATGGGAAACACCCTCTGAAGGGGACCTGCCCAGATTTTAATATTTTATTTGATGAATAAAATAACACACCCTTTGCTAGAAAGCCTCTGCATACTTGCGCTACATTTTAGGACCAAAACTAATAAATACGTTGGCAGTTTAATTACCCACTAAGTAAGCCAGCCTAGGAACTAAATCGCATACCCCAGCATGGCATTCTCAGAATCCCATCAGTGACATCCAGCACCACCCCAAGTACAGAAAGGTCACGTGAGCACCTTCTGAGGGTAGACACAGATCCTTTCCAGGGGCCAAGGTCCATGGCGGTCAGTGGGCAGGTTGGAGCTGAGGGGCAGGGGTGGGACACACGAGCCAGCGTATAACCCAGGGCAGTGACCATGACCCCCACTGCTGAGGCTCTAACAGGGGCTCTCCCACCCCTGCACCCCTCCGGCATCACCAGGACAGTCTCAAACAGGCCAATTCATAGGCTCTTCCTGGGTCAGCAGTCTGATTAAACTGCTTGAGGAAGGGGGCTGGCCAGCATAGGATTGTAATTTCTGGAGGTTTCCCAAGTAATTCTCTGACACACAGTCAGGGCAGAAAAGCCCTGGAGGGGTGGAGGGAGCAGTGATGCTCTTCTGACCGTGGACAAAGGCGGCCACGTGTGTTGCCAATTGTACTTGTGTTGTGTTATCATATAACTGGTCTCTCATCTCCAGGGGCAGCACCTTCCTTGTTCTCCATTCATTGTCCTGTTTTCTCCACGATGCTTGCCCCTGAAGGCTATTTTTAACTAAAATGCTGGAGAGTGGCGAGAAATAGAAGTCAAACGCACTGTATGATCCAGCTTGAGTCTGACCCTATTTGCTGTTTCATCCGAGTCCGTGGTGGCGATCATTTCTCTGCCCTTTGCTGGGGTGAGAAGTCTACAGCTATAGCACAGAGGGGCACCTGGGCTTCGGGGCCTCCTCCCAAGCACAGGGGGCCAGATTCACCTGCATGTGAGGATCTGCCATCAGACAGTCACCCGGAGTTTTCTCACCTGTATCAGCAACAAATCAGACACTTTTACGTACTGTGCTCTCCTCGCTGACCCGCCACTCACAGGAGGGTGGAAGTTTCTCCTGGAAATTCTGCTCAGTTGCTTAGCATCTGAGAGTCTAATTCAAGCCAATGTCACCTAAAAGACATATTTCTTCTGTCAGAAAGGCCAGGTTTCATGAGCTCAGGTCCTAAGACATCAGCAACAAGGTGACTCAAGCTCACCGTCCCCTTAAAAAGTGGGGGTTGTTTCCCCCACTTGAAATAAAATAAGAGAAGCGAGAACAGCCCACAGAGAAGCAAAACCAGCCCATATAGTGAGGCAGTGGTCATGGTAGCCCTTCACGACCCTGCTGGCCTGGTGCCAGCGGGGGATTCGTCTCTGAGGACTTCAGACCTCCCGGCAGAGAGGACCCGCTTCTGGAGCGGAATGTGAGGGGCTGAGCTGAACAGACACGAGTGCCGACTCGTCGGGCCTGGGCGTCAGGGAGCCACCACCCAAATGGGTCTCATTAATATGTGACGGGAAAATGACAAACCCACACATGCAGAGAACGTTCCACCAAGAGCCAAACCAGACTTTAGTCACCGCATCAAGAGGAGAGTGAGCCCAGCGACCTCCAGAGACCTTCCTGATGGATCACGAGGCCGTCCAGCCGCCATGGGCTCTGCTGTGCGGCCGCGGGAGCCGCGGGCCTCGGAGCCTGACAGGCAACTCAGCCCCAGGCGTGCACGGCAGGTGGGTGGGTCGGCGGCCTTCCAGGCTGCCCCGTCCAACCAGGCCACAGACACGGCGTGTGGGACACGACGTGTGAGACGTGCATATACAATAGCTGCCAGAGCCCCTCCGTCGCTGCCTTCTAGCAAATGTCCACCTCCTGCACCTACACCTCTCCCCTCAACCCGGCTCTTCTTTCAGGACTGGAAACAGCAACAAAGACAGCAAGCGCAGCCCAAGACTCTGGAGTCAACATATTACAGTAGAAGAGTGGGGGCACGGGGCTGGGGTCGGGGGAGTGAGCGCTTCGTGGTGACAGAGCTTCCGTTTGGGAAGATGGAAAAGTGCTGGACGTGTGGTGGTACAGCGTGGACGCACACGATGCACTTGACAACAGTTAAGACGGAAAGTTTTATATTGGGTGTGTTTCACCACCACCACCAATATATATATAAAATGACGTAATTATGTGTATGCTGGAAACAGAGAGAGAACAAAAAAGCTATAATTTTTTGGTAAATGAAATGATGGTAGTCAGTTCAGTCAACTGCTAAAGAGAAAAAACTGAAAAACCCAGCAACTTCACATGGTTCAACCCAACAGAAAACTCCTGTTAGATACTGTAACAGGATCTGGAAATTTGTTTGGATTTTATTCCCATTCAACTTTTTCCTAGGTGGAATTCTATTGTATACGGGGCAGATTCTGGTGTAATCTAACACTGAGACTGATTAATGCTTTACGTGGAAAGCTTTTAGGTCACTGCTGCCTGCCAAAGCCACACCTTTCTTCTAAATTTTTGCTTTTCTTCTTCCCCCTACCCCAAGAAAAAACACTGTCGGTGATTCTGACATGCTTTCTTCTCATCTGAAAGCATGTTATACCTGCCTTATTTATACTCTACTTATACTCTGAAATTATCATGAAGTTATTACAAAATATATCAATTTTTTAAATTTTAAATATTTATTATAAAAATATCACCTTATAAGTACACAATATAATAAGGAAGGAAAAGATTTCTATTTCTCCAACAATAACTAAGATTTCCAATAAAACTTCTTTTTAAAAAAACTGCATTTCCAAAAAGAAGACACACAAGTGCCCCCAGAAGTCTCCCTTTACAATCCATTCAGATTTTCTCCCGGGTAACTACAGAGCAATCTCACCTTTTCAAAGCAGTTGGATGCTTTCTGATACCAAGGCTGTTTCCGGGAACCCCCAGACAGGTATGCAATGCACTCGGGTTTTACGTCCCAAGAGAAGGTAGTCTGTTTTGTGCTCAGCTTGGCCCTGAGAGATAAGGCTGTCTGAGTGGTTCCATAGCAATTATCATTAACTTTGTTGTGTAACTGCAGAAAGCTCTCTTAACCCTCGTGGTCTGATTTCCTCAATCAGCAGGGTTTTCCTCGAGCCATATTTCGCCTCAGGGCAGGTACAGAAGGTGAGCAGCCCTGGGCGGCTCCCTCCCTTCCAGTGGGAACCACAGGTGGCCACTGGATGCCCTGGAGATTGTGGCGGTTAGAATTGAGATGCGAGTGACTTATATAAATCATAACCAGCCCTGACTCACTTTGCCCTCGGGTAGAGGGTGGGCTCTGCCGCCTGTAATTACATGATCTAAAACACATGAGAATAATCAGCAAACTGTGTATATCCAACAATGATACATTCATTTCATTTAATTCAATAGAAAAGTGTTTAACAATGATATGTGTACAATTATATAAACATGCCCCCAAAGTTTCCTATTTCTCTAAGATTAAAGTGTTTCCTTAGGGGCTTCCCTGGTGGCGCAGTGGTTGAGAGTCTGCCTGCCGATGCAGGGGACATGGGTTCGTGCCCCGGTCCGGGAAGATCCCACATGCCGCGGAGCGGCTGGGCCCGTGAGCCATGGCCGCTGAGCCTGCGTGTCCGGAGCCTGT